>NC_134354.1:347623329-347923329 GCF_048569485.1 Anomaloglossus baeobatrachus
CCTACGACATTTACAGGGCTGACCGTCACACCCCCCCCCCCCTACGACATGTACAGGGCTGACCGTCACACCCCCCCCCCCCCTACGACATGTACAGGGCTGACCGTCACCCCCCCCCACCCCCCTCTACGACATGTACAGGGCTGACCGTCACCCCCCCACCCCCCTCTACGACATGTACAGGGCTGACCGTCACCCCCCCCCACCCCCCTCTACGACATGTACAGGGCTGACCGTCACACCCCCCTCTACGACATGTCCAGGGCTGACCGTCACACACACCCCCCCCCCTCTATGACATGTACAGGGCTGACCGTCACCCCCCCCTTCCTCTACGACATGTACAGGGCTGACCGTCACACCCCCCCCCCCTTCTCTACTACATGTGCAGGGCTGACCGTCACCCCCCCCCCCCTACGACATGTACAGGGCTGACCGTCACCGCCCCCCCCCTCTACGACATGTACAGGGCTGACCGTCACCCCCCCTCTACGACATGTGCAGGGCTGACCGTCACCCCCCCTCTACGACATGTGCAGGGCTGACCGTCACCCTCCCCCCCCTCTACGACATGTACAGGGCCGACCGTCACCCCCCCCCTCTACGACATGTACAGGGCCGACCGTCACCCCCCCCTCTACGACATGTGCAGGGCTGACCGTCACCCTCCCCCCCCCCTCTACGACATGTACAGGGCTGACCGTCACCCCCCCTCTACGACATGTACAGGGCCGACCGTCACACCCCCTCTACGACATGTGCAGGGCTGACCGTCACCCTCCCCCCCCTCTACGACATGTACAGGGCTGACCGTCACCCCCCCTCTACGACATGTACAGGGCCGACCGTCACCCCCCCTCTACGACATGTGCAGGGCTGACCGTCACCTCCCCCCCCTCTACGACATGTACAGGGCCGACCGTCACCCCCCCTCTACGACATGTACAGGGCCGACCGTCACCCCCCCCTCTACGACATGTGCAGGGCTGACCGTCACCCTCCCCCCCCCTCTACGACATGTACAGGGCCGACCGTCACCCCCCCTCTGCGACATGTACAGGGCTGACCGTGACCGTCACCCTCCCCCCCCCCTCTACGACATGTGCAGGGCTGACCGTCACCCCCCCCTCTGCGACATGTACAGGGCTGACCGTCACCCCCCCCCCTCTACGACATGTACAGGGCTGACCGTCACCCCCCCTCTACGACATGTACAGGGCTGACCGTCACCCCCCCCTCTCTACGACATGTACAGGGCTGACCGTCACCCCCCCCTCTACGACATGTACAGGGCTGACCGTCACCCCCCCTCTACGACATGTACAGGGCTGACCGTCACCCCCCTTCTACGCCATGTGCAGGGCTGACCGTCACACCCCCCCCACGACATGTACAGGGCTGACCGTGACCGTCACCCTCCCCCCCCCCCCCCTCTACGACATGTGCAGGGCTGACCGTCACCCCCCCTCTGCGACATGTACAGGGCTGACCGTCAACCCTGCCCCCCCCCCCTCTACGACATGTACCGGGCTGACCGTCTCCCCCCTCCCCCCCCCCTCTACGACATGTACAGGGCTGACCGTCACACCCCCCCCCCCTCTACGACATGTACAGGGCTGACCGTCACACCCCCCCCCCCCCTTCTCTACGACATGTGCAGGGCTGACTGTCACCCCCCCCCCTCTACGACATGTACAGGGCTGACCGTCCCCCCGTCCCCCCCCTCTACGACATGTACAGGGCTGACCGTCACCCCCCCTCTACGACATGTGCAGGGCTGACCGTCACCCTCCCCCCCCCTCTACGACATGTGCAGGGCTGACCGTCGACCGTCAACCCCCCCCCCCTCTACGACATGTACAGGGCTGACAGTCACCCTCCCCCCCCCCCCTCTACGACATGTACAGGGCTGACAGTCACCCTCCCCCCCCCCCCTCTACGACATGTACAGGGCTGACAGTCACCCTCCCCCCCCCCTCTACGACATGTACAGGGCTGACAGTCACCCTCCCCCCCCCCCTCTACGACATGTACAGGGCTGACAGTCACCCTCCCCCCCCTCTACGACATGTACAGGGCCGACCGTCACCCCCCCCCTCTACGACATGTACACGGCCGACCATCACCCCCCCCCCCTCTACAACATGTACAGGGCCGACCGTCCCCCCCCCCTCTACATGTACAGGGCTGGCCGTCCCCCCCCCCCTTTACATGTACAGGGCTGACCGTCACCACCACCACCCCCCTCTACGACATGTACAGGGCTGACCGTCACCACCACCACCCCCTCTACGACATGTACAGGGCTGACCGTCACCACCACCACCCCCCTTACGACATGTACAGGGCTGACCGTCACCACCACCCCCCCTCTACGACATGTACAGGGCTGACCGTCACACCCCCCCCACCCCTCTACGACATGTACAGGGCTGACCGTCACACCCCCCCCCACCCCTCTACGACATGTACAGGGCTGACCGTCACACCGCCCCCACCCCTCTACGACATGTACAGGGCTGACCGTCACACCGCCCCCTCTACGACATGTACAGGGCTGACCGTCACACCACCCCCCCCTCTACGACATGTACGGGGCTGACCGTCCCGTCCCCCCCCCCCCCTCTACATGTACAGGGCTGGCCGTCCCCCCCCCCCCTTCACATGTACAGGGCTGACCGTCACCACCACCACCCCCTCTACGACATGTACAGGGCTGACCGTCACCACCACCCCCCCTCTACGACATGTACAGGGCTGACCGTCACACCCCCCCCACCCCACTACAACATGTACAGGGCTGACCGTCACACCCCCCCCACCCCTCTACGACATGTACAGGGCTGACCGTCACACCCCCCCCCACCCCTCTACGACATGTACAGGGCTGACCGTCACACCGCCCCCACCCCTCTACGACATGTACAGGGCTGAACACCGCCCCCACCCCTCTACGACATGTACAGGGCTGACCGTCACACCACCCCCTCTACGACATGTACAGGGCTGACCGTCACACCCCCCCCACGACGACATGTAAAGGGCTGACCGTCACACCCCCCCCACGACATGTACAGGGCTGACCGTCACACCCCCCCCCCCCCCCCCTCTACGACATGTACAGGGCTGACCGTCACACTCCCCCCCTCTACGACATGTACAGGGCTGACCGACACACTCCCCCCCTCTACGACATGTACAGGGCTGACCGTCACCTCCCCATCCCCCCCCACCCCTCTACGACATGCATGTACAGGGCTGACCGTCACACCCCCCCCCCCCCCTCTATGACATGTACAGGGCTGACCGTAACCCCCCCCGTCTACGACATGTACAGGGCTGACCGTGTACAGGGCTGACCATCACCCCCCCCTCTACGACATGTACAGGGCTAACCGTCACCCCCCCCACCCCTCCACGACACGTACAGGGCTGACCGTCACCCCCCCCCACCCCTCTACGACACGTACAGGGCTGACCGTCAACCCCCCCCCACCCCTCTACGACATGTACAGGGCTGACCGTCACACTCCCCCCACCCCTCTAGGACATGTACAGGGCTGACCGTCACCCCCCACCCCCCCCCCTCTACGACATGTACAGGGCTGACCGTCACCCCCCCCACCCCTCCCTCTATGACATGTACAGGGCTGACAGTCACCCCCCCACCCCCCCCTCTACGACATGTACAGGGCTGACAGTCACCCCCCCACCCCCCCCTCTACGACATGTACAGGGCTGACCGTCACCCCCCCCACCCCCCCCTCTACGACATGTACAGGGCTGACCGTCACCCCCCACCCCCCCCTCTACGACATGTACAGGGCTGACAGTCACCCCCCCACCCCCCCCTCTACGACATGTACAGGGCTGACCGTCACCCCCCCACCCCCCCACCCCCCCCTCTACGACATGTACAGGGCTGACCGTCGACCCCCTCTACGACATGTACAGGGCCGACCGTCACCCCCCCTCTACATGTACAGGGCTGACCGTCCCCCCCCCCTCTACATGTACAGGGCTGACCGTCCCCCCCTCTACATGTACAGGGCTGACCGTCACCACCCCCTCCCCTCTACATGTACAGGGCTGACCGTCACCACCACCCCCCCCCCCTCTACGACATGTAGAGGGCTGACCGTCACACCCCCCCACCCCTCTACGACATGTACAGGGCTGACCGTCACACCCCCCCCACCCCTCTACGACATGTACAGGGCTGACCGTCACACCCCCCCCCTCTACGACATGTACAGGGCTGACCGTCACACCCCCCCCACCCCTCTACGACATGTACAGGGCTGACCGTCACACCCCCCCACCCCTCTACGACATGTACAGGGCTGACCGTCACACCCCCCCCACCCCTCTACGACATGTACAGGGCTGACCGTCACACCCCCCACCCCTCTACGACATGTACAGGGCTGACCGTCACACCCCCCCACCCCTCTACGACATGTACAGGGCTGACCGTCACACCCCCCCCACCCCTCTACGACATGTACAGGGCTGACCGTCACACCCCCCCCACCCCTCTACGACATGTACAGGGCTGACCGTCACACCCCCCCCACGACATGTACAGGGCTGACCGTCACACCCCCCCCACGACATGTACAGGGCTGACCGTCACACCCCCCCCCACGACATGTACAGGGCTGACCGTCACACCCCCCCCCACGACATGTACAGGGCTGACCGTCACACCCCCCCCCACGACATGTACAGGGCTGACCGTCACCCCCCCCCCACCCCTCTACGACATGTACAGGGCTGACCGTCACACCCCCCCCACCCCTCTACGACATGTACAGGGCTGACCGTCACACCCCCCCCACCCCTCTACGACATGTACAGGGCTGACCGTCACACCCCCCCCACCCCTCTACGACATGTACAGGGCTGACCGTCACACACCCCCCACGACATGTACAGGGCTGACCGTCACACCCCCCCCCACGACATGTACAGGGCTGACCGTCACACCCCCCCCCACGACATGTACAGGGCTGACCGTCACACACCCCCCCGCTCTGCGACATGTACAGGGCTGACCGTCACCCCCCTCTATGACAAGTACAGGGCTGACCGTCACCCCCCTCTATGACAAGTACAGGGCTGACCGTCACCCCCCTCTATGACAAGTACAGGGCTGACCGTCACCCCCTCTATGACAAGTACAGGGCTGACCGTCACCCCCCTCTATGACATGTACAGGGCTGACCGTCACTCCCCCTCTATGACATGTCCATGGCTGACCGTCACTCCCCCTCTATGACATGTCCATGGCTGACCGTCACTCCCCCTCTATGACATGTCCATGGCTGACCGTCACTCCCCCTCTATGACATGTCCATGGCTGACCGTCACTCCCCTCTATGACATGTCCATGGCTGACCGTCACTCCCCCTCTATGACATGTCCATGGCTGACCGTCACTCCCCCTCTATGACATGTCCATGGCTGACCGTCACCCCCCCTCTATGACATGTACATGGCTGACCGTCACCCCCCCTCTTTGACATGTACATGGCTGACCGTCACCACCCCCCCCTCCTCCTCCTCCTCTACGACATGTACAGGGCTGACCGTCACCCTTCCCCCTCTACGACATGTACAGGGCTGACCGTCACACCCCCCCCCCTCTACGACATGTACAGGGCTGACCGTCACACTCCCCCCCCCCCTCTACGACATGTACAGGGCTGACCGTCACACTCCCCCCCCCCCCCCTCTACGACATGTACAGGGCTGACCGTCACACTCCCCCCCCCCCCCTCTACGACATGTACAGGGCTGACCGTCACACTCCCCCCCCCCTCTACGACATGTACAGGGCTGACCGTCACACCCCCCCCACCCCTCTACGACATGTACAGGGCTGACCGTCACACCCCCCCCACCCCTCTACGACATGTACAGGGCTGACCGTCACCCCCCCCCCCACGACATGTACAGGGCTGACCGTCACACCCCCCCCCACGACATGTACAGGGCTGACCGTCACACCCCCCCTCTACGACATGTACAGGGCTGACCGTCACCCCCCCCCCACCCCTCTACGACATGTACAGGGCTGACCGTCACACCCCCCCACCCCTCTACGACATGTACAGGGCTGACCGTCACACCCCCCCCACGACATGTACAGGGCTGACCGTCACACCCCCCCCCCCCCACGACATGTACAGGGCTGACCGTCACACCCCCCCCCCCACCTCTACGACATGAACAGGGCTGACCGTCACACACCCCCCCCCCCCCCCTCTGCGACATGTACAGGGCTGACCGTCACCCCCCTCTATGACATGTACAGGGCTGACCGTCACCCCCCTCTATGACAAGTACAGGGCTGACCGTCACCCCCCTCTAAGACAAGTACAGGGCTGACCGTCACCCCCCTCTATGACATGTCCATGGCTGACCGTCACTCCCCCTCTATGACATGTCCATGGCTGACCGTCACCCCCCCTCTATGACATGTCCATGGCTGACCGTCACCCCCCCTCTATGACATGTCCATGGCTGACCGTCACCCCCCCTCTATGACATGTCCATGGCTGACCGTCACCCCCCCTCTATGACATGTCCATGGCTGACCGTCACTCCCCCTCTATGACATGTCCATGGCTGACCGTCACCCCCCCTCTATGACATGTCCATGGCTGACCGTCACACCCCCTCTATGACATGTCCATGGCTGACCGTTACCCCCCCTCTATGACATGTACATGGCCGACCGTCACCCCCCCCTCTTTGACATGTACATGGCCGACCGTCACCCCCCCTCTTTGACATGTACATGGCTGACCGTCACCAACCCCCCCCCTCCTCCTCCTCCTCTACGACATGTACAGGGCTGACCGTCACCCTTCCCCCTCTACGACATGTACAGGGCTGACCGTCACACACACCCCCCCCCCTCTACGACTTGTACAGGGCTGACCGTCACCCTTCCCCCTCTACGACTTGTACAGGGCTGACCGTCACCCTTCCCCCTCTACGACTTGTACAGGGCTGACCGTCACCCTTCCCCCTCTACGACTTGTACAGGGCTGACCGTCACCCTTCCCCCTCTACGACTTGTACAGGGCTGACCGTCACCCTTCCCCCTCTACGACATGTACAGGGCTGACCGTCACCACCACCACCCCCCCCTCTACGACTTGTACAGGGCTGACCGTCACCCCCCTCTACGACTTGTACAGGGCTGACCGTCACCCCCCCCCCCCTACGACATGTACAGGGCTGACAGTCACCCCCCCCCCCTCTACGACATGTACAGGGCTGACTGTCACCGTCACCCCCCCCCCCCCCTCTACGACATGTACGGGGCTGACCGTCACCCCCCCCCCTCTACGACATGTACGGGGCTGACCGTCACCCCCCCCCCCCTCTACGACATGTACGGGGCTGACCGTCACCCCCCCCCCCCTCTACGACATGTACAGGGCTGACCGTCACCCCCCCCTCCACGACATGTACAGGGCTGACCGTCACCCCCCCCCCCCCCCCTCTACGACATGTACAGGGCTGACCGTCACCCCCCCCCCCTCTCTACGACATGTACAGGGCTGACCATCACCCCCCCCCCTCTCTACGACATGTACAGGGCTGACCGTCACCCCCCTCTATGACATGTACAGGGCTGACCGTCACCCCCCTCTATGACAAGTACAGGGCTGACCGTCACCCCCCTCTAAGACAAGTACAGGGCTGACCGTCACCCCCCTCTATGACATGTCCATGGCTGACCGTCACTCCCCCTCTATGACATGTCCATGGCTGACCGTCACCCCCCCTCTATGACATGTCCATGGCTGACCGTCACCCCCCCTCTATGACATGTCCATGGCTGACCGTCACCCCCCCTCTATGACATGTCCATGGCTGACCGTCACCCCCCCTCTATGACATGTCCATGGCTGACCGTCACTCCCCCTCTATGACATGTCCATGGCTGACCGTCACCCCCCCTCTATGACATGTCCATGGCTGACCGTCACACCCCCTCTATGACATGTCCATGGCTGACCGTCACACCCCCTCTATGACATGTCCATGGCTGACCGTCACCCCCCCTCTATGACATGTACATGGCCGACCGTCACCCCCCCCTCTTTGACATGTACATGGCCGACCGTCACCCCCCCTCTTTGACATGTACATGGCTGACCGTCACCAACCCCCCCCTCCTCCTCCTCCTCTACGACATGTACAGGGCTGACCGTCACCCTTCCCCCTCTACGACATGTACAGGGCTGACCGTCACACACCCCCCCCCTCTACGACTTGTACAGGGCTGACCGTCACCCTTCCCCCTCTACGACTTGTACAGGGCTGACCGTCACCCTTCCCCCTCTACGACATGTACAGGGCTGACCGTCACCCCCCTCTACGACTTGTACAGGGCTGACCGTCACCCCCCCCCCCCCTACGACATGTACAGGGCTGACAGTCACCCCCCCCCCTCTACGACATGTACAGGGCTGACTGTCACCGTCACCCCCCCCCCCCCCCCCTCTACGACATGTACGGGGCTGACCGTCACCCCCCCCCCCCTCTACGACATGTACGGGGCTGACCGTCACCCCCCCCCCCCTCTACGACATGTACGGGGCTGACCGTCACCCCCCCCCCCTCTACGACATGTACGGGGCTGACCGTCACCCCCCCCCCTCTACGACATGTACAGGGCTGACCGTCACCCCCCCCTCTACGACATGTACAGGGCTGACCGTCACCCCCCCCCCCCCCCCTCTACGACATGTACAGGGCTGACCGTCACCCCCCCCCCCCTCTCTACGACATGTACAGGGCTGACCATCACCCCCCCCCCCTCTCTACGACATGTACAGGGCTGACCGTCACCCCCCCCCCCCTCTCTACGACATGTACAGGGCTGACCGTCACCCCCCCCCCCCCCTACGACATGTACAGGGCTGACCGTCACCCCCCCCCACGACATGTACAGGGCTGACCGTCACCCCCCCCCATGACATGTACAGGGCTGACCGTGACCCCCCCCCTCTACGACATGTACAGGGCTGACCGTCACCCTCCTCCCCCCCCCCCCCCTACGACATGTACAAAGCTGACCGTGACACCCCCCCCCCCCCCCTCTGCGGCATGTACAGGGCTGACAGTCACCCCCCCCTCTACGACATGTAATGTACAGGGCTGACCGTCACCCTCCCCCACCTACGACATGTACAGGGCTGACCGTCACCCTCCACCCTCCCCCCCCCCCTACGACATGTACAGGGCTGACCGTCACCCTCCCCCCCCCCCCCCCACGACATGTACAGGAATGACCGTGACACCCCCCCCCCCCTCTGCGGCATGTACAGGGCTGACCGTGACACCCCCCCCCCCTCTGCGGCATGTACAGGGCTGACCGTGACACCCCCCCCCCCTCTGCGGCATATACAGGGCTGACCGTGACACCCCCCCCCTTTGCGGCATGTACAGGGCTGACCGTGACACCCCCCCCCCCCTTTGCGGCATGTACAGGGCTGACCGTGACACCCCCCCCCCCCCCCCTCTGCGGCATGTACAGGGCTGACCGTGACACCCCCCCCTCTGCGGCATGTACAGGGCTGACCGTGACACCCCCCTCCCCCCTCTGTGGCATGTACAGGGCTGACCGTGACACCCCCCCCCCCCCCTTTGCGGCATGTACAGGGCTGACCGTGACACACCCCCCCCCTTTGCGGCATGTACATGGCTGACCATCACCCCCCCTCTTTGACATGTACATGGCTGACCATCACCCCCCCTCTTTGACATGTACATGGCTGACCATCACCCCCCTCTTTGACATGTACATGGCTGACCATCACCCCCCCTCTTTGACATGTACAGGGCTGACCGTGACCCCCCCCCTCTACGACATGTACAGGGCTGACCGTCACCCTCCTCCCCCCCCCCCTACGACATGTACAAAGCTGACCGTGACACCCCCCCCCCCCCCCCCCTCTGCGGCATGTACAGGGCTGACAGTCACCCCCCCCTCTACGACATGTAATGTACAGGGCTGACCGTCACCCTCCCCCACCTACGACATGTACAGGGCTGACCGTCACCCTCCACCCTCCCCCCCCCCCCCTACGACATGTACAGGGCTGACAGTCACCCTCCCCCCCCCCCCCCCACGACATGTACAGCAATGACCGTGACACCCCCCCCCCCTCTGCGGCATGTACAGGGCTGACCGTGACACCCCCCCCCCCCTCTGCGGCATGTACAGGGCTGACCGTGACACCCCCCCCCCCTCTGCGGCATGTACAGGGCTGACCGTGACACCCCCCCCCTTTGCGGCATGTACAGGGCTGACCGTGACACCCCCCCCCCCTTTGCGGCATGTACAGGGCTGACCGTGACACCCCCCCCCCCCTCTGCGGCATGTACAGGGCTGACCGTGACACCCCCCCCTCTGCGGCATGTACAGGGCTGACCGTGACACCCCCCTCCCCCCTCTGTGGCATGTACAGGGCTGACCGTGACACCCCCCCCCCCCCCCTTTGCGGCATGTACAGGGCTGACCGTGACACACCCCCCCCCTCTTTGACATGTACATGGCTGACCATCACCCCCCCTCTTTGACATGTACATGGCTGACCATCACCCCCCCTCTTTGACATGTACATGGCTGACCATCACCCCCCCTCTTTGACATGTACATGGCTGACCATCACCCCCCCTCTTTGACATGTACATGGCTGACCATCACCCCCCCTCTTTGACATGTACATGGCTGACCATCACCCCCCCTCTTTGACATGTACATGGCTGACCATCACCCCCCCTCTTTGACATGTACATGGCTGACCATCACCCCCCCTCTTTGACATGTACATGGCTGACCATCACCCCCCCTCTTTGACATGTACATGGCTGACCATCACCCCCCCTCTTTGACATGTACATGGCTGACCATCACCCCCCCTCTTTGACATGTACATGGCTGACCATCACCCCCCCTCTTTGACATGTACATGGCTGACCATCACCCCCCCTCTTTGACATGTACATGGCTGACCATCACCCCCCCTCTTTGACATGTACATGGCTGACCATCACCCCCCCTCTTTGACATGTACATGGCTGACCATCACCCCCCCTCTTTGACATGTACATGGCTGACCATCACCCCCCCTCTTTGACATGTACATGGCTGACCATCACCCCCCCTCTTTGACATGTACATGGCTGACCATCACCCCCCCCTCTTTGACATGTACATGGCTGACCATCACCCCCCCCCCTCTACGACATGTACAGGGATGACTGTCACCCCCCCCCCCTCTACGACATGTACAGGGCTGACAGTCACCCCCCCCCCCCTCTACGACATGTACAGGGCTGACAGTCACACCCCCCCTCCTCTACGACATGTACAGGGCTGACCGTCACACCCCCCCCCCTACGACATGTACAGGGCTGACCGTCACACCCCCCCCCCTCTACGACATGTACAGGGCTGACCGTCACCCCCCCCTCTACGACATGTACAGGGCTGACCGTCACACCCCCCCCTCTACGACATGTACAGGGCTGACCGTCACACCCCCCCCCTCTACGACATGTACAGGGCTGACCGTCACCCCCCCCCCCCCCTCTACGACATGTACAGGGCTGACCGTCACCCCCCCCCCCCCTCTACGACATGTACAGGGCTGACCGTCACCCCCCCACCCCCTACGACATGTACAGGGCTGACCGTCACCCCCCCCACCCCCTACGACATGTACAGGGCTGACCGTGACCCCCCCTCTACGACTTTTACAGGGCTGACTGTCACCGTCACCCCCCCCCCCCCTCTACGACATGTACAGGGCTGACCGTCACCCCCCCCCTCTATGACATGTACAGGGCTGACCGTCACCCCCCCCTCTACGACATGTACAGGGCTGACCGTCACCCCCCCCCCCTACGACATGTACAGGGCTGACCGTCACCCCCCCCCCCCTACGACATGTACAGGGCTGACCGTCACCCCCCCCCTACGACATGTACAGGGCTGACTGTGACCCCCCCTCTACGACTTGTACAGGGCTGACTGTCACCCCCCCCTCTACGACTTGTACAGGGATGACTGTCCCCCTCCCCCCCCCCCCCTCTACGACATGTACAGGGCTGACTGTCACCCCCCCTCTACGACATGTACAGGGCTGACTGTCACCCCCCCCTCTACGACTTGTACAGGGATGACTGTCACCCCCCCTCTACGACTTGTACAGGGCTGACTGTCACCGTCACCCCCCTCTATGACATGTACAGGGCTGACCGTCACCCCCCCTCTACGACATGTACAGGGCTGACCGTCACCCCCCCACCCCCTCTACGACATGCACAGGGCTGACCGTGACCCCCCCCTCTACGACTTGTACAGGGCTGACTGTCACCGTCACCCCCCCCCCCCCCTCTACGACATGTACAGGGCTGACTGTCACCCCCCCTCTACGACATGTACAGGGCTGACCGTCACCCTCCCCCCCCTACGACATGTACAGGGCTGACCGTCATCCCCCCTCTACGACTTGTACAGGGCTGACTGTCACCGTCACCCCCCTCTACGACATGTACAGGGCTGACCGTCACCCCCCCCCCCCTCTACGACATGTACAGGGCTGACCGTCACCCCCCCCCCCCCTCTACGACATGTACAGGGCTGACCGTCACCCCCCCCCCCTCTACGACATGTACAGGGCTGACCGTCACCCCCCCCCCCCCTCTACGACATGTACAGGGCTGACCGTCACCCCCCCCCCCTCTACGACATGTACAGGGCTGACCGTCACCCCCCCCCCTCTACGACATGTACAGGGCTGACCGTCACCCCCCCCCCCCCCTCTGCGGCATGTACAGGGCTGACAGTCACCCCCCCCTCTTTGACATGTACATGGCTGACCATCACCCCCCCCCTCTTTGACATGTACATGGCTGACCATCACCCCCCTCTCTTTGACATGTACATGGCTGACCATCACCCCCCCCTCTTTGACATGTACATGGCTGACCATCACCCCCCCCTCTTTGACATGTACATGGCTGACCATCACCCCCCCCTCTTTGACATGTACATGGCTGACCATCACCCCCCCCCTCTTTGACATGTACATGGCTGACCATCACCCCCCCCTCTTTGACATGTACATGGCTGACCATCACCCCCCCCTCTTTGACATGTACATGGCTGACCATCACCCCCCCCCTCTTTGACATGTACATGGCTGACCATCACCCCCCCCTCTTTGACATGTACATGGCTGACCATCACCCCCCCCTCTTTGACATGTACATGGCTGACCATCACCCCCCCCCTCTTTGACATGTACATGGCTGACCATCACCCCCCCCTCTTTGACATGTACATGGCTGACCATCACCCCCCCCTCTTTGACATGTACATGGCTGACCATCACCCCCCCCCTCTTTGACATGTACATGGCTGACCATCACCCCCCCCTCTTTGACATGTACATGGCTGACCATCACCCCCCCCTCTTTGACATGTACATGGCTGACCATCACCCCTCCCTCTTTGACATGTACATGGCTGACCATCACCCCCCCCTCTTTGACATGTACATGGCTGACCATCACCCCTCCCTCTTTGACATGTACATGGCTGACCATCACCCCTCCCTCTTTGACATGTACATGGCTGACCATCACCCCCCCCCCCTCTTTGACATGTACATGGCTGACCATCACCCCCCCCCCCTCTTTGACATGTACATGGCTGACCATCACCCCCCCCTCTTTGACATGTACATGGCTGACCATCACCCCCCCCCCCCCCTCTTTGACATGTACATGGCTGACCATCACCCCCCCTCTTTGACATGTACATGGCTGACCATCACCCCCCCTCTTTGACATGTACATGGCTGACCATCACCCCCCCTCTTTGACATGTACATGGCTGACCATCACCCCCCCTCTTTGACATGTACATGGCTGACCATCACCCCCCCTCTTTGACATGTAAATGGCTGACCATCACCCCCCCTCTTTGACATGTAAATGGCTGACCATCACCCCCCCTCTTTGACATGTACATGGCTGACCATCACCCCCCCTCTTTGACATGTAAATGGCTGACCATCACCCCCCCTCTTTGACATGTAAATGGCTGACCATCACCCCCCCTCTTTGACATGTACATGGCTGACCATCACCCCCCCTCTTTGACATGTACATGGCTGACCATCACCCCCCCTCTTTGACATGTACATGGCTGACCATCACCCCCCCTCTTTGACATGTACATGGCTGACCATCACCCCCCCTCTTTGACATGTACATGGCTGACCATCACCCCCCCTCTTTGACATGTACATGGCTGACCATCACCCCCCCCTCTTTGACATGTACATGGCTGACCATCACCCCCCCTCTTTGACATGTACATGGCTGACCATCACCCCCCCTCTTTGACATGTACATGGCTGACCATCACCCCCCCTCTTTGACATGTACATGGCTGACCATCACCCCCCCTCTTTGACATGTACATGGCTGACCATCACCCCCCCTCTTTGACATGTACATGGCTGACCATCACCCCCCCTCTTTGACATGTACATGGCTGACCATCACCCCCCCTCTTTGACATGTACATGGCTGACCATCACCCCCCCTCTTTGACATGTACATGGCTGACCATCACCCCCCTTCTTTGACATGTACATGGCTGACCATCACCCCCCCTCTTTGACATGTACATGGCTGACCATCACCCCCCCTCTTTGACATGTACAGGGCTGACCATCACCCCCCCTCTTTGACATGTACAGGGCTGACCATCACCCCCCCCCCCCCTCTCCTCTATGACATGTACATGGCTGACCATCACCCCCCCTCTATGACATGTACATGGCTGACCATCACTCACCTCTATGAGCTTGTCCCCTTTAACAACATCTAGATGCAGTCCTGGAGGGGGCTTCCCTGCCCTGTGAGGAGATAACACAGCATTATAACCTGCACACAATATGGATCCAGCACCAGACCACACCTCCCACGCCTCATTTCTACTGCCTCATACGTAGCCCTGTGGGTCTGCACTAGGCAGCACCACACCGTGCACGGTCACTAGCCCCCCGCCCTCTCACAGCTCAGGCTCACCAGCTCGGACACTCAAATATGGGTTTGTTAGAGTTCGGATTCGCCGCCATCTTTGCTCCCGCTCCTCCTCCTGTAGCATTCTAGGTAACATACACAGACTACGTCCGCTGTTACGTCCGCGCATGCGTGGTTTGGGGATCTTTTCTGCCAACCAATTTGGTTGGCAGAAAAGCCCTCCGGACCACGCATGCGCGGACGTAGTGAACCAACACGTTCTTACCTTGCTGCGTCCACTTCCGGTGCCGTGACTCCAGTCCAGAAAGCTGCTGCCCTGTGTACGGTGCTCACGTATCGGTTGTTTTCCAGCATGCTCTACATGTGGGGTTTGCTGCTTCCTGTCACCTCGTTCTGATTCTTTTTTACGTTTTCAGGAAATCGTGTTAAATTCTAGGGATTGTTCTGTAACAAGTTGTTTCCTATGCACAGGACGGGTGTAATTCACTGCTGCCTGCAGTGTGATGTGACCAGCCCCATTGGGATAACTGCACTATTATTGCATGTGCGACCTCTGCTCAGGTCATTCGCTATAGGGCTGCTGAATGCTGCGCTCTGCTTGTTACAGCGTTCAGGCTCCTGACCTGCCAATCCAAGTACCCTGGAGAATGGGGCAGCACTGAGCATGTGCGACCTCTGCTCAGGTCATTCGCTATAGGGCTGCTGAATGCTGCGCTCTGCTTGTTACAGCGTTCAGGCTCCTGACCTGCCAATCCAAGTACCCTGGAGAATGGGGCAGCACTGAGCATGTGCGACCTCTGCTCAGGTCATTCGCTATAGGGCTGCTGAATGCTGGGCTCTGCTTGTTACAGCGTTCAGGCTCCTGACCTGCCAATCCAAGTACCCTGGAAAATGGGGCAGCACTGAGCATGTGCGACCTCTGCTCAGGTCATTCGCTATAGGGCTGCTGAATGCTGCGCTCTGCTTGTTACAGCGTTCAGGCTCCTGACCTGCCAATCCAAGTACCCTGGAAAATGGGGCAGCACTGAGCATGTGCGACCTCTGCTCAGGTCATTCGCTATAGGGCTGCTGAATGCTGGGCTCTGCTTGTTACAGTGTTCAGGCTCCTGACCTGCCACTCCAAGTACCCTGGAGAATGGGGCAGCACTGAGCATGTGCGACCTCTGCTCAGGTCATTCGCTATAGGGCTGCTGAATGCTGCGCTCTGCTTGTTACAGTGTTCAGGCTCCTGACCTGCCACTCCAAGTACCCTGGAGAATGGGGCAGCACTGAGCATGTGCGACCTCTGCTCAGGTCATTCGCTATAGGGCTGCTGAATGCTGCGCTCTGCTTGTTACAGCGTTCAGGCTCCTGACCTGCCACTTCAAGTACTCCCGTCTCTGTGGGTTCACGTGTTGATCTCCTATGGGATCTGCCAGTTTCCTCCTATCCCTCCATTAGATAATTTCTTGTTTGCACTGTTCAATCCTTTAACCTCATACGGACAGCCATGCGACTTAAAGCAGCGGAACAGAATAAGTAACCTGTTTTTCCGACGCTTTAAGACGTCAAGCCAAAAAAAGCCTGTAGCGCCCCCCAGCGACCATAACACACAAAAAAAAAGATGGCTGGTAAAACTGATTTCTTTTTCATCTGGTGTGATCAAACGTCAGATGAGAGAGAAATATTAACCCCTAGTGCCCCCAAGGCCCCCGGTACCGGAGCATCCCCCCTCCGGAACATTCAAAATTACGCCGAAGCGCATCAAAAGCTGCCGCCACCACCAGCATTCATTTCCCTCCAATCTAAAATGATTAAACATTTCAGATCGGAGGGAAATGTCCTCCCCCTGAGCCCTCCTCTGGTACACCGGAGCTCTCTGGTCCCACAGACCCTTCTCCAGAGCCTCCCTCCGGAGCATGCAAGATGGCGACGCGCACAGCAGCGCGCCGGCCGCCTTCATCCTCTCATTTCTGTCGCATGTGACACATCACATGCGACAGAAAAGTCGTCCCCAGGTCCTGCCAGGTCACCCCCAGTCACAACCGGTATCTGGCTGTTGCTCCAATCCCCTCCTCCTCCTTCTGGAAAGCTGGCGGCGCATGTGCAGGCAGCGGGTGTTAGTTAGCTCCTTGCAAGCAGGGATGTTGACCTCACTGCTGCTCATGCTGCTGTACTGTGGACCGGGGGAACATGAGTGTAGTAATCTACAGCCACACTCCTCACATGGAGGGCCTGCTGTTCTAGAAAATGGGGGGTACGTTCTCTGAGCATGCCCCTCATATTCTAGAATGCGGTTACTGCAGGTCACTCTGCCCTAGGTTGGACCGGGGCAGTGTGAGTGCAGTATTCTCAGATTACTGAACCCACACTGCTCAAATGAAGAGCGTGCTCTTCCAGAAAATGGGGGATACATTCCCTGAGCATGCCCCCCATATTCTAGAAGGTCCAGAGTCGTCGTGGGACCTCCAAAATGGATTACAGAGGACCGGAATTTTTTTAATTTTCAATAAATTGGTGAAAGAGGGAATGTCTTGGAGAGCATTTTTTTCAAATAACATTTTTTTGTTGTCTTTATTTTTTTCTATTACTGACTGGGTTCATGATGTCGGGTATCTGATAGATGCCGTGACATCACAAACCTCTGGGCTTGATGCCAGGTGGCATTACAGCTGGTATCAACCCCATTTATTACCCAGTTTGCCACCGCACCAAGGCAGCGGGATGAGCTGGAGCGAAGCACCAGGATTCGCACATCTAATGGATGCGCCACTTCTGGGGCGGCTGCAGCCTGCTACTTTTAGGCTGGGAAAGACCAAATAACCATGGCCCTTCCCAACCTGCTATTACCAGACCACAGCTGTCTGCTTTACCTTGGCTGGTAATTCAATTTGAGGGGGACCCCACATTTTTTTTTATTTATTTCTAAATAAATATAAAAAAACAGCCTGGGGTGACCTCCAAATTGGATCACCAGCCAATGTGAAGCTGCCAGCTGTGGTCTACAGGCTGCAACCGTCTGCTTTACCCTAGCTGGCTATCAAAACTGGGGGGCATTGCATGTCGTTTGTTTTTTTTAAAATGATTTATATTTGGGCTAAATACAAAGCACAACACAATGAAAGTCACTAACTGGCATCAGCTTAGAATATGCAGGGGCTAGGACATTATATATGTGTTAGCCTAAAAAGCTAGGATGGATGGATAGATGTCTATGTGCCCACAATCAGGATTTGCAGCGTTTTGGGCACAGAGTGTTTTCGCTGCGTCCATAACTCTGCGTTGTGCAGTACAAACACAGTGGAAGGATTTTTAGAAATCTGCCCATGTCACTTTTCTCTGCAGCATAAACTGACCTGCGGTGCGGCTTCCTGAGCAGCAGGATGTCAATTTATGCTGCAGAGACCTAAGTGTTCTTCGGAGGGAGAATAAAGTCCACAGCGGTCCGAAACCCGGATTGTATGCACAGGCAGCTATGTTCTCCCGTGGACAGCACATACATCTCCACAGGAGGGCTGGCACTGCATCCTAGACACAGTGTCGCCGGATTGTGGGCAGGTAGCCTAAAAGTGAGAAATTTGGCGCTACAGCAACATTTTTGTGAAGTACCTGTAGATTCAAAATTCTCACTATACCACTGAATAAAGTGCTTGAAGAGTCTAGTTTCTAAAATGGGGTTACTTGTGGAGGTTTCTGCTGTATAGGTGCCCTAGGGGCTACGCAAATGTGACATGGTGCCTACAATTTATTTTAACTTTTACAAAATTCAAGTCATGCTCCTTTCGTTCCGAGCCCTACTGTTTGTCCTTACAAAGGGTTAGCTTTGTGAAAAAAAAGCTACCTGGTTGAAGTAACAATTTTGTGGTAAAAATTTATTTTTTTTATTTTCATGGCTCAATGTTATAAATTTCTTTGAAGCGTTCAGGGTACTCACCAAACATGTAGATAAATTCCTTGAGGGGTCTATTTTCCAAAATGTGGCCACATTTTGGGGAGCTTCACTGTTTAGGCACCTCAGGGGCTCTCCAAACGCAACATGGCATCCGCTATTGATTCCAGCCAATTTCGCAGTCAAATGCCACTCCTTCCCTTCCGAGCCCTGCCGTGTGCCCGAACATTTGATTTCCACCACATATAAGGTATCGCCAAACTCATGAGAAATTGCACAATAAATTTTATGGTGATTTTTTTCCTTTTACCCTTGTGAGAAAAAAAGCTACCTGGTTGAAGTAACAATTTTGTGGTAAAATTTTATTTATTTATTTTCATGGCTCAGCGTTATAAAAATTTTGGGAAGCTCTTGGGGTTTCAGGGTACTCACCAAACATCAAGATAAATTCCTTGAGGGGCCTAGTTTCCCAAATGGGGTCACTTGTGGGGGTTTTCTGCTATTTACGTACCTTAGGTGCCCTACAAATGCGACATGGTGCCTGCAATTTTTTTCAGCCAAATTTGCTTTCCAAAATTCAAATATTGCTCCTTCTGTTCTGAGCCCTCTCATTAGTCCAAGCAGAGGTTTCTGACCACATGTGGGGTATTGGCGCGTTCATAAGAAAGTGGGGAACAAGGGTTGGGGTCCATTTGTTGTGTTGTTTCTTCTAAAAGTGAATACATTTGGGGTAGAGCAACATTTTTAGGTAAAATTTAATTTTTTGCTTTTTTCATTCCACATTGCTTTAGTTCCTGTGAAGCACCTGAAGGGTTAATAAACTTCTCAGATGTGGTTTTGAGTACTTTGGGGGGTGCACTTTTTAGAATTGTCACTTTTGGGTATTTTCTGTCATCTAGGCTTCTCAAAGTCACTTCAAATGTGATGTGGTCCCTAAAAAAATGGTTTTTAAATTTTGATGTAAAAATGAGAAATTGCAGATAAACTTTGAACCCTTCTAACTTCCTAACAAAAAAAAAATTTTGTTTCCAAAATTGTGCTTATGTAAAGTAGACATGTGGGAAATGTTATTTTTAACTATTTTGTGTCACAGATCTCTCTGGTTTGACGGTATAAAAATTCAAAAAGTTGAAAATTGCTAATTGTTCAAAATTTGACAATTCAATTTTATTTTTATAAATAAACGCAAAAAAATATTGCCCAAAATTTGGTACTAACATGAAGTCCAATATGTAACGATAAAACAATCTCTGAATCACCAGGATCCATTGAAGCGTTCCAGAGCTATAACCTCATAAGGTGACACTGGTCAGAATTGCAAAATTTGGTCTGGTCATTAAAGAAGTTCTCCAGTTACCAAAACTGTTTGGGTTTTTTTCTCATAAATCTTGCTAATATGTGCCTCTCCACACATCTATCATGTTATTTTAGCAATATTACCTTTTATCGTGCTCTAGAAGCACATCCTCATTTCTGGCTCCAGCTCTGATGGAGTTAATCGCTCTCTAGACGAGAGAGAGACGAGAGATTTAAAAGAGAGAGCGTTATCTAACTCCACACATATGTTTCTCTATAGCTATGTATGCTTGTGTATATGTGTGTTTATATATATATATACACACACAAATATATAGACAGTACATGTGTGTGGCGCAAGATAGTGACATATAGCACACTATGTGTCAGAGCAGAGCATGTCACCAACTGTCTCCACTCTGGGACTTGTTGTGCAGGTGACAGTGGAGAAACTTGGTACTATGCAGCAGAAGTCGCAGAGTGGAGACAGTTAGTGACATGTATCATCCGGTCACCTGCACAACAAGTCCCAGAGTGGAGCAAGATAGTGATATATAGCACACTATGTGTCAGAGCAGAGCATGTCACTAACTGTCTCCACTTGGAGTTGTTGTGCAGGTGACCGGATGCTACATGTCACTGTCTCCACTCTGTGACTTGTTGTGCAGGTGACAGAGTGGAGCAGATTGGTCCCATGCAGCGTCCGGTCACCTGTGCTGCTGGTAGGAGCACAAGATCACACTGCCGACACCGCAGGCTCTCCTGACATCTGAGCACAGCGGGCAGGTGGATAGTGTGATCACATACTTGCGTGACAGGGGGGGGGGTTGCATGACCATTGAATAATCTGAGAGGAAAACCAGAGCTACCAAGAAAATGCTCTTTTAAGCAAAAATACCAAATGAAGGGGTCAGTTCATCAAGTCCTATTTGCCAGAAAAGTGTTGGCGAAATGTCTAAGTGTTTGTTGCAGTACATAATTGCACCAAAATTTATTATGACTGTTTTATGGCAGCTGTGGCAAGTTTATGAAAAGCAGTAGAAGTAAAAGTAGAGCTTGACGAAAAGGACATGGCCTAGCTCAGCCCCAGGGATCATTACAAAAGTGGAGTAACTTCTATTAGAAATGTACACCCCAAATTGGGGGCTACACTTCCATCTCTGTTGTGTCATCATAGTGAATCTAGCACATCTTACTCCAGCACACTCTGGATCCAGACTGGTCTATAGAATACCAGTATAAATGTATCCACCCACACAAATCCATTGAACCAGTGACTATGGAGTGAATTCATTAAGGCTGGCACATTTTACAGTATTGATCGGGGGGGAATGTACACTAAATTACAGTGTAATTCACTATACACAAGCACTTCTTTGGAACATGGTCACAGTGTGCAGTGCAATGTTTCATACACACACCCGTAGCCTTGTATGGGTGCATGTGAGCTGAGACAAAAAGTATAAGATTTTCTTGCATTGCCCTCGTACTAGTCATATACTAGTGTGACGCTAGCATCAGTGTGCAAACAGTGTATGAATGATTGGTCACATGTTGCTTGGATGGGGGATGGTAAACTGATTTCTTGCCCCTGGTGCCAGAAAAGCTAGATACCTGGATGACCATTGAAGAAAAGTGTAAGGTGTTAAATACTGTTTGTATAGAGTCTAGTGCAAGGGAAACACAGGTGTGCTAAACAGTTCTTGTATTACTTCATAAAGGTAAGTGCACAAAACATGAAGGGTTAAACAGTTGCAGGGTGCAGAGGCTGGGAACAAATTAAGCAGGAATGGATCCTCAAAGTTCAGCAGAAGTGTCAAAGTATAATTCATTCTCTCTTCCTGTACTTGTAAATGTCCATGGCAGAGCAGAAAGGTTCCTGTGTGGACACGAGTTCCAGGGATCCAAAACAGAGGATGGCAGAAAACTAGTTCTTCCAAAGACTTCAGGAGACCAGGTTACAGGCAGGCTGCTAACAGGATTCAGAAGCACTGGTCCATCAGCTGAGATGGATTAAGCAGGTAATTGGCAGGGAACAGGGCGGGAACATAGAAGCTGAGGAATCCATATTGGTTGAGGGCAACAGAACAGGAAGCAAGATGGCAAATGAAGATAAAACAGATTAAAGCAAAAATGATAAAACAAGGCAAAAAGTCAGAAAACCTCACATTACTCCCCCCTTAGGGACGGCCACTGGACGACCCCAGACCAGGCTTGTCTGGGTACCTCTGATGGAACTGGCGGGGGAGCATTGATGTTGTCGACTTGTTCCCAAGAGTTGTCTTTCGATGAGTAGCCCTGCCACTTAACCCCTTCAGCCCCGGGGCACTTTGCGTTTTTGTGTTTTTGTTTTTTGCTCCCCTTCTTCCGAGAGCCGTAACTTTTTTATTTTTCCGTCAATCTTGCCATACGAGGGCTTGTTTTTTGCGGGACAAGTTGTACTTTTAAATGAAACCATAAGTTTTACTATATGGTGTACTGGAAAACAGCAAAAAAATTCCAAGTGTGGAAAAACTGCAAAAAAAAGTGTGATGGCACAATAGTTTTTGGGATGTTTTATTCACGGTGTTCACTATATGGTAAAACTGATGTATTGTTGTGATGCCTGAGGTTGGTGCGAGTTTGTAGACACCAAAAATGTATAGGTTTACAGGTATCTAAGGGGGTAAAAAAAAAAATCACCAGTTTGTCCAATAAAAGTGGCGCACGCTTTGCGCCATTTTCCGAAACACGTAGTGTTTTCATTTTTTGGGATCTATGGCTCAGTGACAGCTTATTTTTAGCGTCTCGAGCTGTCGTTTCTAATGGTACCATTTTTGCGCAGATGCTACATTTTAATCGCCTGTTATTGCATTTTGCGTAAAACTTGCGGCGACCAAAAAACGTAATTTTGGCGTTTGGTAAACGGCGTAGTGGCAAAAAAATTCCAATCAGATTGATTGATTTACTTTTAGTTTTTGGTTTTTTTTTTTATTTTAAATTTTTTTACTTTTTTTTTTTATTTTACTAGTCCCCTAGGGGGCTATAGCGATCAGCAATCCGATTGCTCTTATCTATCTGCTGATCACAGCTATACAGCTGTAAACAGCAGATTCAGTCACTTTCTGTTTCTCTCTGCTCGCGGCCGAGGGAAAACGAAAGTGAAACTTCATAGCTGCAGGCGTCATCACATGACCCTGTGCTATGATGGTAACCACCGAAAGTCACGTGATCACGCACGTGACTTCCGGTGGGGGTGGCAGTAAGTAAAAAACATGGCCGCGCGCATATAGATCTTGCTGCCAGACTTTGGCAGTGAGATTTAACGGGTTAATGGCCGCGGGTGGAAGCGATTCCACCCGCGGCTAGCAGGCACACGTCAGCTGTTGAAAACAGCTGATATACACGCTCCATGACGGATATATCTGTCCATGGTCGTGAAGGGGTTAATCAGGTATTGCAGCTGATTTCTGTGCAACCTTGAGTCCAGGATCTTCTCCACTACAAATTCTTCCTGACCATCAATTAACACTGGATCAGGAGGGGAAGGAGAACGTCCAGGAAATGTATTAGGTACTGCTGCCTTTTGGAGAGAAACGTGAAACAGGATGGATTCTCATAGTTCTGGGCAGTTGAAGACAACAAGCCACAGCACTTTTGTCCCAATTTAGATGATGGAATTCTCAACTTAAGGTTTCTGGTTGATAGCCAGACCAAATCTCCTACCTTGAAGGCTGGTGCAGGCTTACGAAACTTACCAGCCGCTTTCTTATACTTCTCTTGAGCCGATCCCAGGTTCTCCGTTAGAAGATCAAGATTCTGCTGTAGCGAAGAGATTCAGTCAGCCACAGCTGGTAAGGGCGAATCTATGGTAAGGCGAGGAAGAATATTAGGGTGATAGCCCAGATTAGCATAAAAAGGAGACTGTTTAGTGGAGGCGCTCTGAGAGTTGTTATATGAAAACTCAGCAAGTGGGAGTAGATCTACCCAGTCATTTTGTAGATGGCAGATGAAACAGCGGAGATACTGTTCCAAGGTCTGGTTGGTCCACTCAGTTTGTCCATTTGTCTGGGGGTGAAAGACAGAAGAAAGATTAACTTTGATGTCTAATGCCATACAAAAATTCTGCCAGAACTTTGAAGTGAATTGCACCCCTCGATCAGAATAACCTCATCAGGTACTCCATGCAGACGGAACACATTTTGAATGATTAGGTCAGATGTCTGTTTTGCAGTGAGTAAGCCGACAGGGGATAAAATGAGTTGCTTTCGTTAAACGGTCAACCACCACCAAAATAGTGTTCTTCCCTTGAGAGGTTGGCAATTCTACAATAAAGTCCATTGCAATAGAACCCAATTGACTGGATGGAATAGGTAGGGGCTGTAATAGACCTGTAGGTGAAGAACGTGGAGTCTTGAATCTCGCACAGACCTCACATGAAGTAACGTAATTTTGAACGTCTCTTCTGTAAGTGGGCCACCAAAAGAAACAATAAAGGAACTCTTGAGTCTTTAGAATTCCTCGGTGTCCAGCTATTTTTGAATCATGAACGAGTTGCAGTACTCTCAATCTGACTGCCTCAGGTATGTACATACGTTGCCCTTGAAACCACACACCATTTTTGAAGACCAGACTTACATCATCAGATGGACGTGCTAGCAAGGAATCTGAATGATATACCTCATTGATGTCATTGAGTAAGTCTTGATTATGAATCACTCCCAGTAATCTGGAATCGGGAAGAATTGTCTTAGGAGGCGTGAATGGAATGGTGGCTTGAGGTGTCCAGGTGAAAGTAGCCTTCTTACGGGTAAGTTGTGTGATAGGTGACACTACCTCAGAAAAATTTCTGATGAAACGCCGATAGAAATTGGCAAACCCGATGAAGCGCTTAACCTCCTTTACATTCTTGGGAGCTGGCCAGTCTTTGATGGCTTGAGTCTTGCTTTCATCCATGCTTATTCCCTGTGAAGACATTACGAACCCCAAAAATTGAATCTCGGTCCGATGGAATTCACACTTTTCCAGTTTGATATAAAGATGGTTCTGTCGAAGGCGCTCCAATACCATCCTTACATGTCTGTCTATGATGTTCATCTGTGGAGTTAGAAAAAAAATCAAAATATCGTCTAGATAAAATCACCACAAATGTATCCAAGAGATCCCTGAAAATATCATGAACTAGATGTTGGAAGGTAGCTGGGGCGTTACACAGGCCAAACAGCATAACTAGATATTCAAAATGTCCATAGCGTGACCTGAATGCCGTCTTCCATTCATCCCCAGGTCTAATGGGGACCAAATTATAGGCCCCACGGAGATCCAATTTAGAAAATATCTTTGCATGCTGAACTCTTTCTAATAATTCAGGGATCAAAGGCAGTGGGTAGCGGTTTCTGATTGTGACCTTATTGAGCTCCCGATAGTCTATGCAGGGCCTGAGAGATCCTTCTTTCCTTTTCACAAAAAAGATGGGTGCGCCTGCAGGAGTTGAAGAGTGGCGAATGAAGCCCTTGGCTAAATGTTCATCTATATAGTCCTTCAATGCTTTTAACTCTGGTCCAGCCAGGGGGTAAATTTTGCCAAAGGGTATCTCAGTACCAATAAAGTTCAATTGGACAATCATAGGGATGGTGGGGTGGAAGCTGGTGAGCGTTCCGCTTATCACACACATCCCCATACTCATGGTATATTGCTGGTAGCTCGGAGAATGGTGTGGGTATCTTAGGTG
The DNA here is from genome assembly GCF_048569485.1 of Anomaloglossus baeobatrachus. Classification (NCBI taxonomy): domain Eukaryota; kingdom Metazoa; phylum Chordata; class Amphibia; order Anura; family Aromobatidae; genus Anomaloglossus; species Anomaloglossus baeobatrachus. The sequence continues at coordinate 347,649,297 of NC_134354.1, forward strand.
CTGAACATACTGAAACCCCAGGAGTTAACTGCTTCTGCTTCTCTGAAAAATGCAGCTCCCTGGTTTCCCAGTTTATTGTAGGGTTCTGAGCCTGCAGCCATGGCAATCCTAGGATGATGGGAAAATGGGGAGAAAAGATGAGCATAAAAGACAATCTCTCTTGATGATTGTTATCCAGGAGAACCTTCAGGGTCTGTCTCCTGATCCACTGGTCCAGAGGTTAACAGTGAACTATCCACAGTCTCCATCAGTACAGGAGTAGCCTTCTTCACAGAACGTATCCCATGTTTCTGGGCAAAGGAAATGTCTATAAAATTGCCACTTGCTCTGGAATCAATCATAGCAGAGCTCGACACCCTGACTGTGTTAACCCAGAGCTTGATGGAGAGAAGTATATGAGAATTGTTCTTCTTACAACTCTGCTGAGACCCTTCTGAGGAAAGCTGAAAAACTGCAGCATTGATGTGGGAATCGGAGTCAGAAATAACAAAGTTCAAGTCCGAATAATCAATATTTATAGCTGCTGATCTCTCTGGAGCCCGTGATTAAGATATTACAGATCTCCTTTCACAGCATTCACAGTGTACAACCGCTGCGGTAGTCTTATGGGACCGGCTGCGGCAGTTTCTAAGCAAATGCCCTGACTACGGCTGGAGTCACACTTGCGATTAACTAGCACGAGTGCAATGCGAGAAAATAGGACCAATGTTAAGCAATGATGCAGCTTCAATCTGCTATTTTTCTCAGTCGAAATCGGACTGAGGAAAAAAAAAAAACAAAACAAAAACAAAACTGATGTCACACACACACACCTTCCTAGTGATATGCGTTTTCCTAAATACATTTATCGCATGTTGCAGAAAACACTGGAAATGAGTGAGGTCTGTCGATGTTCATCAATCTCTCTCTGTCGGTCTATCCCTCTCCCCCCCATCTCGCATATTCACCCATCCCCAGCGCAGTGCTGCACAGCTGTCACAAAGCTCTGCCGGCTTTTCCTCTTTTCAAAAAGCCAGCCATTCATTATTCCATCTAGTATTCACTGCTTTCCCCACCCACCGGCGCCTATGATTGGTTTCAGTCAGACACGCCCCCCAGGTTGGCGGGTCTATATCATGCAGTAAATTAAGAAAGAAAAAAAAAAAAAAAAAAAGGCGTGTGGTCCCCCCCCCCCCCCATTTTCATACCAGCCAGGGTAAAGCCATACGGAAGGAGGCTGGTATTGTCAGGATGGGGAGCGCCACGTTATGGGAAGCCCCCCACCCTAAAAATATCAGCCAGCAGCCGCCCGGAATTGCCGCATCCATTAGATGCGACAGTCCCCGGTTTATCCCAAATTGCCCTGATGCGGTGGCAATCGAGGTAATAAGGAGTTAAGCTGCCACTAAGTCCTAGGTTAATCATGGCAGGCATCTTCCCGAGATACCTTCCATGATTAACCTGTAAGATAAAGAAAATAAAGACATACACCCAAAAACCTTTATTTGAAATAAATGACGGAAAAAAAAAAAAACAAAAAAAAAAAAAACAAACACCCTTTTTCAAGTCCCCAAATACCCCTCCAGGTCCGACGTAATCCATAGAGGTCCCATGATGCTTTCAGCTTTGCTACATCAGAAGCTGGCAGAGAGTGGTCACAGACTACGACCACTCTCTGAGCTCCCCGCAGCGACTGAAGTGAGTCACGCTATCAGCGATGACGTCACTTAGGTTACCCGCGGCCACAAATCTCAGCGGAAGGACTTCTGTTGTGGCCGCGGGTAACCTCAGTGACGGCACCGCTGATTGACTTAAATGATCTGCGCTTTCAGGGAAACCGCCGTTTGTCCTGGCATCAGAACAGTAAGCAAGATGGCCAATGAAGAAAAAAAACAAACAGATTAAAGCAAAATGACAAAACAAGGCAAAAAGTCAGAAAACCTCACAAAAAGATGATCGCAAAATCCTTTCCATGGTGAAGAAAACCTTCACAACCACCAAAATGAAGAACACTTTTTGAAAAGTACTGTATTTTTCAGACTAGAACGTGCTCCTTACCGTAAAAGACATCTCATAGATTTAGACAGCATAATATTGAAAAATATTTTTTTTTTTTTTTTAACATCCCTGGTGGTATACAGTTGAGGGGTTATTAGCACTAATTTTAATGTAATGGGGTAGAGTAGGACAATGTCTACTGTTCATGTGTCTCTGCACTATGAGTATAATACGCACAGCTCTATACATGCACAGCTGTACTTACATATATATGTACATTACCTCAACTTGTAGTTCCTGATCAGTACTTGAATGGAGGATACAGAAGTGAAAATATAACCTACTTAATTAACATTAAGGGGTGATTCACTACTCTGCAGTAGGGGCCACATCTCTAAAATTAATAGGAGAGGCTTTTTGTAAAATACATTGTGTAGCCAATTTTGCCTCTGAGCGGCACTATCGCGGTCCGTTCTTTCCCATCGCATGATCCCCCGGATCTGGTGATTTCACGTCAACTTCCAGTTGGCCTAACATCACCGTGGCCTGCCCCAGTCTTCCTGAGTTACTGGGCTGTGGACGACGTTTCACCATTCGTCACAGCTCAGCATCTCTCCTGCTTGCGGCGTTCAGCAGTTAAGGAGAGTGCACGCAAGATGATGGGCTCCGATTAGTGGTGAAATGCCGCCCACAGCCCCAGTCACTCAGGAAGACTGGGGCCAGCCTCGGTGAGGTTAGGTCAACTGGAAGTTGTCCCGACATCACCGAATCCCAGGTCACAAGATTGGGAAAAGCTAACTGTGATAACGCCGCTCAGAGGCGGAATTGGCAACACAATATATTTACAAAAAGCCTCCTTTATCGGTTTAACAGAGCGGTGGTCACTACTGCAGGGTAGTGAATCACCTCTTTAAGGATCATGTGATCACTCATAACTTGTCAGGTCCTGGAATTACTTGAAGGCGGCTGCATGAGGAAAGCAGCTGAAGGACCTTTCCCTCAAGTCCCTGTAAGCTTTCTCTCCTGCTCTGTACTCAACACATAGAGCTGTGCTAAGCAGAATGAGAGCGGGCAACTTTCCCTCTGATCGGGAAGGACGTGTCAGCATTTTCCAACACAGGAAGATGCCACCAGTCTATAAGCGACACGTACGTTTTAAAGAGGAGTTTATCTGGTTAAAAAGGTGTGTCTTACTTAAACACAGTCCAAAAATACGTAATTACTTACCGGTAATGTTTTTTTCTGAACCCATGACAGCACCACGAGAGAGGGAATCCGCCCTTCAACGACAGGAAATCTCCAGGATTAAAAGGGGCGGCACCTCTCCCCACATCAGTTGGTTACAGAGCATGAAAGGACCTCCGGAAAAGGAACATTGTTATAACACAAAACCACCACCAACATACAGCCATGCGGAGAGAAGTGAAAAACCAAAGAACTACTAACACATCCACGCGCAGGGAGGGAATGTAAGGGTGCTGTCATGGGTTCAGAAAAAACACATTACCGGTAAGTAATTACGTATTTTTCCAGCACCCATGACAGCACCACGAGAGAATTACATAGACAGGAAAACCTAGGGAGGGACCAAAGCTTGCAGAACCCTTCTCCCAAAAGGTGAGGCCAGGAAAGTATAAACCCATCTATAGTGCCTATAGAAGTGGAAAGTGAAGACCACGTGGTCACCACAGAACTGCACGATGTTAACTTCTGATCTTTCCGCCTAGGAAGATGCCATTGATATTGGGAAGTGAGCTTTCAGACATCTCCCTACCACTGGTGTAGGCGACAGAAATGGCTTCTATGATCCACCCAGCCAAGGTAGATCTGGAGGCTTAGAGCCCCTTCCAATTACCCCAAACAGAACAACAGGGACCAGTCCCTTCTCCAGGTACTGGTGACTGAGAGATATGCTAGAAGGCCACGTCTAACATTGAGGCAATGCCACCCTTCCTCCCCTGATCTTTCAAATTACCATACAGGTCGGAAGAATAATCTCTTGAGACATATGAAGCTTGAAACTACCGTCGGGAAGGAAGCTGGGTTAGGTGGTCCCAGGACCACTCTTATTCTCAAGAACCTGAGTAAAGGAAGGAACTAAAGATAGGGCTTGGATGTCACTAACCCTACGTGCTGCTGTTAAACTTCCGAGAATAGATCCTTAAGATATATGGACTCTAAGGGTTCAAATATGGCTTGGTCAAGGCTGAGGATAATACGATCCCATGATGGAAAGGACAGACCACACTCAGGTCTAACACTAGAGTGAATCGGGAATCCAGTGATCTCCCGCTAGGTCATAATTATGCAGGGCAGCTAGGGCCCACACGCGAACAGTTAGCGGTGTGAGACTGTGACCGGGGTTATCTATGACGGCCGGTATGTCTCGCCCCGGTTGTGCTCACTCCATGATAGAAAGTAGATCCACCCCAGGGTTAATGCTGTTTCCCTACAGGCTGAAGGAAGGGTTAAATGGAAACAGGAACGAGGGCAGGTGTGCCGGGTGTGAGGGAGTGAACAGAACTCCCTGAGTTCTCTGCTGGAGAGGCACATGTATATTGTTGTGGACTTTTGTTTGGACATTAAACCGTGTGCTGTGAACCTTAATGCCTGGATCCCGTGTCTTCTGCTGCGCAGCCGACCACGCTACCTCACATATGGTGGAGAATGCGGGCATGCCAGCCCGGTGAGGTGTAGCATCCATCCCTGGTGACCCGGTAGCACATGTCCTGGATTCGAGCGGCTATACTACAGCCAAAACCCGGTGACCCCATGGAGGACATACTAAAGCAGCTGGCTCAGGCTAATGCACAGCAACAACAGGCTAATGCACAGCAACAACAGGCTAATGCACAGCAACAACAGGCTAATGAACAGCAGCAACAGACCAATGCACACCTGCTCCGGTCGTTGGAAAGTCAGCAGCAATCCTTGCAGTTGCAGGAAAAAAGGCACCAAGAACAGATGGTTCTCCTGGCCAAGGCGATCCGTGCCGGACCAGCAGCAACAACCCTGGGACCGGGTGACGACGGCAGCGTCCGGAAAGCGGTGAGACAAGCGTTGCAAAAGATGACCCCGGGGGATGATGTGGAAGCGTTCCTGGCGGTGTTTGAGCGGGTGGCCGAGCGGGAAAAGCTGCCGACCCCCCAGTGGGCTGAGGTATTGTCGCCCTATCTGACGGGGGAACCCCAAAAAGCGTACCTGGACCTCTGTACCGAGGACGCCATTGACTATGTGACCCTGAAAGCCGAAATACTGGCTCGGTTGGGGGTGAATACCTATGTACGGGCTCAGCGGGTAAATCAGTGGTTCTATGAGGAAGCCAAACCCGTACGCTCCCAGGCCTATGACTTGTTGCATCTTGTAAAAAAGTGGTTGCAGCCTGACACTCTGAGCCCGGCGCAAATGGTGGAAAGGGTAGTAGTTGATCGTTTTGTGCGCACTTTACCCGTCACCGTTCAACGGTGGGTAGGACAGGGTGACTCGAGTACCCTCGACCAATTAGTGTCCCTGGTAGAGCGGCATGTGGCTACGCAGGACTTGATACGGGACACTGAGACTTTGCGTACCGCCCGTTCCTTCCGGCCCCTCCAAGCCTAGGGCCAAGGACCCACCGCTGACAACGGTGCAGGAGTCCCCTACCGTCCCGTCTGAGGCCGCGCCCGCCGTTCCTGAGGTCCGGAAGGTTCTGTACCCTAAACGACAACCCGTCAAGGGGGTTTCCTTCCCTATTAGATGTTGGCGGTGCCAGCGGGTGGGACATATGGAAGCCCAGTGTCCACTCACCACGGAGCCCATGGATTGTGGGGTTACCCGGCGGGGTTCAATGTATGCTCAGGTGGTGTGTACCGCTGACCTGGTCTCCCCAGAGACGGAGCCCCACTTGTGCCAAATACAGGTGAATGGATGTCCGGTTACAGGATTGTTGGATTCCGGAAGCTTAGTGACCCTTGTGCGATCCACCTTGAGGGCTAAAGTAAAGGCCACAGGACGTACCGTGGGGGTGGTTTGCATACATGGGGACCGCCGAGACTATCCCACGGGGATTGTCACCATCACAGCACCTTGCGGTCAGGTGCAACATGAGGTGGGACTTCTTAACACTCTTCCTTATGACGTGATCCTAGGAAGGGATCTGCCCTATTTTTGGACTTTATGGAGGGGACCCCCTAAGTCCCCTCAGATATTGGTCAGTCCGGGACCTGAGCCCTACAATCCTAAATCCGGGACGCCTGCCGTAGGGGTCACCATGATAGGGACAGAGTGTGAACCCGATAGGTCACCCCTAGAGGTATTGGCAGGAGAGGCTGAGATGGTCGAGCCCATCCCGGAGTTGGAGGCGTCCCCGGATACGTTTGGGACAGCTCAACTCCAGGACCCTACGTTAATACATGCCCGGAGTCGGGTGACAGTAGTTGACGGGGTGGCACAGCTGCCCGGTGCCCAGGTAAGGTACCCCCATTTCGCTCTTAAGCAAGATTTACTCTACCGGGTAGATGAAATACGGGGCGTGGGGGTAGAGCAGTTGGTGGTGCCCCAGCCGTATCGCCGGCGGGTCCTCGACTTGGCTCATAAACACCTGATGAGTGGCCACCTAGGGGTCAAGAAAACGCAGGAGCGAATATTGCAAAGGTTCTATTGGCCCGGGGTCTTTGGGGAGGTAAAACGGTTCTGCGAAACCTGCCCGGAGTGTCAGCTTACCGCACCCCTGGCCCACTTTCGCAGTCCGTTGGTACCCTTACCCATTATAGAAGTCCCTTTTGAATGGATAGGGATGGATCTGGTGGGGCCCCTCGTAAAGTCCGCTCGAGGGCACCAACACATCCTAGTGATCGTTGACTATGCCACCCGGTATCCCGAGGCGATACCTCTCAGACATACTGCAGCAAAGCTTATAGCTCGGGAGTAGTTTGCTGTGTTCTGCCGGGTGGGGTTGCCCAAAGGAGATCCTTACGGATCAGGGGACCCCATTCATGTCTAAAGTGACCAAAGAGCTATGCCGGCTACTCCAGATCAAGCAGTTGCGTACGTCTGTGTATCATCCTCAAACGGACGGTTTAGTCGAGCGTTTCAATAAAACCCTGAAAACCATGCTCAAAAGGGTGATTTCAAAAGACGGGAAAGACTGGGATATGATGCTTCCCTATTTGATGTTTGCCATCCGTGAGGTGCCACAGGCATCCACGGGGTTTTCGCCTTTTGAATTGTTATACGGGCGACATCCCCGGGGATTGTTGGACCTGGCAAAGGAAACATGGGAGCAAGAGCCCACCCCCCATAAAAGTGTGATTGAACACATTTTGGGTATGCAGAACCACATAAGCGCGGTCATGCCAATTGTGAAGGAGCATTTACAGGAGGCTCAGGCCGCGCAAAGCGGCCGCTACAATAGACAAGCCACCGTGCGGACCTTTAAACCCGGGGATCGGGTGTTGGTATTAATCCCCACGGCGGAGAGTAAATTCCTGGCTCAGTGGCAAGGCCCCTACGAGATAAAGGAAAGAGTCGGGGTGGTTAACTATAAAAGTATTGCAGCCCGGTAGGCGGAAACCTGAACAAATATACCATGTCAACCTATTAAAACCTTGGCAGGAACGGGAAAGCCTGATGGCTGTTTTTTCCCCATCTCCCTCCTCTTCGGGTCGTTCACATCCGGCTCCAGCGACCTCCGGCGAGGACGAACCGGAAGTAAGGATTGGAGAAGCCCTCACCAAGACTCAGAGGCGAGAGGCCAGACGGTTGGTTCAGCAGAACCCCGATGTCTTCTCCGAGCTGCCCGGTAGGACCAGTCTGATACGACATGATATTGTCACTGAGCCCCACCTGAAGGTACGCCTGAAGTCATACCGGGTACCGGAGGCTCGACGACAAGCCATATCGGAGGAAGTAAAGACAATGTTACGCCTGGGGGTCATCGAAAAATCCCGGAGTGAATGGGCTAGTCCGATTGTCCTAATACCAAAACCCGATGGCTCCTTAAGGTTCTGCAATGACTTTAGGAGATTGAACGAAATATCCAAGTTCGATCTCTACCCCATGCCCCGGGTGGATGAGCTGATTGATAGGTTGGGACAGGCGCGATATTTTACCACGCTCGACCTGACCAAGGGGTACTGGCAGGTGCCCCTGACGGAGTCCGCCAAGGAGAAAACCGCTTTTGTTACGCCGGAGGGTCTCTTCCACTATGTTGTCTTGCCTTTTGGGTTACATGGCGCTCCGGCCACGTTCCAGAGGTTGATGGACTTAGTGCTGGAACCCCACCAGGCGTATGCATCAGCGTACCTTGATGACATCATTATTTACAGCTCCGAATGGCAGACCCACTTGGCACAGGTACAAGCGGTGGTGGACGCGCTTCGAACAGCCGGATTGACAGCCAATCCCAAGAAATGTGCGTTGGGACTCACGGAAGCCCGCTACTTGGGCTACGTAATAGGCCAAGGAGTGATTAAGCCCCAAATTAACAAGGTTGAGGCGATCCAGAAGTGGCCTAGACCCCTGACCACGAAGCAGGTTAGGGCCTTCCTGGGTATCGTGGGGTACTACAGGAGGTTTGTAAAAGATTTTGCGGGACTATCAGCCCCCTTGACGGACCTTCTCAAAGGCAAGAAGTCCGTCATGGTGCGCTGGACTCCGCAGGCCGAGGACTCCTTCCGGGCCCTGAAGGGGGTCCTGTGCGGACAGCCCGTTCTGGTCAACCCTGATTTCCGGAAGGAGTTCATAGTACAGACTGACGCCTCGGAGGTCGGCCTGGGGGCAGTGCTGTCTCAGGTGGTTCAGGGGGAGGAACACCCCGTCACCTTTTTAAGTAGGAAGCTCACCCCTCCCGAGCGGAATTATAGCGTAGTGGAGGAGTGCCTGGCGATTAAGTGGGCCTTGGAGTCCCTACGCTATTACCTGCTGGGACGTCAGTTTCGCTTGGTGACGGATCACTCTCCACTGGTCTGGATGAGGTCCGCCAAGGAACGGAATGCCCGGGTTACCCGGTGGTTCCTTTCTCTGCAGAACTTCCGGTTTACGGTTGAACACCGGGCCGGTAGGTTGCAGGGCAACGCCGATGCCTTGTCCCGCGGCCCGTGTTTGATGGCAGGAGTTCAACCCCGCACGCTTGAACTGAGGGGGGGGGTATGTGAGACTGTGACCGGGGTTATCTATGACGGCCGGTATGTCTCGCCCCGGTTGTGCTCACTCCATGATAGAAAGTAGATCCACCCCAGGGTTAATGCTGTTTCCCTACAGGCTGAAGGAAGGGTTAAATGGAAACAGGAACGAGGGCAGGTGTGCCGGGTGTGAGGGAGTGAACAGAACTCCCTGAGTTCTCTGCTGGAGAGGCACATGTATATTGTTGTGGACTTTTGTTTGGACATTAAACCGTGTGCTGTGAACCTTAATGCCTGGATCCCGTGTCTTCTGCTGCGCAGCCGACCACGCTACCTCACAGCGGGTTAACTGATAAGATTCAGTTTAGACCTCTGCTGGAGGAACTCCAAGACTAAAGCAATTGGCGCTGAGTCATCTAGATTTGCCCCTATGGATGACAAGAAGGTTATCTCAGTTCTGCTGTAGAGTTTAGCCTTAATTTTCGGTTTCTTGCATTGCATAAGAGTAGTGATCAGGCAGGAGCAAACTCTCCGTTACTTAGAAGTGACCATTTGAAGCCACGTTGTTATATGCCGCCCAGGATCGCTTCTGCCCTCTCCTCCCGTATTATCATCAGAACTGCTGGAATGAGGGCTATGGGAGAAAAAGCATAAGCAAGGTGGAAGTTCCATTTGATTAGCAGGGCGTCCACTGCCGTACAGTTCTCTTCGAGTATAAATAATGCTCTGCTTACTATTGCCATCAGTGATCAGGACAGAGAACCCCGTGATAGAGATATGCTACTATCGCTTGAATGTCAGAGGATTACGTACAATGACCAGTTAGGGAATGCAGGAACTGATCCACTGCTGTTTCTACTGCAAGGAATTCCCTGGTGTTTGAGGAAACATCGGTATCTCTTCCAGACCACACTCCCTGGACAAAATGACCTTGAAAATGGGTCCTTCAACCATGCTTTGGTGGCAAGCACCTTCGATACTTGGGTCATTCAAGGTATGCCCTTCATAAGTCCTCTCGATGCAGCCAACAATGCAGGGATCTGTCGCGGGCGGAGGAGGAGACACAGCGCTCTCCCTACTGCTCGGGTCCGGCCGCTGCTGCTGCTGCGGCCTCTGCTGCTCGGTGGCTCGAGCGACGTGCCGGATCCCGGGGACTCGAGCGGCGCTCCTCGCCCGTGAGTGAAAAGGGGGAATTGGGTTTAGGGATTTATTGTCCGTGACGCCACCCACGGTTGTGGTGATTGTGTGACACCACCGCTGCTCTGGACGGGGATCCCGGGAGTGATGGTATGGAGCAGCTAGATGTTAGTTCTCCCCTCCGTGGGTAGGGGGTTGGTTGTCCCGGGGCCCGATGATGGAGAGTTAGGATGGTTGACAGGCGGGTTATGGGGCCTGTTGGGGTGCAGGGGCAGCGCTGTGCCGCACGGGCAGCGCTGTGCCGCACGGCACGGAGGTACTCACTCAGCCCAAGGATGATGACACAGTTCACGGTAAACAAGCGGCTGGTTGGACGGTTCCCTCGGACGGCTGCGGTGTTGATGTTCCCTGCAAGTTAGCGGTGACTGTCTCTTTCCTGCACCTAAATACGGTTGTTGGTAGCGATGGATTCCCACTGGTAACCCGCTCCCCAGCTTGGATATGAGCCGGAGAAGCCCCTCTTTTGCCCGCAGGCGCTGGCCCTGAGAAACTGGTGCCCTGGCGGTGGCGGTGTCTCTCCAGTATGGTTGGACGGTTGCCTTCAATCGGGTCTTTGGCTGTTGGGAGACCCAGGAGGTCCCCTTCACTGACGGATTTGGCAAATTCACGGCGACTCCTAGCCTTGCCGGGATCCGAAAGGCCCCTGCCAATGGTGCTGGCTTCTCTTCGTATACCGCTCCGGTACCGCCGGGCCACCACCCGTCCACGGTCCTTTCGGCAACCTCCGATCAGCCTCTCCTGCAAACGGTCACCGCCGTCTGCCAACCTTGCTGTCTCAGTCCGGGGCACACACCCGGACCAACTTCAGGTTCTTAACTGTCACTTTCTCTTCCACCTTAACGCCTCTCTCTTGCTCCTCTACCACTTCACTTCCACTCTCGAACTCAACTCTCTCTAATCTCCTGGTTTTCCCGCCTCCAGTGCTGTGAACTCTTCGGTGGGCAGAGCCAACCGCCTGGCCCACCCCCTGGTGTGGACATCAGCCCCTGGAGGAAGGTGTGGAGACACGGGGCTCAGTGGGTGCTCTCGTCCACTAAAACCCGCCGCCTTTAGAAAGACAGCGTGGCTCAGGGCTCATCCCAACTGAACGCCGGCCTCCTTAACCGTGGGCGTAACACTACTCAGACAACACAGGGTGAGGGAACCACAATAATTAGACTTTATTGGATCCCCAAACAATTAACAGCACATAACACATAACCAGCAAAACACACAAATGTAACAGGCAACAGAGTCTCACCCTTCCGCTGGCTCACCAGGGATTTAGAATGTCCATGCCTCACAGGTTCCAAGCTGTCTGAGGTCTGCAAAGTCTGTAACAGGTGACTGAACTGTCCCAACCTACGTGTCCTCCTTAGGTAGTCCTGGTTTGATGATAAAATCCTGGCAGCCGGAGTCGAAATCTCTAGGCTGTGGATATGGTCTCCAATCGGGTCCGGAGTCCCTAGATTGAAGCCATAAGATATCCTGATCCTCTAGTCAGCTCCAAAGAGCTTAGACTGGATCCATCAGCATCCATCAACCTTCATCAACCTGGTGGCTTAAAGAAGTCCTCTCTTATAGCCACAGCCCTCTCTCTGGGCACACTACGTCCTCATCGATTGGTTGGACAAGATTGCTTCTCCCATTGGATGAATTTCAAGCTGCATGGATAATGTTCATTTAAATGATGTGCATAGAAAGACTGAGGGTGTACATGTAAACTGGGAGTCACCGACTAGACAATGGCTACTAAGGTAATTACATTAATACACAACTACAATACAATGGTTACTGGAAAAGTCTGGAGACAATACATCTGGCTTTCAGTGGCCAACACAATTACATTGAGTCAACAAGAGTCTTGTAAAAACAATGAGGGACTTCTCCCCCGTCTATAGACAATCTATCATGCTGTCTGGCTGGATTTTAAGAAACTTTAACCCATGAGAGTCCATGTCGTCACAGAAGGCAACAAGGGTTTTGTGCTCTGACCTTGGTGTTCCTGCAGGGAATGTGGGGTGTGTGGTGGTGTCATGACCTGTGACCCCTGGCTTGCCCAGGGCGTCACAGATCCACTGTATTGGGCCGGAGAGTAACATACTTGTCCGGATGACCTCCAAGAATCGCCTGATACTTCAGAATGTTCAACTGAAGGACTGCGGCTTGTACCTGGACCAAAAAGCACCACCAAGATGCTGAATGTAAAAGGAGCCTAAAAAGGGACATTGTGTCTCTGAGGAGTTTTCGGGACTTTTGTTGACTGTGCCACTTGCACCTGGAGATTCTCTAGTTCAGACCCTAGAAGTCGGCAGTATTGAGCTTTTGAATCTAAGCACCCTCCTGCCGAAGTTCGGTACAATGTCGGGCAGAGCTGCTGATAACCATGAAGTCATCTAGATACGGGATCTTAGAACCCTTTCCTCTCCTTAGAAGAGCTGTCACTTCAGATATCCTTGTAAAGACCTCGGTGCCATCCCCAGACCAACGCAAGAGCTGGATACTGGAAATGTCTAATCTTCCCTTCCATATACAGGGCTACCCTGGGGAATTTCTGAACCCTGACGCATATCAGGACATGAGAATCTACATTCTTCAGATCTACCACTGCCATGTGACACCAGGAAATCAATGTTTCACTGTGGATATCACTGACTCCATTTGAAGCTCTCTAAGTATTGAGGGTATTCAGGTTTATTATTGTGCGAACCTTTGGAACGGAATCTGAGGCTAGAGTACAAAAAGGGTTCGGGTCCATTGGTTTGGAGGATATCCTCACTTAGGACAGAAGAAAAAATAAGAATGTTTCCTCCCCGGACCCAGGGGGAAGAGTCACTGGGGGGACCCTCTGCTTATCCTTAAAGGGTCTCTTAAACATAAATCCTTCCCTTGATTTCCTTCAGTCAGACCAACAAGGCTGATCTTTAGGTTTTTCAGCCAAAAATTCTTTCCCAAAGGTCTACTGAAGGCTGGAATTGACGTGTACAGATCCCTTCTTTCTGTCACCTGCTTCTCCTAAAATATCATCCAGGACTGGGCCGAACAGAAATTCCCCTGGTCATTGGATAGGAAAAGTCACAGTGGTGAACACACCATTTCATTGTTGCGCCACCCAGGCACCTGTTTTTAATACCAGCAGTAGCAACGCAGCCACAGTAGCCACTGCAAAGTCTTGATCGTGTCTGGATATCCCCCAGCCAGCACTTCAGCCAGAGGACCCTTCTGGCTGCGGCAGATAAGGCTGCGGATTTAGCCGTCAGCCTGGGTGAGACTGCAGATGTGTCTGTAAGGAACGCTGCTACCCCACGTAAGAAAAGGAGATGAAGATACAATAATCTCTTCTTCTTTAAGCTGCTCCCTAAGTTGGTCAGACTATACCGCCAGGGGCCTTGTTGTGCAGGTAGCTGCAATGGCTGATCATAGAACCCTAGCTGAAGGTTTCTAGACATTTTTTTTTTGGGGGGGGTGGGGGGAGGGTCTTTTTCAGCATGAGTGTCCATAGTGGACCTGTTTTTGCTGGCTGCCCTGAATTTTCGATCGGAAGCATTGATGACCCCCTAAGTTGCTGTGACCTAGAAGGGAAACTGATTCTGAAGATTTGTCCTCCCCCCTGGGAAACGTTTGAGTCCCCAGAAACCCGAAACAGGTCTGCATTTCGTAAGTCTATGACTCAAGTTGATAGGGATCCTAGTGAATCCCTGACCACAGCCCTAATCATGGACCTCAGGTACGAGGCAAACGTCGGGCTTAATCTGAGTCTGTTGAACACGGCTCTGGCCAAGCTCTTTAGACCAGGTACTAGACAGCTCCCGTTTACAGAGAGCGCATTCCCTGTCTCTAGTTTTTATAGGTGCATTTCTGGGTCTGTCCTGAACCTGAAGGAACCAGATAAAAAGGACCTCTGTACAAAGGGAACTTTCACGAAGAGCACTTAACACTCAGATGCAAAAAAGAGGTGGAACAGGGTTGGAAGGAGGAGTGAGGTCATAAGACAAGTCCCTCTGAAGGCTTTCCAGAAGTCCAGTCTATTGGATTTCAGACTCTGTTAGCTGGACCTGGTGTCCCTCCTTCCCAAGCGTATCTCACCTGAGTCAGAACACTGCTCCCCCGTCTGCGCTGAGGCCTGCTTTCCTGCTGCCTCTTCTGAGTGACAGCCTATGGCTGTGGTGGTAACAGCGGAGGCTGCTGCTGCTCCTCATCTATTCTGCTGGAGGGCTAAGCCGGAGCATACCGATCTGCTCCATGGTTGTTGTGGTGTAAACACTCTCCGGGCACCCATAGTCCCGGCACTTCCGGGAAATGTCAGAAGCGCGTCATCCTTCTTGCGCATGTGCATGTGCAGATGATCACCTGTGTGGCGGCCGGCCATTCACAAGATGGCGCCACACTACATGCCACCGCCGCGAATATACAGATCCTGACAGCCACGCTAGATCGTACCCGTGACCCCATGCCCAACGGACTTACCGGGTAAGATGGTGGTCGCCACACGCTGCTGTCGCGTTTCGGCATCACTAACCACAGACAAAACCCCCGTGGGCTGTTGTGATGTGTCCTAATCCCTGATATCTGGCAGGACCACCACCAATCCTCCTCCGGTGGGGGGTCCTGAAGCAGGAGGATAGCGACGCTCACATGCACGGCCCCCATGGGTCTGCTGTGGCTATTCCCTCAGCAGCTCAACAAACCGTGGCAGGACCCGTGCCGCTGCCAGTATCGACTGGCCAGGGCTGGGATGCTTTTCACAGAGTCTGCGGCCGCGAGGACGCTGCCGCAAGTAATTGCAGCTTACCTGCTCCTTGCCGCCCGTTCCCAGGCAGACTTTACTAGGGAGGGAGGGGGCTACCCGCACTCAGACAGGACCCCCATTGGCCTACTGCGGCCGACCGGCCCTTACCTGGTCCCTGCAGGCTCCAACCACTTCCGTGCCTCGCCGCCCGATATCAGCCCCCCTGGGCCTGCCACGGAGTCACTGGAGGAGGGTGTCCTGCTCGCAGGTCGGACCCCCGTGGGTCTGCTGCGGCGTCTCCACAGCACCTCGGCCAGCCGCAGCAGGACCCGTGCCCTGCCAGAGCCAGCCGGCCAGGGCTGGACTCTTTATCTTCGGCCCACCAGAACCATTCTGAATCCTTCCTGGAGGCTCCCTGTTCAAGGACAGGAAACCAACTGATGTGGGGAGAGGTGTCGCCCCTTTTAATCCTGGAGGTTTCCTGTCCTTGAAGGGCGGATCCCCTCTCTCGTGGTGCTGTCATGGGTACTGGAAAAAAACTATCTACGTTTACCATAAAGAGTAAACTTCATGAGAGCAAATACAGACGGTTCACAAGATACAAACAAATAACAAGCGTTAAAATTAGAAAAGCCAGAGTAGGAGAAGGCTTGGAACAGCTCATGACCCAAAGCACACCACATCCTCTGTAAAACGTGGGGGAGACAGTGTGATGGCCGGGCATGCATGGCTTCCAATGGCACTGGATCACTAGTGTTTATTGATGATGTGACTGAAGACGGAAGCAGCTGGATAAATTCTAAAGGCCTGGAAAAGTATTAAAAAGTCCAGAAACCCAGTGTTTGGTCTTGTCTATGGCTTTGAAACTTCACATCGTCGTTGCCTGCAATGGATTCTCTACAAAAGTATTCAAAATTAACATTTTATGTATGGACATAACTGTATACTGTTCTCATGAACAGCAGCTCTCCAGGTTGGAAAACAAAACCAATTTTGTAGAATTGAATTCATCTTTCATTCCCAAAGTAAAATCTTGAGTGACCAGGTCTGGAAGTTTGGAAGTAAAGAATTGGGCATGTTTAGATCAAGAATCCTCAATCAGTTTCCTTTTCATCTGCAATTGGCAAGTCCATATACACATTAGATCATGCTAAAAGCATCAGTTTGATCCATTGTGTATAAGTATCGGGTCAGCTTCACCTGTAGAACATGTCCGTGCCAAAGCTGCCATCTCTATTTTGTGCACCTGTCACATAAATGAAACTAAAAATGAAGACAACGCAAGAGAGAGATCCTTGTTTAATTCACTTTTCATATTTTAATTCCTATACATATATATTACTACTCCTCTGTGTGGCCCATCAACATCAAAAAAGTAGAAAGAACGTTAAGGAGACAGTATATACAAGAATCTGACATATTACTGTGTATACACATAGCACACACGTCATAAGAATAATCCATCATGGTTGTCCAGCGAGTAGAAAATATTGCAGGGCTCATGAATGTCGTATGTCTAAAACACAAAAAAGCTATATATTTTATTTACATTCTAAGGGCAGGCACCAAAAGGAAATAAGGTTGTGCAGATTACCAATGGTTAATAAGTGAGAGGGTATCTACATAGGGCTGGTCAACAGCCAAGAGGTGCGCAGCAGCTGAATGAAAGATCAATGTAGTGTCAATTAAAAAAGACAAAGTTCTAATGTGCTGTGGTTTTCCAATAACAATCCAGAAGCTGAAGCTCCACGCGGACCATTAGTAAGTCAGCTGCATAGATAAATAACTAGTTACACCACTACCCTTCAACCCGGACATTCACACTACTCAACACATACTGAGCCTTCTCTCTAGACCACTTCTGAAACGCGACAATTGCCCCTCTACATTTGCTCTGGGGGACTTTTTGTGCACTAGGAAGCAAATATTTACAGATAGGTGGGAGACAATCAAAGACTAGGGCCTTCTTGTGCTAGGCCAAATCAGGACCGCAGCGACAGCCAGATAATAAAGGCCAAGATAACAACTACAATGGCAAGGACCAGGGTTATGATGCAAATCTTCTTCCGGGATTTTTTCTAAAGAAAAGAGGGGGGGGGAAAAAAAAAAAAAAAAAAAAAAAAGATTATTCAACAAAATCTGTCAATTACATATCCAGGGGTAAAGCCATGCAGCGCCAGTCTCATGTTTTCCTTATGTCCAGGAAACTAGGTCTTTTAGGCTTCAGTCCAAGTAACTGATGAACATATTTCGCTACACGTTTTTATAGACTTGGCTAAAATATAAATGTAAAAAGAGTTAAACCCCCGACATGACATTTCAATGGGCTTCTGGGATTTCTCCTACCCACATGTAGTGAGAAGACGACCACACAAAGCCCAACAAGGCACCCATCAAATCTGAGAGGGATTTCAGAGATCATCAACTGCTTGTGGGTCACCAAGGATTGTCTTTACACCAATAACAGTCATGTTTTGTCTCATAAGGACTCTTAACTCCTTAAGAACCAGAACTACTTGGTACTTAAAGGGCTGATCCAATACCTATAATGCCATATATAAAATAGCAATCTTTAAGCCCTAATCACTTTTGTGACACCAGCGCTACCTCCTGATGGTTTATTTGCAGGCAGTGGTTGAAGCTGTGGGGTGGTGCTGTGGTCATTTTTTTCTATCACCGCACTCACACAAATCTCATTGAGGACAGCACTGGTGTCACACAGCTTCCATCACAGCCCACCGATGGCCAGTCAGGGAAAAGGGAAAGACTGCATGGATGGAGGCAGTGACTGAACATGTGATCACTTCTTGATCACCTCTACTGAATCAGGATGTCAGGGGACTGCAGTAACGGTATATGTGGTTAAGTGATCACAATGCCACCCTTTAATGGCGTCCTGTTACAGGAGGGGTGATAGTTGAGAAGTACTTGCAGTCCCAGCCTCCTGTAATGTTCCATTTGAGACTCTTCTCAGAGGAAGATTAAAACATAGGAAGTGGTAGGATAGGGAGAATTGTAGGCAATTTAATAATGCCAATAACAAAAGTGGTAAGGAGTTAAAGGGAACCTGTCACCATGAGTTTTCCTTATAAACTGCAGCCATCACCAGTAAGCTCTTATATACAGCATTCTAAAATACTGTATATAAGAGCCCATGGTGCACTGTATAATGTAAAAAACACCCATCAGAGCGGACCACCCCCTAGGTGAGTAATATAAAGGTGTTTTTTTAGAATCTACACAGTGGCCTGGGCTCTTATATACAGTATTCTAGAATTCTGTATATAAAAGCTTACTGGCGGTGGTCACAGCTCATAAAGGAAGAACCTGGTGACCGGTTCCCTTTAAAGATAGGTGTGTAGAAGTTTGGAACTGCCCCTTTAAAGACCACATAATTTTTCCTTTTTGCACTTCTATTTTTGCTTTCTTTCAAGAGCCATAGCTTTTTTTTTTGCACACCCATAGACTTTGACAAATCTCATTCAACAAACAGGAGAGACTAGTGCATGTCCCCGTAAAAAACAAAATGTTTGCAGCACCAATGGTAAAAAGGCTGCACATGTATAACACATGCTGTGTATCAAGCTGGGGACGCACTTCTATTTCAAGAGATCCACATGAAACATACAAAGTCCAAAAGTATGACAGCCCCACACTGAGTGAAGATATCAATCCATCTTTATTCCATCAGGGCATCACAGGAACGTTTTGACGTCTTGAATGAAGATGAACGAAGTCATGATGAAGACATTACAGTCGAAACGTTGCTGTGAAGCCTTGATGGAATAAAGATGGAGTGATATCTTCACTCAGTGGAGCGCTGTCATAATTTTGGACTTCGTGCATGCCTCTGGTCTGTGGGGTGGGATGAAAGTTTTATCTGCACTGCCTTATTAAATAACGGTGCATTTTTTTCCCCCACAGACAGCACTCTGACCGAAAATAAGGTAGTGTGAACTTGTCAGCATCACTTACCTGGTAATAGGCCGCCCTCTGTAACTGCTCCGTCCCTCTTTCTACATGAACTTCTGCACTTTCAACATTGGCTTCTATACTATCTGCACAAAACAGAAAATCAAAATAATCAGTTATTACACATTTTTAAATTGTAAACTGCAGGGGTTCCCCCCCCCAACCCCCTCTTTTTTTAGCTTTGTTATAACAGATTGAAAACATTATCACATGACTGCGCATCTGACGACTGACCCAGGTGACAAGTTTACTGGTGTAAGATGAATTGTGTCTTGGACTGCTGCATTGTAATAGTACATATACTATAAGAAGCAAAAAACTACAATGTACAATTAGAGATCCAACAATGTGATTGAGGATTTTATGGGATTGCACTTTCAGAACACTTTTCATTAACGCTGGTGCGGATTCTAAGATCTGCACTGAACGATATAAAGAAGAAACACTGGCCATAGCCGAGTGTTCAACTTCTCTCTTTAAAGGGAACCTGTCAGGTCCAATATCCACCCAGAGCCACGAGCAGTTCTGGGTGCATATTACTAATCCCTGCCTAACCGTCCCTGTATACACTAGCATAGATAAAGAGATCTTTAGAAAAAGGGTTTCTAAAGATCCTTTATAATATGCTAATGAGGCCAGGGACTAGCCGCAAGGACGTTAGTTCCCTTGGCATGTTAGTACGCCCCTGTGGGTGTGCTAAGATGCTAATGAATACGCAGCGTCAGAGGTATGGTCAATCTCATCGCTCTCTGCTGCCACAGCCTCAGATGCTGGATTTCAGCTCAGTGCGCATGATCAGAAGTCCCAGACTTCCAGTCAAGCGCACTATGAAGCCAGGTGTATGCGTCACAGCTTCAAACTGGTGTAGTGTACATGATCGGAAGTCCAAGGACATTCTTATTGTGCACACTAAGCGAAAAACCAGCAATGGCAGAGGAGGTCAGAGTGACCATGCCTCTGACACTGCATTCATTTGCATGTTAGCACGACCACAGGGGCTGACAAGCCAAGAGAACTAACGCCCTTGCGACTAGTCCCTGGCCTCATTAGTATATTATATGGGATCTTTAGAAATCCTCTTTCTAATGATCCCTTTATATATGCTAGTGTATTCAGGGACGGTTAGGCAGGGATCAGCAATATACATCCAGAACTGCTCATGGTTCTGGGTACAAATTGCACCTGACAGGTTCACTTTAACTGTAGAATTGACGTTACGCTGTCGTCAGTCTCATCAGTGCAGTAGAGAGGAGCAGATCAGACAACATAAAATTTGCCTGTTCTTGCAGATCTTCCCGGGACTTTCAATTTGCTGAGAAATTATCCTTTGCATATTGAATGTCCCTTTAACCTGGTATTGCAGTACCACAATACTGTATAAAGTGTAAATTGTGGTCTCATTTCTAATTCAGCCTATTGCTGAGCTTCAGAGAAGTAGCAAGTTGTGGAAACATGGGCCCTCAGCATTGTGGGGTGCAATGTGGAACAGAAGCACCGGTGAATCAGAGAGTGATTACACAGCCACATCTGGAGTTTTGCTGATGTTACAATATACTCTTATTGATGTCTAGCACTTTTTTCTTTTTTCAATTTGAAGCATAAAAAAAAAAATAAAAAAAAAAAAAAGTCAGTGATTTTTACCTATCATTTCTCCTTGGTCATGAATCATTACTGCCAAGTCTTTAAAAATCTGATTCACATCCAGAATATCTGCCTGTTTGAAGGAAGCAAAAGGAGCATTAGCTGAAAAGTTACATTACAATTGTACACAAATATTCACAGAAAAGAAAAAAAAAAAAAAAGGAAGAAGTTTACATAAAATAGTATATTACTTCTAATTTCTGGATCGCGCTCTCTCTCTCTTTGATAAGCTCCAAGTCCTGTTCTGTGATTCCAAGATCTTCCTCTTGGCTTTGCATTTGGTTCCACTCTTCATTACTTGGGGAAAAAAAAGGGGTTAGTCAAATCTAGTATGTGACAAGAAGGTATAGGCGTGTGCATGAGCAGCAATAATGTGTATTATCTCACGTCATGGGAAGTTACCTACAACTGATGAATCCACTTTTACAGACTGTACCTTAGGCACTTCTCTAAACCTGGCCTCATACACAGTCCTATAATTCCATGTTTTACAAAACTAGAATCGGGTACCTATAGGTGCTTGGGGCTGTACAGTACCCTCAGTATAACGGATTTCATACGGGTTTTCTTCTATAACACCAATGGTAGATTAAGAACAATCCACACATGTAGAAGCCAAAAACAGGGCCATCATTAAAATAATTTTTTATTGAGCAATATTAAAAACATTAAAAGGGAACCGGTCAGGTCCAATATGCACCCATCACCATGACCAGTTCTGTGCTCATTTTAATCCCTGCCTAACCGTCCCTGTATACACTAGCATAGATAAAGACATCTGTAGAAAAAGGATTTCTAAAGATCTTTTACCGTATGCTAATGAGCGAGGGGACTAGTTCCTGGGTGTTAGTTCCCCGGCCAGTCTCCCCCATTAGCATGTTAGTATGTCCCTATGGGGCCCCTGTGGGTGTGCTAACATGCTAATGAATACACAGTGTCACAGGATGCTCTCACTCACCTCTCCGCTGCCATCATGTCCGATGGGGGATTTCCGCTCGGTGCGCATGACCCCGGAGTTTTGGTCATGTGCACTACTTCAGTTTGAAGCCAGGACGCGTACACCCGGCTTCATAGTGCGCATGACTGAAAGTCCGGGGTGATGCGCACTGAGCCGAAATCCAGAGTCGGACACGATGGCAGCGTAGAGGTGGGTGAGATCATCCTCTGACACTGCACATTCTTTAGCATGAAAGTATGCCCAAAAGTGGCCCAGAGGGGCGTACTTACATGCTAATGGGGGAGACTGGCAAGAGAACTAAAGCCCAGGGGACTAGTCCCCTTGCTCATTAGCATATGACAAAAGCTCTTTAGAAATACTTTTTCTAAAGATCTCTTTATCTATGCTAGTGTATACAGGGACGGTTAGGCAGGGATTAGCAATATGCACCCAGAACTGCTCATGGTTCAGGGTGCATATTACACCTGACAGGTTCCCTTTATAAGAAGAATAGTCAAATAGGTATACATTAAATATTACGTATACCAAAATAATATATAAATACATTGTTTTAAAAAAAAAATAAATAAAATATGCAAATACCTACTACAGAGGATACAGTAGAAAAAAAAAAAAAAAAAAACATCAGAGACTCTGTACCATCAAAAAAATAAGATAATACTAAATCGAATACATACAAGTGTACACAAAATGTATTATAAAAAATAAATGTCTAGTGCTTATATGAAAAAAACTCAGTATAAGTACCAATACTGACTATACTGTATTCTATATTATAGCCACAAGATGGCACCCAAGTACAACAGATCAAAAGTCAATCCCACACTGCCTTATTATTACAGAAGTAAGCCTAATTACCATGACACCAGGGCCAAATACACAAAACACATAGCATAAATCTAGGCCCAATAACTACCTCTGGTGATGACAAGAGCTGTTCAGCCCCTCACCCTGACGTGACGTCCGTTTTAAGAACCTTCCTCAGGGGTTAATGACAAAAGTGTGCCTATGGAGTAACGGAGGGGGTGATTATCTGTGATGTGCGGCACATGGAGGCCTGAATCTGGAAGAGCTCTATCTAAATCACTGCTTTGAAATCTGTCAGATTTCCAATAAAAGAAACATTTCATGCTCCATAAGAAGCTGCTCAGCTATTTTAACAACCAGAGTCAAAAAACTCCCTCCTCGGAGTATGGAGAGTCATCGGGGTGGGGTCTTGTCCATGCGCAGTTCAGGAGGGAGACAACCAGTAAATGGTAAGAGGAACTAGTCTATTGCTCTACACGTTTCAAAAAGGTCTGGTTTTTACCAATATCTCTTCCACCAGTCATTACTGGATATGATGTCACACATGGTCTATAACAAGTCATGCAATTGTATATGTGCATGATGAGGACGGACTGTCCTTGAAATGCGTAGCCCAGTTATCCATTTCCCGGTCCTCTCTCTCCTGTGCAGCACTCGGACAGGACGCCCCCCCCTCTCCACAGCTCACTCTCCTATCAAGGCCAGCCAACACCATTGTTGTGTATCGTCTGCACCACCTCATCAGGTCAGCACCATAGCCCTCCACCTTTTCCTCTCTGCCGCTCATTTAGTATCACGTGCTTATCAGAGTATGACCTAAGCCACACGGCGAGAAAATCGGTGCGAGTGGAGTGCGATAAAACATCGCATTGCCCTCGGACCAATTCTAGCCTGTGTGTCAGCACACATGAGCGATTATTTTCTCAGCCCTAATCGGACCGAGAAAACAATCGTAGCATGCTGCGATTGTAAGCTGAGACTCTTTCTCTCGCACCCATTCAAGTGAATGGGGTGAGAAAAAAAAAAAAAATCATCGCACTGCACTCGCGGTACACCGGTGTACTACCAGTGCAGTACGAGAATGGCAGACTACGGAGGAGAGAGGGAGAGAAATCCCTCCCTCCCCTCCTGAGTGCCAGCCGCCCCCCGCAGCTGAGGTCTGCTCACATGATCGGAGCTCAGATGCAGGTACACTCGTATGACACTCGGCTCCTGCTGTGCTGCCAGCGCAAGCCGAGTCTCATGCGAGCATCGCAGTAGTGCTCCGTGTGGCCCCAGCCTATGGAGGAGAGGGGAGAGAGTGAAGGCTCAGACAGGAAAAGTCCCCAACGCTGATATGAAGTAGTCTATAGATCTGACTGAGCAGCTTCTATAAGGACCATGGATTGCTGCCCAGCGCTACGGGAGAGAACGAAACAGAATAAGGATATTCTAAGAATGGGTAATTTGCAATACCTGAAGGAACAGTAAATTAAGGTTTAGTTCTTTAAACCTTATTGTCCTGGAACAAGGCGTGGAGTAATGTTGCCAATACGGTGTCCTGACACGTGACTTCCACATGAAGAGATGACCTATACACCCCTATACATATCAACTCTACAGACCGAAATCCTCGTCAATCAGCTGATCACTGTCACTTACTTGCCAAATGAAACAAGCGGTTCTTCCTTCTGCCTCTCATCAGCCTGAGAAAAAAAAATAAATGACAGGAAGCATATCACTATAAAAGCAGCCAATAACCGTATAGAGAATACTGTAGCGATAGATGTATTGGTATTCTATGGACATATAACAACCATAAATAAGCTACTTCAGTCTGAAATTGGTTCCCCAACACCTCTCCCTTCTGCATCGGGAGTTGAGGGGGCCGCTAACGTTCCATGTCAGACCCCCGTGCGCCCATCCTGGTGCGCAGTGACGAGGAGACATATGAAAATGGTGGAGCATCCACTTGAATACAAATACCCAACAAGTTATCCGTGATCAGATTCAAAGACACGTCTGTCCAGCTGTACAGATCCTATTTAAGATGTAGACGGCAGTGAGACGTGGTCTCATAACACACACACAAATAAACACACGTGGACATCTCCCTTAAGGTATGGTCACAAGGGGCAGAAAATCTGCATCATATTCCTGTAACATCGATAAGATTTCACCAAATCTCCTTGTGCTGCAGAATACATTTGGCTGGAATCCACACAAACTGACCAGCAGTGCGCATTACATTTGTGCCCTGCCCCCTTTATTATACTCACCCGCTACAGGTTTTTTTTTTTTTCCTTCAGCATTGCTCCAGTCTGTTTCCATTGATTCGTGACCGGCTGGCAGCTCCAGTATTTCATAGATCACACCAAAGGTCACAAATAATTACAACTCTATGAGAGCCTTGTTGTAGCTCTCAGTTCTGATTGAGCGCTTCTGACAGAACTAACTTCCAGCCAGTCAGAAGTTATGGGACTGCGGGAACAGAGCGGCACCCAATAAGGATGAAGACAGCAGCAGATGAGTAGAATACCAAGGGCAGAGGACTTAGATTTAAAAGCACTGCTCCAAAACTTAAAAAAAAAAAAAAAAAAAAAAAAGGTAAACGTACCTCCCCAGGCTCTCTTGCAGGTCTCTGTATAGCCCAGCCTCCTATGTGACCACTGCAGTCAGTCACAGGCTGCAGTGGTCACATTAGATAAAGCATATCAGGAGGCCTTATTCTAGAATATAGGATTGCGCATATTGAAATGTAACACAGCCAAGCGTTGTCTTATTTCAGTGTATTTACTAGAACCTGGAGAAACCCATTTTCAGCAGGGATAACCCAACTAGACCCTTCAGCAAGGTCTATAGGGCTCCCTTCTGGAGATTAGCAGTTTTTTGCTCTTTAACATTAAATTGCAGTGATTTCTATGGCCATATGACAAACTGCATTTTTTTTTCTTTTTTACCATCCGCCAATTAGGATACAATCTGAATAAGAAGAGTTTTATTATTTTCTGTCTTATCTAACAACGCGTTTTCCATGTTACTAACCCAAAATCAGCCCGACAAGTAGTGCATTACACAGGGATGATAAAGCTAGGCCTGAACTTACTGACAACCGAGATCCGGCTCTGGCACGTGCTACAGTCTCCTTCTCCTTTTGTGACACTTGTCTCTGGACAGCTTGGAAATGGTTAAGTGCAGCAGAAAAATCATTCATAAGACGCTCCTTCTGCAGTTTTTGTTGACGCTGTAAGAAAGGGACATCAAATAGTGACAAATGCTGATCATGCCATGCAAGCAGTAGGGGGATTGTCTACTATATCCAGGACTAGGAGCAGGGCCATATTGCTCAGCTATGGCCAGTATACAGCATATGGAGCTTGACTCCTCAGCCCTTACACATGGCAGCCGCCAGAATGGACAACAGCAGATTAGTGGGGGCCCAGGTTGTCAGACATCACTGATCTGATAATAATGGCCTATATAGTACTTACAACTACATCAACCCTAAAGACGGGGCAACAGATAGCTGGATGGAGAGAGAAGTCGGTGCCATTTGAGGGTTTAGTTTACATTACTCTGCTCTGGTGAAAGATCATTGGCATGGTAAGTAACAAGGTATTTGTTATAGTGCAATGTTAAGCAATGGAATATTGTACCTGCTCTACCGGAGACAATGGAGCGGGGACAAATGAAAGATCCTTCAGGTAAGTGTTGGTTTCCTTGGCCAAAACATTAGTGGAGTGCTGAATCTGTTGCCTGCAGACAGAATATAATGGGTTACACGTCAAGATATCAGGAAAGGGCTGCATACATCAGTGCTATAATGTACAACTTACAGGTTTTGTTGGAGTTTGCTAGAATCTTTACTGGTTCCAAGCTGATTCAATAAGGTCCGAATCTGAGCAGCTGCAGAGATTAAAGGAGAACGAAAGGTTAAGCCAAGAAAGAGAAGATGCATTGCCACGAGACATCGCCCACTGGGTATCAGAGTTCTCCCCTACTTTCAAAGATATTCTCAATGGATCAAGGGTGTGGTTATCTATATTCACCTCCCAGACTGGAGCCACTGCGCCACACCGATCCGGGGCACCAGTATCTGGAAGGGGCGACAACCGCTTCAGATTGTCATGCCCTAAAACTGGTGGACTACACACTAGCAAGAGTGGAGGAGCGGCACCAGCCCAGGAAGTTAGTGTAAGGATTAAAGGGTTTTTTGTTTTTTTACTTCTTACTCGACCCTGAGCTCATTGAGAATAACATTTACGGTAGGTGACCCTATAAGTCAACCTGTATAGACTAGAATCTAGTCACTAGATAGACCCCTTTCAGGATACAGCAGGTCAGATTTAGAGAGTCCGCGGGTGGCCATACATTTCATCTGCAGTGATCAGCCCCTGCTGACACATTGTATACACACCATAAATGCAGCATCATGCGGAATATTAGTCAGATAATTATGGTGGGCAGGAATTAGATAGATAAAAGGGTAACGACTGAGCAGAACTGACCGGACACGTTCAATGACACCAGGCAAAAAGGAGACGTTCTCTTTCCAAAACATGTTTGAATATTCTCACAGATCTTTTATGGCCTAATATGAAATTTAGAAATATGGCCGAATTCTATCCAGACATATCAGCTAGTCTGATACATTATCTTCAATAACTGTTTAAGCACTAGCCTTACTAACAGCCCCATACACATGCATTCAGCCAGGTGTAAATTTGTTCTCAGTGGTGACTTAGAAGAGAAGTGACTGGCAGCAGCTCAACTCTCTGGAGAACTAAATGGATAGTATGTTGGAATTCAACATATCCAATGATCTGTGGGGGTGGGGAACACCACGTAAACACCGATCTATTCTGTATAGCCACGGGCTAACTGGCATAAACGTCTACCAGAAGAGTGAACACAAGAAGAACAAGCACTTTACAATGTACGGTATGAGAACACAGACA
Source organism: Anomaloglossus baeobatrachus (assembly GCF_048569485.1). Lineage (NCBI taxonomy): Eukaryota > Metazoa > Chordata > Amphibia > Anura > Aromobatidae > Anomaloglossus > Anomaloglossus baeobatrachus. The sequence continues at coordinate 347,676,594 of NC_134354.1, forward strand.
GATCCCTAGAGCTCCGAAACAAAAAGACTCCTGGTGCTCTGTGGGGCACTGCGCCCATTCACCAATACAAACAATTTCCAGCACTTTCACTGCCAAGCTCATTGTGTAGCATTCAGATGGTGGAAATATCCAGTAGCGATAAGGAGGGACAATCTGAACCCTTTAGGACTACGAATGCCCGAGCTGATACAGTGTTCATGGGTGACCATATAAAACCACATCTGACAATTAAGGACTCGTTCACACAAGACATCCACGTATCATAAGGACAGCACAAGGGATCACATAGGGGTTACCATGTGCATGTCGTGCAGACTGTTTTTTTTTTTTTATTTAGGGTATGTGCGCACGTTGCTTTTTACCTGCTTTTTTGCTGCTTTTTCTTCTGCGCTGTTTAATGCCAAAATGGATGTGTTCTTCTATTCAAGCAAAGTCTATGGGAATTTGGGTTTCTTGTTCACACTATTGTTGTTCAAAATGCTGCCTTTTTGAGGCAGAACTTTGGTCAAAAACTCAGCTTTTCAAAGAAGCAACATGTCAATTGTTTTTGCCATTTGTCTTTTGCACTGCAAAGCTGAGTTTTTGACCAAAGTTCTGCCACAAAAAGGCAGCATTTTGAACAACATAGTGTGAACAAGAAACCCAAATTCCCATAGACTTTGCTTGAATAGAAGAACACATCCATTTTGGCATTAAACAGCGCAGAAGAAAAAGCAGCAAAAAAGCAGGTAAAAAGCAGGTAAAAAGCAACGTGCGCACATACCCTTAAACAGACATATGGATTTGAAAATGGACAAAGGGGACACAATACAAAGGCAAAAATAATCAGCATTACAGGGGAACACCACTGATATGAACGATGTGCAGCGGACACCTCGGATTATAAATTCCAGAGTTCTCCAGCAATTACCAAGCCTGAAATGTAATCCGACTTCAGCTCCTACCAGAGCGAATCAAGAGCAGTCACCTGTAGGTCAGACGTTTCCATCATACACAACGCCTCGGGCTCCCCGATCACACAAGACTCCACTTCTAGTGCAGGATGGTGGCCAGAGCTCGGGGACTACAGGCCAGGCACTATCTGGAGCCCGTGTGATGCGCTGAGCCTATAGTGGCGGCCAGAGCTCGGGGACTACAGGCCGGGCACTATCTGGAGCCCGTGTGATGCGCTGAGCCTATAGTGGCGGCCAGAGCTCGGGGACTACAGGCCGGGCGCTATTTGGAGCCCGTGTGATGCGCTGAGCTTATAGTGGTGGCCACACCTGGAGGACTACAGGCCGGACACTATCTGGAGCCCGTGTGATGCACTGAGCCTATAGTGGTGACCACAGCTGGAGGACTACAGGCCGGACACTATCTGGAGCCCGTGTGATGCGCTGAGCTTATAGTGGTGGCCACACCTGGAGGACTACAGGCCGGACACTATCTGGAGCCCGTGTGATGCACTGAGCCTATAGTGGTGACCACAGCTGGAGGACTACAGGCCGGACACTATATGGAGCCCGTGTGATGTGCTGAGCCTATAGTGGTGGCCACAGCTGGAGGACTACAGGCCGGACACTATATGGAGCCCGTGTGATGCGCTGAGCTTATAGTGGTGACCACAGCTCGAGTACTACAGGCCGGACACTATATGGAGCCCGTGTGATGTGCTGAGCCTATAGTGGTGGCCACAGCTGGAGGACTACAGGCCGGACACTATATGGAGCCCGTGTGATGCGCTGAGCCTATAGTGGTGGCCACAGCTGGAGGACTACAGGCCGGACACTATATGGAGCCCGTGTGATGTGCTGAGCCTATAGTGGTGGCCACAGCTGGAGGACTACAGGCCGGACACTATATGGAGCCCGTGTGATGCGCTGAGCCTATAGTGGTGGCCACAGCTGGAGGACTACAGGCCGGACACTATATGGAGCCCGTGTGATGCGCTGAGCCTATAGTGGTGGCCACAGCTGGAGGACTACAGGCCGGACACTATATGGAGCCCGTGTGATGTGCTGAGCCTATAGTGGTGGCCACAGCTGGAGGACTACAGGCCGGACACTACATGGAGCCCGTGTGATGTGCTGAGCCTATAGTGGTGGCCACAGCTGAAGGACTACAGGCCGGACACTATCTGGAGCCCGTGTGATGTGCTGAGCCTATAGTGGTGGCCACAGCTGGAGGACTACAGGCCGGACACTACATGGAGCCCGTGTGATGTGCTGAGCCTATAGTGGTGGCCACAGCTGAAGGACTACAGGCCGGACACTATCTGGAGCCCGTGTGATGTGCTGAGCCTATAGTGGTGGCCACAGCTGGAGGACTACAGGCCGGGCGCTATCTGGAGCCCGTGTGATGCGCGGAGCCTATAGTGGTGGCCACAGCTGGAGGACTACAGGCCGGACACTATCTGGAGCCTATGTGATGCGCTGAGCTTATAGTGGTGGCCACACCTGGAGGACTACAGGCCGGACACTATCTGGAGCCTATGTGATGCGCTGAGCCTATAGTGGTGGCCACAGCTGGAGGACTACAGGCCGGACACTATCTGGAGCCTATGTGATGCGCTGAGCCTATAGTGGTGGCCACAGCTGGAGGACTACAGGCCGGACACTATATGGAGCCCGTGTGATGCACTGAGCCTATAGTGGTGGCCACAGCTCGGGGACTACAGGCCGGACACTATCTGGAGCCTATGTGATGCGCTGAGCCTATAGTGGTGGCCACAGCTGGAGGACTACAGGCCGGACACTATCTGGAGCCTATGTGATGCGCTGAGCTTATAGTGGCCATGTAGAACAATAATGCATACTAGCCCCACAATCCAAGCCCTGAGCACGGTCACCACGCAGCCTGCTCACTGTTATTGGTGATCCTCTGGATGTTGCCGCTGCATGTCTGGATGATGCTGTTGAAGTCTCGCCCTTTGGCTGTGCTCTGTGGCCACTGGCCCGACATGATGGTGTCTGTTCGGCCTGGATCTCCTCTGTATCTACCGCACCGGTCACAAGAACACTGCACAGCCGCACAGCAACGCCCGAGATATGATGACGTCAGGTGGCGGTGTGGCGGATCAGCTGAGGAGCGCTGCTCACGATGACACTCCTCACAGCAGGAGAGTCTAGAATAGGGGGTGACGTCGCCGGAAGGGGCGGGGCATACTCAGTCCGGGGCACAGCTGATACCAGAAAGCCGCTATGTGCTGTGCCTGACTGACAGCTGGGGTTGATGTGACTGAGGGGATAAAAGGGGAGCAATGGGGCTGAGAGAAGCTGTGTGGGGGAAAGAGTGATGTAAGGCTATGTGCGCACACTGCAGAAACGCAGCCTGGGACTGAAAACCACATCCAAACACGCGTGGGTTTATGGCAATGCGGGTTTGTTTTTCTTTATTCCATGGGGGGGGATAGGGACGAGGAATAGTGACGAGCAGACCCGGGCTGTGAAGACCGACCCCCGTGGGTTCAGAGGCACCCGGAGGAATTTTAAAAAAAACCATGCGCACTATACTTACCTCGTGTGGATTACGTCGGTCCTTCAGGGGTGTTTTGGGTGGTTGAAAAAATGGTAAGAGGGAGGGGTTTTTTTTGTATATGTTTTCAAATAAAGGATTTTTTCAGTGTTTGTGTTTTTTCTTGTCACCTACCGATTAGTAATGGGGGGGTTTATAGACCCTCCTCATTACTAATCTAGGGCTTAGTGGCAGCTGTGAACTGTCATTAACCAAAATAACCCCGATTGCCACCGTACAAGGGCAATCGGGAAGAGCTGGGTAAATGCTGGCTGCTATTCTCAGGCTGGTGAGGGCGCGTGCCCAATAAGCATTGGTCTCCCCAGCCTGAGAATACTAGCCCTCAGTTTGCGAGTTTTATCATGGCTGGGTATCAAATTTTATTTTTTTTATTTAATTATCTAAATAATTAAAAAAGCCGCATTCAGTTCCTGCTATTTTAATACACAGCCAAGATAATTACACGGCTGAAGGCTGCAGCCTGTAGCTGGGGGCTTTATCTGTGCTGGGTATCATAATACACAATTTTTTTTTTTTCTTAATTGGTATTGTTATAGACCTGCAGACAAAGTCTGTGATAGGAAGCGTCAGACATGCTGTCACTTAGAGTGGGGGTGCGTCTGACTGCAACCAATCACAAACGGCGGTGGGCAGGGAAAGCAACGCATATGCAATGAAGGTAATGAGAGGTCCGGAAAGGGAATGAGAGGCAGCAGGAGCAGTTACAGCTGCACCAGAGTCTCGGTAAGTGTGAAGTGCTTGCTCCTATCCTTTTGCACCGGATTGTAATCCCCATAGACTTTATGTGGGGATCGGCATCTGGCCAAATACAAGAGGTCAATCCTCCGCTGACCCCCGAGTCAGCAGGGAATTGATCTGCGAGTCCTCCCATCACTAGTGAGAAATTCAGAGACAAAACGCAAAGAATTGACAGGCTGCATCTTTGTGGTCACCACAAAGATGCAGCCAAAAAAAGCTGCAATGTGCGCACAGCAAAAATGAAATCTCATAGACGTAACTGGGGGAAAAAATGGGGCGCCCCTGAGGCTTCAGTCGCCACAGAGGTACTGCACCTCAGCCAGAGTGTGGTATTCCATCTTGGGTAAGGAGGAGGTCAACACCGGTTCACACAAAGCACGACACCCAGGCTCAGGAACACCTCATCAGACATGGCAGAGGGCGTGATTATACCCGAAGCCAGGCTGGGGGTGTGGAGTCTTAGGAGTGGAAACACAGTACAAGTGGGAAGACAGTGTGAAGTGTGCAGTTAGTTTAAGTCTGAGGAGCAGTGGAAGTGTGCCGCCCCTGCAGCAGTCGAACTGCTCGGATCCGGGGGGTTTGCTGTGGCTCGAGGGTCTTCGGATCCGGGGGCTTGCGGCCACTCAAATGTAAAGGGCGGTATTTACAGGGGATAAGAGTTCGTGATGCCACCCGTGGTTCGCGGTAAGGGGAGTACCGCTGCTGCCGATGGGAGTACCCGGGGAGATGGGGTGGGGCAGCCAGATGACGTTCCCTCCACAGGTAGGGGAGGCCCCGGGACTCTGGATGGGATGAAGTGTAGGGAAGCATGATGCAGGTTGGACGCAGGGGAGAGCAGCGTACTCAGGCCGAGCCGGTGTTGATGCGACCATAAAGCAGACCCTGACACAGTAGTAAACCAAGTCTCTGGGTGCCGCTGCCACTTCAGGGGAGCTCGTCTGGGAGTCCGCTCCCATTGGTATGCTGATGGTCTGTAACCTGCCTCCATGCACTAGAATTTAGATGTTCTGAGTGACCTCTCGGCTTGAAGCTGTCGGGGTCCTGCTCCCTACTGTTAAGTAGGGGAGCTGTGCTCTCGATGGTTGACACTTGGGATTTCAGTGGGCTGCATAAGCTGGAATGCCCTATCCCCCTCTTTCTGTTGGTGCCTTCGATCTCTGAGCTCTTGGGGAAAGTTCATAAAGAGACTATCCTCCACAGGTGAATTATCAGGTTGTGTGAAGCTACTCCCTGATCTAGGGTCCAGTACCCCGCCATGCTTGGTACCAGTTCGATAACTAGATACTTCGGTGCCGACCATTTTCCAAAACTAAGCCTGGCACCGTTCTCCAATACCCTGCAAGCAGGTCTCAGACTCCTCCGGTGTGCGACCTAGCCAACGTCTCCCAGGGAGCTACAACGCCCTCAGCTCCTCACTCTCTGAGGGCTACCACTCAACTGACTATGTCCCTCCCACCAGCCTGCCTGACCCCTAAGCAGGTGGCCGTTTTCCAGCTAGACCACCCACTGGTGTGCCTGACAGGGTGTGGTGTGAGGTGTGGTTAGGATTTGAATGCTGATGGAGCAATACCAAAGGTTAGGATCCCAGAACAATCGGGGGTTGAGCCCTGCGCCAAAAGAGAAAAGAGTGCAGTACCCTGTGACACCCTGACTAGTCCAGGGGCGTCACAGAAGAGCTAAGACCCGCGGCCTGAGCAGGTACCGCTCAGCCCGGGCACAAACAGAGGGGGTCCAAGAGACCACGGGAGCTAACCTTTCGTGGCTTTGTTCCACATATAATCTACAGGTGGAAGGACTAGGCTGCAACACGGGGATTGGTCCCTAGTCTAGGGGAGTGTAACCTACGGGCTTTGCTAGAAAAACCAGCGGCTGAGGTGTCTGCACGCACCGAAGCTACCACCGCCACGAATTCACTGGAAGGTGACTCTCAAGGATTCACGGGCACTGATACATTTAGTTCAGTGAGTGAAGGCTCAACGCAGGAGGGAGAAGCAAGCGCAGTAGTCAGCCAGAAAAGGGTAAACTTTAGAAAGGAGCTGGAGCTGGAGCCCATCATGGTGAATCCCGGCACGCCAAAGGTGGTCCCTGATGTGTGTGTAACCAGCTACAGTGAGTAAAAATGTTGAGACTGTACCACTGTGTCGCTCCATTATTCACCTGCGCCCACCATCATAGACTATTACTACATCCACTATCCGCCCTGGGGCCCAGCTCTACCTGTGGAGAGCTACAACATCTAAGCTGCGTCACCATTTGCCCTGGGGAGCCCCATCCCGCAGCGGCGGCACCTAACTTGCCGCATACCATAGGTGGCGTCACAAACTACCATCCCCATCATCCATTCCTCTTCTATTTTGATTGACACCGCCGGGGGTCACCGAACCGGGCCATGCCACCGCGGCAACCCAAACCTAGAACCACCGCCCGATAATGAGTAGCCCCCACGGCCCCGGTGTGGGCGTGTCAGAAATGCATGCAGTATGGTGTCCAAAACTGCACCCAAAAAATGCGGCAAAAACCGCAGCATGTGCATGAGCACTTACCTGGTCTGTGTGCTAGGGGTCTGCTTGGGAGGAAGGGGTGATGTTACAGGGGTCTGTGGCTAAGTAGGGGAAGTAGGATGTTACATGGGTGTGTGTGCTTGGGGGTGGCTGGGAGAGGGAAGGGATGATGTTACCTGGGCCTGTGTGCTTGGGGGGTGGGGGTTCAGGCTGTGTGGGGAAAGAGATGATTTTACGTGGGTCTGTGTGCTGGGGGATGGCTATGTGGGGGAAGGCGTGACGTTATGTGGGTCTGTGTGTTGGGGGGTGGCTGAGTGGGGTGAAGGGGGACTGTTATATGGCTGTGTGTTCTTGGGGGTAGCTTAGTGGGGGAAGGGGTGATGGCTCTGTGTTCTGGGGGTGGCTGCTTGCGGAAAGAAGTGATGGAGTTTCAGAGCAGTTTGAGAGTGGAAAGTGGAAGGAAGGAAAGTGGCAGTTAAGCAGACTGAAGTTGGTCCGGGTGTGTGGCCCGGACGGATCAGCAAGGTTGGCAGACGGTGGTGACCATCTGCAGGAGTGGCCTATCCAAGTTTACCGTAAGGACCGTGGACGGGCGGTGGCCCGGCGGTACCGGACCGGTACGCAAAGAGAAGTCAGCACCATCTGGCAGGGGCTTACGGACCCCGGCAAGGCTAGGAGTCGCCGTGAATTTGCCAAATTCGTTAGCGAAGGGAACCTCCTGGGTTTCCCAGCAGCCAAGTCCCGACAGAAGGCAACAGTCCAACTGAGAGAGGGAAACACAGTCACCGCCAAGGCTAAAGTTCCCAGGGCCAGAGCCTGCGGGCAAAAGGGGCTCCTTCAGCACCCATCCAAGCTGGGGAGCGGGTTACCGGTGGGAACCCATTGGAACCGTTTACAGCACACAGGTACAGGGAAAGGCAGTCACCATCAACCTGCCGGGAGAAACAACACCGCAGCTGTCTGTGGGACCCGTCCATCCAGCCGTGTGTTTTACCGAGAACTGTGTCCTCATCATTGGCTGAGTGAGTACCACCGTGCCGTGCGGCACAGCGCTGCCCCCGCGACCCTGCACCTCACCAGGCCCCGTAACCCGCCTGCCATCCATCCCTACCCCATCACCGGGCCCCGGGACACCAACCCCCTACCCACGGAGGGGAGAACTAACATCAAAGCTGCTCCCTGTCACCGCTCCCGGGATCCCTGTCCAGAGCAGCGGTGGTGTCGCCAATATCACCACAACCGTGGGTGGCGTCACGAACAATAACCAAATTCCCACAATCAATCCCACCCCTTTCACTCACGGGCGAGGAGCGCCGCTCGAGTCCCCGGGATCCGGCCCACCGCTCGAGCCACCACCGAGCAGCCGCAGCCGCAGCAGCAGCGGCCGGACCCGAGCAGAGGGAGAGCGCAGCGTCCCCTCCTCCGCCCGCGACAACTTGGCGTCACGAACAGGATCCTACCGTTCTACCAACTGGTGGAAGTGCGCCTTGTGTGACCGCCGGAGGTGTCCGGCCGAAAATTTGGAGAAGCCGCCATCTTGGGCGCGAAAAATTCCCGCTCAAGCGTCTCCTCGAGTAGTGGAGGCGCGAAGGCCAAAACCCAGCCCCTGTAGAGGAGGAGCCGGAAAGAGACTAAGGGGGACTGATGGCGTCTGGCCGCATGTAGCACGCAGCTATAAAAGCAGGGACGCCAGGACCCTGCGGCCATCTTGTTGCTGGTTCCTGGAAGAGGCCGCCAGAAAGATGTTCATGCCGTCCCGTAGCACCGTAGCCCCCGCGCCTGGAACCGCGGCGTGGGTGGAGATCCGGACCGCGCAGCTCCAACAACGGCTGCAGGTCAAGATGCAGCTCCTCTTGGAGGAGTGGGAGGCCGACATGGCAGAGGTTATAGCAACTGTACGGAGACGCGAAGAGGAGGGAGTTTCGGAAGGGAGGGTGAGTGACCCACGCCCCGGTACCCCTAGTGGGTCGGTCATCGTGGCTGCGGGACCCGGTCTAAACCCGCTCGCCCTGCTACCTCCCTCGCTACCCGTATTGGCTGCCGTGACCCCGCCACTAGGCCCGCTACCCCCGCAACCGGTAGCGGTACCCTGCATGTCCGCCCAGGCGGACCGACCTGTAACCGGAGCCCGTGACCGACCGGAAGTGCTACCCTGGAAGGGGCAGAAGCCTGAACCGGAGGCATCCCCCGAAAAACTTCCTGAGCCGGAGCCGTCAGGCCGCTCCGTGCAGGAGGCCCGGCGGAAGAGGACCCCTGTGCCCATCCCCCACACCTCGGCTGAGGTTGCGCCGGGTTGCCGCTGCAAGGCAGCACCCCAGGCCAAGTCACCGCGGGACCTTCCACCCAGATCACCAGTGGTGGGCCGTGTCCAGAAGGTCTCGCGGGGCCCGGCCCGTGCGCCGGAGCTCGCAGCAGCCCCGTATTGGGACAGGGAACCGACACCGCTGGGCCCAGAGATTGCCGAGAGAGAGAGGAAGAAGGCGGAGTTGGTGGCCCGTACGATCCGGGAGAAAGAGAGCCTCCGTCAAGCGACCTTCCGTGTCTGGGGCCCCCTGTATGAAGGGCAGGTGAGGCGGTTTGATGTCCGCCGGGGCTATGGTTTCATCTATGAACCGGGCCTGGAGGCCGAAGTCTTTATAGCCCAGCGGGATGTTAATGTCCACCTGCCGGAGGAGCATCCAGACCGCAATCTGATACCCGGAGATCTGGTGCAGTATACCCGGCACTGTGGGGAGAGGGAGTGGTTCGCATTGGATGCGAAGCTGAGGGGCAGCCAGGAAGCCCGAGTGTCCACCGCATCTCCTCCCCCAGCCGACTCAGAAGAATCAGAGTGATGGCAGCGGAGTCCCGCTGCAAGTTGTCCCCGTTGGGACCACCAGTGTTAAAAGTACCGTTAAACCGTTTAAAAGAATGATACGTGAATAATTAACCGACGATTTACCTGATTGTCAGCCTGATTGAAACCGGTCGTTGCCGGCACCGTTGTCCCCGTCGGGACTGCTTACAAGTTTTGCGTAAGGGACTCCTTATGGACAAGCCTGAGAACTAGCAAGGCAACCAAGAACTTGTGGCTTGTAAATAATTATGTTTGTGGCTTTCACCGTTGCCGCCTCCAAAGAGGCAGATTGGAGGAAGGGCCCGCAGTGGAGCAGGCTGGGGCCCAGCCACCACCGGAACCGGTGGCGATCCTCTAGGGCTTTCAGGGGTTCCCCATGGACGTGGGTTCCCTGAAAAGGACAGAACCCGCTCGGGCAACTTGTGCTAGACTGGGGTCAAGGAGTGCTGCCTGTTTGCTTAGGGGCAGCATCAGGGCCAGGTTGCTTGGGTGGGAGATAGCGGAAGCCGAAACCGTTTAGTAACGTTAAAGTAAGAGTACCTCCCGATGTGAGAAGATGTTATTATATTTGTAACCTGTTTTACCGTTTATCTTTTTCAGTTTGAGAAAATAAAACCGGTGATGGACGGGCAGCCCGCGGACGGTCTGCATTTTACTAAGGGGGAATGTGGTGCCCTGGACAAGCCAGGTCGTCACAGGTACTATACCAACACACCCCACACTCCCGGTCAGGCACACATAAGTCAGACAAAAACCCTTGTTGCCTTCCTCCAGGGGCTGATGTCCACACCAGGGGGTGGGCCAGGCGGTTGGCCCCGCCCACCGAGGAGTTCACAGTCCTGGAGGCGGGAAAAGCAGATGGAGTTTCAGAGCAGTTTGAGAGTGGAAAGTGGAAGGAAGGAAAGTGGCAGTTAAGCAGACTGAAGTTGGTCCGGGTGTGTGGCCCGGGCGGATCAGCAAGGTTGGCAGACGGTGGTGACCGTCTGCAGGAGTGGCCTATCCAAGTTTATCGTAAGGACCGTGGACGGGCGGTGGCCCGGCGGTACCGGACCGGTACGCAAAGAGAAGTCAGCACCATCTGGCAGGGGCTTACGGACGCCGGCAAGGCTAGGAGTCGCCGTGAATTTGCCAAATTCGTTAGCGAAGGGAACCTCCTGGGTTTCCCAGCAGCCAAGTCCCGACAGAAGGCAACAGTCCAACCGAAAGAGGGAAACACAGTCACCGCCAAGGCTAAAGTTCCCACGGCCAGAGCCTGCGGGCAAAAGGGGCTCCTTCAGCACCCATCCAAGCTGGGGAGCGGGTTACTGGTGGGAACCCATCGGAACCGTTTACAGTACACAGGTGCAGGGAAAGGCAGTCACCATCAACCTGCCGGGAGAAACAACACCGCTGCCATCTGTGGGACCCGTCCATCCAGCCGTGTGTTTTACCGAGAACTGTGTTCTCATCATTGGCTGAGTGATTACCACCGTGCCATGCGGCACAGCGCTGCCCCCGCGACCCTGCACCTCACCAGGCCCCGTAACCCGCCTGCCATCCATCCCTACCCCATCACTGGGCCCCGGGACAACCAACCCCCTACCCACGGAGGGGAGAACTAACATCAAAGCTGCTCCCTGTCACCGCTCCCGGGATCCCTGTCCAGAGCAGCGGTGGTGTCACCAATATCACCACAACCGTGGGTGGCGTCACGGACAATAACCAAATCCCCACAATCAATCCCACCCCTTTCATTCACGGGCGAGGAGCGCTGCTCGAGTCCCCGGGATCCGGCCCACCGCTCGAGCCACCACCGAGCAGCGGCAGCCGCAGCAGCGGCCGGACCCGAGCAGAGGGAGAGCGCAGCGTCCCCTCCTCCGCCCGCGACAACTTGGCGTCACGAATAGGATCCTACCGTTCTACCAACTGGTGGAAGTGCGCCTTGTGTGACCGCCGGAGGTGTCCGGCCGAAAATTTGGAGAAGCCGCCATCTTGGGCGCGAAAAATTCCCACTCGAGCATCTCCTCGTGTAGCGGAGGCACGAAGGCCAAAACCCCGCCCCTGTAGAGGAGGAGCCGGAAAGAGACTAAGGGGGACTGATGGCGTCTGGCCGCATGTAGCGCGCGGCTATAAAAGCAGGGACGCCAGGACCCTGCGGCCATCTTGTTGCTGGTTCCTGGAAGAGGCTGCCAGAAAGATGTTCATGCCGTCCCGTAGCACCGTAGCCCCCGCGCCTGGAACCGCGGCGTGGGTGGAGATTCGGACCGCGCAGCTCCAACAACGGCTGCAGGTCAAGATGCAGCTCCTCTTGGAGGAGTGGGAGGCTGACATGGCGGAGGTTATAGCAACTGTACGGAGACGCGAAGAGGAGGGAGTTTCGGAAGGGAGGGTGAGTGACCCACGCCCCGGTACCCCTAGTGGGTCGGTCATCGCGGCTGCGGGACCCGGTCTAAACCCGCTCGCCCTGCTACCTCCCTCGCTACCCGTATTGGCTGCCGTGACCCCGCCACTAGGCCCGCTACCCCCGCAACCGGTAGCGGTACCCTGCATGTCTGCCCAGGCGGATCGACCTGTAACCGGAGCCCGTGACCGACCGGAAGTGCTACCCTGGAAGGTGCAGAAGCCTGAGCCGGAGGCATCCCCCGAAAAACTCCCTGAGCTGGAGCCGTCAGGCCGCTCCGTGCAGGAGGCCCGGCGGAAGAGGACCCCTGTGCCCATCCCCCACACCTCGGCTGAGGTTGCGCCGGGTTGCCGCTACAAGGCAGCACCCCAGGCCAAGTCACCGCGGGACCTTCCACCCAGATCACCAGTGGTGGGCCGTGTCCAGAAGGTGTCGCGGGGCCCGGCCCGTGCGCCGGAGCTCGCAGCATCCCAGTATTGGAACAGGGAACCGACACCGCTGGGCCCAGAGATTGCCGAGAGAGAGAGGAAGAAGGCGGAGTTGGTGGCCCGTACGATCCAGGAGAAAGAGAGCCTCCGTCAAGCGACCTTCCGTGTCCGGGGCCCCCTGTATGAAGGGCAGGTGAGGCGGTTTGATGTCCGCCAGGGCTATGGTTTCATCTATGAACCGGGCCTGGAGGCCGAAGTCTTTATAGCCCGGCGGGATGTTAATGTCCACCTGCCGGAGGAGCATCCAGGCCGCAATCTGATACCCGGAGATCTGGTGCAGTATACCCGGCACTGTGGGGAGAGGGAGTGGTTCACATTGGATGCGAAGCTGAGGGGCAGCCAGGAAGCCCGAGTGTCCACCGCACCTCCTCCCCCAGCCGACTCAGAAGAATCAGAGTGATGGCAGCGGAGTCCCGCTGCAAGTTGTCCCCGTTGGGACCACCAGTGTTAAAAGTACCGTTAAACCGTTTAAAAGAATGATAAGTGAATGATTAACCGAAGATTTACGTGATTGTCAGCCTGATTGAGACCGGTCGTTGCCGGCACCATTGTCCCCGTGGGGACTGCTTACAAGTTTTGTGTAAGGGACTCCTTATGGACAAGCCTGAGAACTAGCAAGGCAACCACGAACTTGTGGCTTGTAAATAATTATGTTTGTGGCTTTCACCGTTGCCGCCTCCGGAGAGGCAGATTGGAGGAAGGGCCCGCAGTGGAGCAGACTGGGGCCCAGCCACCACCGGAACCGGTGGCGATCCTCTGGGGATTTCAGGGGTTCCCCATGGACGTGGGTCCCCTGAAAAGGACAGAACCCGCTCGGGCAACTTGTGCTGGACTGGGGTCAAGGAGTGCTGCAAGTTTGCTTAGGGGCAGCATCAGGGCCAGATTGCTTGGGTGGGAGATAGCGGAAGCCGAAACCGTTTAGTAACGTTAAAGTAAGAGTACCTCCCGATGTGGGAAGATGTTATTATACTTGTAACCTGTTTTACCGTTTATCTTTTTCAGTTTGTGAAAATAAAACCGGTGATGGACAGGCAGCCCGCGGACGGTCTGCATTTTACTAAGGGGGAATGTGGTGCCCTGGACAAGCCAGGTCGTCACAGGTACTACACCAACACACCGCACACTCCCGGTCAGGCACACCTAAGTCAGACAAAAACCCTTGTTGCCTTCCTCCAGGGGCTGATGTCCACACCAGGGGGTGGGCCAGGCGGTTGGCCCCGCCCACCGAGGAGTTCACAGTTCTGGAGGCGGGAAAAGCAGACGGAGCTTCAGAGCAGTTTGAGAGTGGAAAGTGGAAGGAAAGTTAAGCAGACTGAAGTTGGTCCGGGTGTGTGGCCCGGACGGATCAGCAAGGTTGGCAGACGGTGGTGACCGTCTGCAGGAGTGGCCTATCCAAGTTTACCGTAAGGACCGTGGACGGGCGGTGGCCTGGCGGTACTGGACCGGTACGCAAAGAGAAGTCAGCACCATCTGGCAGGGGCTTACGGACCCCGGCAAGGCTAGGAGTCGCCGTGAATTTGCCAAATTCGTTAGCGAAGGGAATCTCCTGGGTTTCCCAGCAGCCAAGTCCTGACAGAAGGCAACAGTCCAACCGAGAGAGGGAAACACAGTCACCGCCAAGGCTAAAGTTCCCACGGCCAGAGCCTGCAGGCAAAAGGGGCTCCTTCAGCACCCATCCAAGCTGGGGAGCGGGTTACCGGTGGGAACCCATTGGAACCGTTTACAGTACACAGGTGCAGGGAAAGGCAGTCACCATCAACCTGCCGGGAGAAACAACACCGCAGCCGTCTGTGGGACCCGTCCATCCAGCCGTGTGTTTTACCGAGAACTGTGTTCTCATCATTGGCTGAGTGAGTACCACCGTGCCGTGCGGCACAGCGCTGCCCCCGCGACCCTGCACCTCACCAGGCCCCGTAACCCGCCTGCTATCCATCCCTACCCTATCACCGGGCCCCGGGACAACCAACCCCCTACCCATGGAGGAGAGAACTAACATCAAAGCTGCTCCCTGTCACCGCTCCCGGGATCCCCGTCCAGAGCAGCGGTGGTGTCACCAATATCACCACAACCGTGGGTGGCGTCACGGACAATAACCAAATCCCCACAATCAATCCCACCCCTTTCACTCACGGGCGAGGAGCGCCGCTCGAGTCCCCGGAATCTGGCCCACCGCTCGAGCCACCACCGAGCAGCGGCAGCCGCAGCAGCAGCGGCCGGACCCGAGCAGTGGGAGAGCGCAGCGTCCCCTCCTCCCCCCACGACAGTTACATGGGTCTGCTTGCTGAGGGGGTGGGCTGCGTGAGGAAAGAGGTGATTTTACATGGGTTGCTGAATGAAGAAAGAGGTGATGTTATATGGGTCATTATGCTCAGTGGGGTGGGCTGCATGAAGAAAGAGGTGATGTTACAGGGGTCTGTGTTTGAGGGGGGCTGTTACATGGATCTGTGTACTGGGGGTGGGCTGCATGGTGAAAGAGGTGATGTTACATGGATCTGTGTACTGGGGGGTCAGCTGTGTGGGGAAAGGGAAAGAGGTTATGTTACACGGGTCTGCGTACTGGGGGGTGGGCTGCGTGGAGAAAGAGGTGATGTTACTGTAGCGCCCCTGAAGCCATCAGGAGCTACATGGAACTGCATCCTGTCAAAGATGCCGGGCCTACCCCCAGGGACCTAGAAGACCAGTGCCAGTAACACCAAAACACATATATAATCCCTATTTTTTCCCTTCCCCAAGGACTGGTGACAGGCTAGGGTTGAGCCCAATGGATAGCCACCTAGGTGTGGAACCGAGCCAGTCCACTAGACCACAACCAGGGAGGAGGGGTCAGACAGTCAGTGAGTGGAAGTGAAAGGAGACGGACGTAACCGTACTGACGGGAGTGTGTAACAGTGACCTGTCAGGCGCAGGTGTGTGGTTACCGAAGGAGTGCGGTGGAGCACTCTCGGAACCACAGCACCGACGGGGTACAGAGCCCTAGGTCAGGCAAATGCTCCAGGCAGACCTGATAAAATCTGCACGGTGAGGGCACCATCCAGGACCTCACCGACCGTAAAGTCCGGGGCAGCAGCAGTGACGGGAGAACCAGGGATCGGAACAGAGCACCGACCCTACAGGGTTCAAACTGCCCGCCGTACGGACTACAGACTGAAAGACTACCAGGAGAGGACACCCAGACGCTCCAAGCCACAGGGACCCACCAACCAGAGACAGGTGCAGGGGAAAGAAGCCACCAGGTTACCACATCGGGACTGGGACTAAGGGGACCAGTGGTGAGATCTAGCCTTCCTCGGGTTGCAAGCTATGACAAAGCTGTGATTAAAGAAACCAGTTACACTGCAATCCCTTGGGTGGCCTACCTGCTTTCCGCGCCTAACCCCATCACCTACCCCCTGGGGCCTGGCCCAACTTGCGGAGGGCCCAACATCCAAGCTGCCATTAACATCAGCTCCAGCGGTGAGAGATTTTGCAGCGGCGGCTCCATCTACCTAGCTGCAACGCGCAAGTGGTGTCACGACAAAACCTTTATTATTATTCCCCTGTACATAACCCCTTTCAAGTGACCCCCAGGGTCACAGAACCGGGCAACGGCCACCCAGTGAACTGTCCCAGTAAATATACTGCCCGGGATCAAGTACTCCAAAGCCCTAAGGTGAGTCATTACATAAGTCTGCATACTGGGGGGTGGACTGCGTGGGGAAAGAGGTGACGTTACATGGGTCTGTGTCCTGGGGGGTGGGCTGCATGGGGAAAGAGATCATGTTAAATAGGTCTGCGTGCTGGGGGGTGGGCTGTGTGGGAAAAGAGGGGATGTACATGGGGCTGCTGATTGGTGGGGGGAAGGGGGTGATGTTACATGGGTCTGTATGCTTGTGGGGGGGGGGTTTGCATGGCGAAAGAAGTGATATTACATGGGTCTGTGTGCTGAGGGGCCACATGGGGAGAAAAGTGATGTTTCCTGGGTCTGCATGGGGAAAGGGATGATGTACATGGGTCTGCATGCTGAGGTGGCTGCATGTGGAAAGGGGTGATGTACATGGGACTGTGTGCTGAGGGGCTGCATGGGTAAAAAATTGATGTTACTTGGGTCTGCATGCTGGGAGGTGCTGTGCGGGGGAGAAAGAGGTGACGTTGCATGGATCTGTGTGCTGATGGGGTTGTGTGTAGGATGTGATGTTACATCGGTCCGTGTGTTGGGGTGACTGTGTGGGGAAAGGGGTGGTCACATGGGTTTGTGTGCGGGAAGAGGTGATGTTACATGGGTCTGTGCGGAGGGGAGTTGCATGGAGAAAAAGGGTGTTATATGGGTCTGTGTGCTGGGGGGCTGCATGGGAAAAGGTGGTTACATGTGTCTGTGTGCTGAGCGGTGTGTGCAAGAAGGGGCGATGTAACTCGCGTGGGTCTGTGTGTTGGGTGATGTGTGTGGAGAAACGGGGCTCAGTGGGTGCTCTCGTCCGCTAAAACCCGCCGCCTTTAGAAAGACAGCGTGGCTCAGGGCTCATCCCAACTGAACGCCGGCCTCCTTAACCGTGGGCGTAACACTACTCAGACAACACAGGGTGAGGGAATCACAATAATTAGACTTTATTGGATCCCCAAACAATTAACGGCACATAACCAGCAAAACACAAATGTAACAGGCAGCAGAGTCTCACCCTTCTGCTGGCTCACCAGGGATTTAGAATGTCCATGCCACAGAGGTCCCAGGGCTATTTACTCCAATCCAGCAGCACCCCACTTTTGGTGGGCACCCACCGAGAAAGGAATAATGCCAGATTTAGGAAGCTGTGTGAGGTCTGCAAAGTCTGTAGCAGGTGACTGAACTGTCCCAACCTGAGTGTCCTCCTTAGGTAGTCCTGGTATGATGATATAATCCTGGCAGCCGGAGTCGAAATCCCTAGACTGTGGATTTGGTCTCCAACCAGAACCGGAGCCCCTACATTGAAGCCATAAGGTATCCTGACCCTCTAGTCAGCTAAGAGCTTAGACTGGATCCATCAGCATCCATCAACCTTCATCAACCTGGTGGCTTAAAGAAGTCCTCTCTTATAGCCACAGCCTTCCACTTGGATACACTGCGTCCTCATCGGATTGGTTGGACAAGATTCTCCCATTGGATGAATCTCAAGCTGCATGGACAATGTTCATCCAAATGATGTCTACAGAAAGACTGAGGATATACATGTAGTCTGGAATGCACAGACTAGACAATGACTACTAAGGTAATTACATTAGCAATACACAACTACAATACAATGATTACTGGAAGGGTCTGGGGAAACAATACACATAAGAACAATACGTCTGGCTGAATGTTAAGAAACTTTAACCCACGAGAGGCATTGGGTGTCCATGTCGTCACAATGTGTGCTGCCCCGGTGTTAGTCGGCTGCTCGGATCGGGGATCGTGGCTCGAGGGGGTCGTCCGGACCCGGGTTGGCGGACACTTTGATCCGTTTAAAGGGGGTATTTACAGGGGATAAGTTTGTGGCTCCACCTGTGGGTTGTGGTAATGGGAGTACCGCCACCGCTGTAAGCAGTACCGGGGCAGATGGAGTTAAGCAGCCAGTTGTTAGTCCCTCCACAGGTAGTGAACGCCCCGGACTCAATGTCTTGGTGGTTATTTGGGAGAGCAGGGTGCAGGGGACCAGGGTACTCACTGTGGGTAGTCATGGTGCTGGATGAGGATTATAAAAAAGACACACACTGCAGGTAAACCAAATTCTTTGTGTGCCGCTGCCTCTGCGGGAAGCCCGTCCAAGTACCCGGTCCCACCGGTGTCACATAGTAATCCGGAGCCTGCCTCCGTTTTGTGTCCATGTGGGTCCCTCTAGCTTGAAACTATAAGGTCCCGCTCTTCAGTTTTTAAGTGAAGACTTGCTCCCAAGGGCTGGCACTTGGGACTTTAATGGGTTGCTTTCTCTGGAAAACCCTCTCCCCTGCGGTGTGCTGATGCCCTCAGTCTCTGAGCTCTCTTGGAAGGTCCCTGAAGGTCCCCTTCCTCTGCAGGTCAATTGTCAGGACGTTGAATCGGCTCCTGACCTAGGGTCCTGTACCCCGTCGTGCTCGGTACTTTTGGGCTTTCTGGTGCCGACAGTCCTCCATGACTATGTCCGTCACACCCTTATCCAATGTCACTGCTACCGGTCCCCGACTCCTCTAGTCCCAGACGACTGTCTGCGACCCAACCTCGGTCCTTCTAGCTCCCTGGGAGCTAACACTCCCCAGCTTCTCTCTCTTTGTGGGCTCTCACTAGACTCTCCTTTGTTCCTCCTACCAGTCTGCCTGACCCCTAGGTGGGTAGCCCTGTTCCAGCTAGACCAACCCACTGGTGTGTCTGACGGGTCATGATGTGAGGTGTTGATTGGAAATTGTGGTGCTGATGGAGGTAACACCAATTGCTGGGAACTTGGAACCATTGGGGGTAGGTCCTGCACCCTGAGAGAAGGATGCAGTTCCCTGTAGCACCCTGATGTATTCAGGGGCGCTACAGATACATGTGGGAAGGGATAATGTTACTCGCGTGGGTCTGTGTGTGGGTGATGCATATGGGAAGGGGTGATGTTACTCACGTGGGTTAAGGGGTGATGTTACTCACGTGGGTCTGTGTGCTGGGAGGGCTGCATTGGCAAGAGGTGATGTTACTTAAATGGAGAAGATGGGGATGATGTTATTCATTTATGGTTGCATGTCGGCTGACTGCTTGGGGAAGGAGGTGACTTACATGGCGCTGTGCAAGAAAAGCATGTGCTGTCTCTTGTGTTGGGCTGCATTTTGGTTGGGGGGGGTTGCACAGGTAACTGGGTCATGTTACTTGTGTGGGGTTTTGTAGATGGTGGGCTTCTGAAGTGAGGGATTGATGTTATTAACTGCATCTGCCCGAAGAAGTTGAAAGGTGAGACTTGTTTTGTACATAAACCTGTTTTTCATATTAATGGGATTGGGGGACCCAAAACTTTGGGTTTACGCCCAGCCACTAGGAGGTTCAAAACTGGGTATAAAAAATATCTTCACATTTTGGAATATATCTTCTCAGCAACTATGCGGATCAATTTCAGTCTATTGTCCATAGGAGTCAGGCACAATTTTTTTTTCTCCATTACTTTAGGTATTGTGAATTTCTTCCCATCTTTGTTTACCATCCCGTGCACTCCACAGCATTGAACCTAAGTGCAGATGCCAATCCATCACTGTTCATCTCCCCACCAAATGGAGTGCTGGTGTCCTCATAATCCATATGAGGCCATTGAAGTGGTGACATTGTGGGAGTTCAATGTTTGATAAGTATAATACCTCCAAAACCCCTCACCCTCTCTCCAATTTTATTGGCTTGCTGGATTCTGTCTTCTGTGGATCTCCTACCTTTTTATTTCCTTTGGGAAAGTCTTTCACCTTCTCCTCCCTTCCTCCCTGACGCTTCACTGGCTTTTTTCCCTGTTGTGGCGTTTTGTTTTGCACCATCCTATGAGGTATTGTCTGTGGTACAGGACCTACCAATGTCTTCTTCCATTTGATTGGCAGCCTCATTTTTTTTTTTTGCAGACTGATCAGCTTCCACTGGCTTTTGCTTAGGCCCCCTTCACACGCACGTGCCCCCGGTACGAGTTTGGTAGTTTTCTCACATACCAGAGACACGTACATGACTCGCCCACCCCAGGGCTATGAGACACCCGGTGCCGGGCCGGACTAGTCCGGAGGTAGTCAGTGGTGGCGGGGCCCGGCTCCGTGGCCCTGGTGGGTGTCAGTTTAAATATGTGGCTGATGACTTGGTGATGAATAAAGTTTGTGTTCGTGACGCCACCTGTGGTCTGCGGCTATTAAGCCGCCGCTGCTGTGTGAGGCCTCCGGGGTGATGATACGGCAGCAATGGTGGTACTGCTCCCCACAGGTGGAGCGGAGCCCCGGGGACACTGTTAGTGCTCGTGAAAGTCTATGGTGTTGTGTGGCTAACACGGTGCAGGGCCGACAGGCAATGAAAGAACCAGGCACAAACAACAGTCTCTTTACCTTCTCCTCTTTTACTTTAGGAACAGTCCAATCCTGGGAGACCGTCACAGGTGGTGAAGGGGATCCGGTCGGCCTGGAGGTACTTGGGGTGATCTTTCTGGCCAGCTGAGTATGAGGCCTACTCCTGTTCCTTTCTTTACTACGATAGGACCCTGCTTCTCTGGATCCAGCAATGGCCCTCTTTGCTGCTGGGACCGGTGGTACGTCCCTTTCCCTCTGTGGTAGGCTGCGCAGGCCCTCTCTGGTGCTTCTCTGCTGGAGTCCACACCGGGCCCTGATGCTGCAGCTGTACCTTCGGGCTGTTTATGGGCCAGGTGCTTGCAGCTCTCCTGCCCTTCGGATTCGGCTACCAGGGAGTATTTTAAGCCCTGGTGGCCACAGACTCCGATGTCCGAGTCTCTTCTCTGCCTCTCTGCTACTCCTGCTTCCCTGGGCCAAGCTGTTCCAGCTCCAGGCCCCAGATCCACAGGACAGCACACTCTGCGTCTGCTTCCTTTTACTTCTCTCTACAGACTGAACACTACTTCCTCCCTCAGGTCAGACTTAAGGAATGCTCCCTGGAATTCCAGGTTAAGAGCTCCCCCTGCTGGCCGGAGGGAGAACTGCGTTGGATGTTAAACTTGCTGGCCAATGGACCTCCCAATTACCTCCAGGCTCAGCATTAACCCTTTGGGAGGGCAATGCTGTTGTGGCGACCAGGTCCTGGGGCGCCACATACACACGTAAACCTAGGCATTCCTATGGTGTCGGACACACGTAAGTATTTGCGAACGGAACGTGTGTTCATTCCGTACTTACGTGTGTCCGTCTGTTTCTCACGCCGACATGTCCGTTTTCTCTCCGGCATCACGGGTGTCACACGGAACGCAAACGTGTCACATGTAACACACACAGACCACACGGATGTGTTCCATGTGACACGCATCGGAGAGAAGACATGTGTCTGTGAGAAAAAAACCCAAAACATTACTCACCTTCTCCAGCCCTCCTGTCTCTGCCGCTGCTGTCACTTGCTTCCGACCGCCGCTCATTATGCTCATTGAATATTTACTTCACTGCGGCCAGAAGCAGCAGCAGCTGGGAGTCGGCAGGACTGGAGACCGTGGAGTCCTCTGTTAGGAGTCTCAACACAGAAACCAGCCAGATATCCCTCCGGGAAGGGCCCAGCCAAGGGGTGACTCTTTTTAGGAGACCACCATAACCACCATATTAAGTGGCCCTTTTAGTCAATATCCAACTTTTTGACAAGTTTAAAGATATGACAAGGGAAATACCAAGGCCAGGTATCCATCTACAGACAGCTGTTTCGGGGTATTGCCCCTCATCAGTGTGGAGTAGGATTCTGGCTGGGTGGGAGCAATGCCTAGTAGACCAACAAGACAAAACAATCACTGATCTCGGGGAGACCAGCCAGAGAAAACACTGCCGGCAGCCAGCGAGAGCACTCAAGACAGTGAAATCCTAGGTACATTGCCCCCTGGGAAATATGCAAATCAAAAAGGTCCGTGGAGCCTCTGTTAGGAGTCTCAACACAGAAACCAGCCAGATATCCCTCCGGGAAGGGCCCAGCCAAGGGGTGACTCTTTTTAGGAGACCACCATAACCACCATATTAAGTGGCCCTTTTAGTCAATATCCAACTTTTTGACAAGTTTAAAGATATGACAAGGGAAAGCAAGTGACAGCAAGTTGCCCGAGTGACAGCGATGAAGTCACAGGTGAGTTGCGGTCTTGGGGGGAAAACTCCAGCTGGCTGCGGGTAGCCTAAGTGACAGCAGCGCTAATCGCGCTGCTCACTTCAGTCACTCAGGGGATTAGCGGTCACCGGTGAGTCCTTCACGGGTGACCGCTAATCAGTACGCGACACCCAGACAGAGCCGCAGTATGACAATGAAGTCGGGTGAAGTTCACCCGAGTTCATTCTCATCGCGCAACTCTGTCTGCTGTCAGTCGACATGTATCAACGACATTGTGCATCACACACGGAACATTTCACACGGACATTACATGTACGCATACACAGCCATTCCACACGCACACACGGCAAGCATACGCCATCACACGGATGTCATACGTACTGGAGAAACGCCCATAAAAACGGAACACGGACCCGAAAAACGGAACGTGAGACATGTACGTTTTATATGCGGAAGTGTGTTTTAGGCCTTAGTAATGATGAGGTTAAGAAATCATTGAGGGAGACAGATGGCCACGGGAGACTCCAGCCCAGAAAATGAGGGAGAAGACGAGGAGATCGATAGATTTTACTCGGATCAATCCTCATCATCCTCAGATATTGAGGAAGGACAGCCGTGCTTCCCATTAGAAGATACGGGACGGCTGGTGAAGGCTACTATGAGAATTGAGGACGTCAGAGAGCACAGATCCATTTAGGACATAATGTTTGGTGGGCTGCAGGCATATAAACACAAATGCTTCCCAGTCCACAAAAATATCACAGCTTTAATCAAGCAAGAATGGAAGAGACCGGATAAAAAGGCCTTCATTCCGAAAGAGATCAAAAGAAAGTACCCATTCGACTCGGAGGAGTAAGAAGTGTGGGACAAAATTCCAAAAATAGACGTCGTCGTCTCTAAAGTATCCAGGAACATGGCCCACCCATTTGACAATTGTACCGCCCCGCGGGCTAGGCTGGCTGCCGAGCCGCTCAGATCCGTGCTCGTACGGTGGGTGGCTCTAGCTCCTCACGGACCCGGGGGTCACATCGCTCCTCAAAGGGGTTGGTGCTACACGTAGGGACTTCGGTGGAGAGTTCCACGGCCGGAGCCGCGGTGGTTTGTAGGGGATTTAAGTTCGTGACGCCACCCACGGGTTGTGGTGAATGGATGGACAGTATAATAGCAGGTCTGCCAAGCAGAAGTGTAATGCCCAATAGTCCAAATAATATAAGTAGAAAACCAGCAGGGACTAAAACTTAACTTTTACTCTATAACTAGATAAAATCAATAATAGTAATAAAGTGCATGTGCATAAATTGTGCAAACAACAACAACAGGATGCCACATGGCAACGCATAGGGTTGATCTCACCCAAGCTTCATCCATGGGCTGGACTGCACATCAATCCCAAGGTGAGAGGTCACATGCCGTCCTTATTCCTTGCCAGAGGTGACTGGGTCCAACCCAGACACCTGGTAGACTATTGGCAGACCTGGTCACAGGTCTGCCCTTGAGCTCGACTTCTCTCCTCCACTGTCAAAGATAATCTACCTTTTGCACTAGAACTTGTGTTTTTCCCACCTCCAGGCCTGTGAACTCCTCGGTGGGCGGAGCCAACCGCCTAGCTCCATCCCCTAGTGTGGACATCAAACATGGAGGGAGGTGACAAGGTTTGTCACCTTTTTAGGGAAGGGGTGTGTGTGCATGGGACTACCTGGGACGACCTGACTAGTCCAGGGCGTCACACAATGCGGAATTGCTAAAGGATCTCTTAGACAGGAAGACAGACAGTTTCCAAAAAAGAGCCTGGGAATCAAGAGCAGTGGCTTTCATACCAAAAATAGCAGCCATGTGCACCGCTAGATCACTGAGTGTGTGGCTGGAGACACAGATAAAAGACAAGTGCCCAAGAGACCAGCTGCTGTCTAGTCTCCCTATTATTAGAAAAGCGACAGATTTTTTGACTGATGCATTGGCGGATGCGGTGAGGCTCACTGCACTGTCTTGTTCCCTCTCCAATTCAGCCAGGAGAGATCTATGGTTGAAAAACTGGAGGGGAGACTTCCACTCCAAGTCGTGGCTCTGTGGGGTCCCTTATAAAGAACTCCTCTTTCGAAAAGGGCCTTGATGAAATACTGGATAATGCATCAGGAAAATTCGGACGGACCAAGCAGAAGCAATTCTCATAGCCCCCTTTTGGCCCATAAGGTCTTGGTTCACTGGGCTTCGCCTAATAATAAAGAGCCTTCATTTGACAGCATGGCGTTTAAGCAGCAGCTCTTAAAATCTAGGGTTTTTTCAGAGGGCCTGATAGCCACATTAATGGGGAGTAGAAAAAGGGTCACTACTACCATTTATGGGCGAGTCTGGAGAAAGCTTTTAGATATCTCAGGTAAAGACCTGTTAGAGAAAAAGCCAGCAGCTTGTCCTTTTATCCTGGAGTTTCTTCAGAGGGTGTGAGAAATAAGGGTGCTTTACATGCTGCGACATCGCATATATCGTCGGGGTCACGTCGTTAGTTAAATTACTGCTATATGTGATGCCCTGGACTAGCCAGGTAGTCACAGACATACCAACACCCCCACCCTCACCCTAGGCAGTTACAGCAGCCAAACAGAAAACCCTTGTTGCCTCCCTCCAGAGTCTGATGTCCACACCAGGTGGGGCGGAGCCAGGCGGTTGGCCCCACCCACCGAGGAGTTCACAGGCCTGGAGGCGGGAAAAGTGGCAGTTAGAGTTTGGAGGTGAAAGTGAGAGGAGTGAACACTTGGGTGTCTGGGTTGGAGCCCAGACACTAACAGCAAGGTTGGCAGACGGTGGTGGCCGTCTGCAGGAGTTAGTGGAACTCCGTAGAGCCGTAAGGAACGGGGTCGGGCGTCGGCCCGCCGGTACTGGACTGGGGAACGAAGTGAAGCTAAGCACACAGGCAGGGCCATCGGACCCCGACCAGGCTTGGAGTCGCCGTCAATAGTCAAATCCGAATGTGACAGGAACCCCAGGGGTTTCCCAACTACCAAGTCCTGATTGAAGGCAACCGTCCACCCAGAGAGGATATACAGCCACCGCCACAGGCTAGAGATCCAAGGGCCAGCGCCTGCGGGCAAAATGGGCTTCTACGGCACCTATACGCCGGGGAGTGGACTACCGGTGGGCAACCACAGGAGTCAAGAACATTTTCAAAGGTGCAGGGAAAGACAGCCACCATCAGCCGTCCAGGGAGAGCACAACAACAACACTGCAGCCGGCTGCGGGACCCGTCCATCCGGCCGTTTTGGTTTACCAGAGACTTTGTCAGTGATTGTCTGAGTGAGTACACCAGTGCCGTCCGGCACCGCGCCGTGCAGTCCCTGCATCCCAGCCATCCGGCCTCTCCGTTACACCATCGGGCCCCGGGATCACCAACCCCTGCCCACGGAGGGGACAACATCTCAGCTGCACCCTACCATCTCTCCCGGGATCCCCGTTACCAGCAGCGGTGGTGCCATTATCACCACGACCCGTGGGTGGCGTCACGAACAATCTCCCTAACCAATCCACCCCCCTTTTCACTCACAGTTGAGGAGCGCTGCTCAAGTTCCCAGGTCCGGTCCACCACTCGAGCCACCGAGCAGCAGTAGCACAAGCCCCGGACCCGAGCGTGGCGAGCGCGTCCCCTCCGCCCGCGACATATACCCATGAAGGGGACAGATAATTAGAATGTAATATATATTTATATCCCTATACAATCTATTGGTTTTCTGTTTGCAATCCACTTGCTGAGTCTTGTGGTGCCTCGGCACTTTGTTCATTACTATCCCTTACATGTATTGTTTTTATTTTGATCTTTAATAAAAATTCTATATTTTACTATTGTATTGTCCTTTGGCTACATTTTCTATTGGTTTTGTTCTGACGTAGTAGCTTGACTCCATTTTGGAGACAATTCATTTATTATTTATCATTAATTTTTGTTAATTTGTGTTTATCTCCTTGTGGCGACACAATTTGGTATCAATACCTGGAGGTGACTAAAGAGTAGAGATGAGTGAACCAGCCGCGGTTCGGCTCGAGCTCGGTTCGCCGAACCGAGGTCCCGTTCGAGTTCGGTTCGGCGAACGTTCGACGAACCGAACTCGAACTAATAGGAAATAATGGGAGGCAATCACAAACACATAAAAACGCATTATAAATGTACACATACAGTTAATAAACATTGCCATAACACTTACCGGTGCCCGCGATGCGTCCTGCTCTCTGTCTCCTGTCACTATTCCTTCCGATGATCGCTGCGTCCTCCCGATAACCAGCACTGACAGGACCTTCCGTGACGTCGTCAAAATAGCCATGTGACCAGTCACGTGGCTATTATCTCATTGGCTACAGACTGGTCACATGGCTTTGACGTCATGTCCTGTCCTAGGTCCTGTCATTGCACTCTCCGGTACACGGTGCACATTTGTTTTTCGCCGTGTACCGGCGACATGCTCTAGCACACGGTCGACTCCCCGTTCCGTTAGGGACCGGCTGACACAGCTGGTCATTAACGGAGATCACCGTTGCCATAGCAACGCAGTTAGCGGTGACGTCACAGCTAACCGCGGCTCCGGGAATCACATGATCGGAGCACCGTTGCTATGGTAACGCGTCTGTCAGCGTTACCGCTGTTACCGCTAACAGCCAGCAGCACTGATCTCTCACGGAGTGAAGGCTGCACGGGAAGCAGCGTCTTCCCCCATGCAGCAGTGATGGAGCAGAGCTGCATTTGTTGAACGAGAAAGACAGAAGACCATGGATCGTGGAGGGCTGACAGGGGGTAATAAAGATGGAGTCTCTAATGTGTCTGTGTATTTATTTCTATTAAAGTATTTTTTCTCTGTGTGGTGTCTTTTTTTTAACCCTTTATTGGAGATTCTTCATGGCCGGGTCAAACGTGCCTGACATTAAGAATCTCTGGCTTAATACTAGCTAGTAAAACAAAGCTAGTATTAACTCATTATTACCCAGCAAGCCACCCGGCTTCAGGGCTGTTGGAAGAGTTGGATACAGCGCCAGATGATGGCGCTTCTATGAAAGCGCCATTTTCTGGGGCGGCTGCGGCGGACTGCAATTCGCAGCAGAGGCACCCAGAAACCTCGGGCTAACCTGTGCTGCGGATTCCAATCCCCAGCTGCCTAGTTGTACCTGGCTGGACACAAAAATGGGGCGAAGCCCACGTCATTTGTTTTTTAATTATTTCATGAAATAAGTGAAATAATTAAAAAAAACGGGCTTCCCTATATTTTTGGTTCCCAGCCTGGTACAAATAAGCAACTGGGGGTTGGAGGCAGCCCGTGGCTGCCTGTTGTACCTGGCTAGCATACAAAAATATGGCGAAGCCCACGTCATTTTTTGGGTGGGCAAAAAACTTCTGCATACAGTCCTGGATGGAGTATGCTGAGCCTTGTAGTTCTGCAGCTGCTGTCTGCTCTTCTCCATACAGACAGACAGCAGCTGCAGAACCAGAAGGCTCAGCATACTCCATCCAGGACTGTATGCAGAAGTTTTTTGCCCCCTGAAAAAATGATGTGGGCTTCGCCATATTTTTGTATGCTAGCCAGGTACAGCAGGCAGGTATGGCTGCCCCCAACCCCCAGTTGCCTATTTGTACCCGGCTGGGAACCAAAAATAAAGGGAAGCCCTTTTTTTATTATTTCATGAATTTCATGAAATAATTAGAAAACAAATTACGTAGGCTTCGCCCCATTTTTGTGTCCAGCCAGGTACAACTAGGCAGCTGGGGATTGGAATCCGCAGCACAGGTTGGCCTGAGCTTTCTGGGCCCCACTGCTGCGAATTGCAGTCTGCAGCCGCCTCAGAAAATGGCACTTTCATAGAAGCGCCATCTTCTGGCGCTGTATCCAACTCTTCCAGCACCTGCCTGCTATACCTGGCTAGCATACAAAAATATGGCGAAGCTCACGTCCTTTTATTGTAGTTTTTTGGCAAAAAAAATAAAAAATGCTTCCCTGGATTTTCCATTGCCAGTGAAGGTAACACCAAGCAGTGGGGGTTAGCAGCCAGTAGCTGCTTGGATTACCCTTAGCTAGCAATACAAAAAATGCAGCGGGAGCCCATATATATTTTTTTTAATTATTTATTTAAATAACTAAAAACAAAATGGGCTTCCCTGTATTTTGATTGCTGGACATCACAGTGCTGTAAAAATAAATCTTTAAAAAAAATGACGTAGCGCTCCGCGGTATTTTTGATTCTCAGCGCAGATAAAGCAGACAGCTATGGGTTGCCACCCCCATCTGCCTGCCGTTACCTTGGTTGGCAATCAAAATACAGGGAAGCCCATTAATTTTTTCTATTTAAAAAATAGTTAAAAAAAAAATGACGTTGGGTCCCCCCATTTTTGATAGCCAGCTGGGGTAAAGCAGACGGCTGTAGCCTGAAAACCACAGCTGGCAGCTTTACCGTGGTTGGGGATCCAATGTGGAGGTCCCCCCAGACTCTTTTTTTATAATTATTTTATAAATATTAATAATTACACAAAAAAAGTAGGGTCCCCCCCACATTGGATCACCAGCCAAGGTAAAGCGGACAGCTGTGGTCTGGTATTCTCAGGGTGGGAAGGTCCATAGTTATTGGGCCTTCACAGCCTAAAAATAGCAGGCCGCAGGCACCCCAGACGTGGCGCATCCACTAGATGCGCCAATCCTGGCGCTTCACCCCAGCTCATCTCATGCCCTGGCGCAGTGGCAACCGGGGTAATAAATCGGGTTGATACTAGCTGTAAAGTCACCTGAGATCAAGCCCAGCAGTTTGTGATGTCATGGCATCTATTAGATACCCAACATCATAAACTGTCAGTACTAACAAAAAAAAATCGACAAAAGAAATTTATTTGAAAAAAACAGTCCCCAAAACATTCCCTCTTTCACCAATTTATTGTAAGAAAAAAAATAAGGCTACATTAACACGACCGATCCATTTTTGTGGTCTGCAAAAAACAGTCCGTTTTTTTTCACGGGTGCATCCGTGTGGCATCCGTTTCCGTTCCGTAGACGGTCCGTATGTCATCTGTTTGTCATCCGTGTGCCTTCCGTTTTTTTTGTGTACTGCAAAAAAACTGAAGGAGGGAAAATACATAAATTTACCCAGGATCCATAGCTCCAACCTACATGAGACGGTCACATGTTCACTCCAGTGCCATTTTCTACTGCTTTTCACAGCGTAGAGCGCTCTGGTGATTTTCCTGTGCTTGTACACTTCATATCAGTCTTTTCTGTCATTATAATGGCAGAAAGACACATAATGTCCCACTCTCCTGCATTTTGTAATTTTGCACCCTTTGGTGCCTTTCATGTGGCACTAAGGGGTGCTTAGCTTTGTATTTAGCCAAAAAAAAAAATGACGTGGGGTTTCCCCTATTTTTGTAGCCAGCTAGGGTAAAGCAGACGGCTGCAGCCTGCAGACCACAGCTGGCAGCCTCACCTTGGCTGGTAATCCAAAACTGAGGACACCCCACGCTGTTATTTTAAATTAAATAAATAATTTAAAAAAAAAAAACACGTAGGGGTCCCCCCAAAATTGGATCACCAGCCAAGGTAAAGCAGACAGCTGGGGTCTGATATTCTCAGACTAGGGAGGTCCATGGTTATTGGACTCTCCCCAGCCTAAAAATAGCAGGCCGCAGCCGCCCCAGAAGTGGCGCATCCATTAGATGCGCCAATCCTGGTGCTTCGCCCCAGCTCATCCCGTGCCCTGGTGCGGTGGCAAACGGGGTAATATATGGGGTTAATACCAGATGTGTAATGTCACCTGGCATCAAGCCCTGGGGTTGGTGAGGTCAGGTGTCTATCAGATACCCGACATCACCAACCCAGTCAGTAATAAAAAAAAATAGACGACAAACACATTTTTATTTGAAAAAACACTCCCCAATACATTCCCTCTTTAACCAATTTATTAGAAAGAAAAACAAATCCAGGTCTGGTGTAATCCAACGGATTGCCATGATGATCCACACTGTCCCAGTCAATGAAGAGCAGGATGTTCCCCATTGGCTGGGAGAGCAATGCAGTGACTTGAGCTAACATCAATGGGTCAGCCCAGGTCACTGCAGGGGATGACAAGTGCTGCTGTCAGCGAGGTACATTACCTGTGCTGATCTCCTGCACTGCTGACAGCACCTATCACTGAGTTCAATGACCTTCACAGCCAAGTATCGCGAGAGGCCCGTGACGTCACCGCTAGTCAGTCTCGGGTCGGAAGCGAGAGAAGGTGATGTGACAAGCGGCGGCCATGGAGGACAGTGACAGCGCTGAGGTCGGGACTTCATCACCGCAGGTAAGCCGAGCGGGACCATGTGTACAGAGTGCCAGGTGGGCGGAGCCTAGCGGGGTAATGTGTGCAGAGTGCCAGGTGTGCAGAGTGCCAGGTGGGCGGAGCCTAGCGGGGTAATGTGTGCAGAGTGCCAGGTGTGCAGAGTGCCAGGTGGGCGGAGCCTAGCGGGGTAATGTGTGCAGAGTGCCAGGTGTGCAGAGTGCCAGGTGGGCGGAGCCTAGCGGGGTAATGTGTGCAGAGTGCCAGGTGTGCAGAGTGCCAGGTGGGCGGAGCCTAGCGGGACCATGTGTGCAGAGTGCCAGGTGGGCGGAGCCTAGCGGGACCATGTGAGCAGAGTGCCAGGTGGGTGGAGCCTAGCGGGGTAATGTGTGCAGAGTGCCAGGTGGGCGGAGCCTAGCAGGACCATGTGTGCAGAGTGCCAGGTGGGCGGAGCCTAGCGGGGTAATGTGTGCAGAGTGCCAGGTGGGCGGAACCTAGCGGGCCCATGTGTGCAGAGTGTCAGGTGGGCGGAGCCAAGCGGGACCATGTGTGCAGAGTGCCAGGTGGGCGGAGCCATGTGTGCTGGCGGCGGAGTGCGAAGTGGGTGGAGCCTAGCGGGGTCATGTGGCGCTGAGGATGTCAGTGTCGTGGACTGCATGTGGCTGGGGACAGGTGAGTGTGAGTGTGTGTGTATGTATGTGTACATGCCGCGTGCAGGAGGGGGCGGAGCGAGCTGAGCGGGGAAGTGTCGGCTGCCTGCACACGTAACTAGGATAAATATCGGGTTACTAACCAAAGCGCTTTGCTTGGATACCCGATGTTTATCTTGGTTACCAGCTTCTGGCAGGCTGCCAGCAATGGCTCCTGCACACTGTAGCTGTAAAAAGCCCTGCTTTTTGCTGCTAGAACCGTTCTCGAACGTAACTAGAACAATCGAACTTTAGCAAAAAGCTCGAGTTCTAGTTCAATCTAGAACAGCCCCCAAAATCACTCGAACCGCGAACTGGAGAACTGCGAACCGCGAACCGCGCTCAACTCTACTAAAGAGTTCAGAAAAGCTACCTTCCTGTTTGTTCTTTTTCAGGGTCTCAGTAGAGGCCAGCCAGCATCAAAGGGGTGCCTAGCCAGATGGGTCAAAGCAGGGATCACTCTGGTATATAAATCAGAGATCATGTAACTTGAAAGATAACGATAACCTAATACAACCCGCTGAAAAATCAATAAAGGATTTTCTAGATAAAATTGACCTTCCCAAAATTTCAAATAATGATTTAAAAACTTTAAATAAGCTATACACAAAAGAAGAAGTTTTATTAGTCATCAAACAGCTTAAATTAGAGAAATCACCAGGTCCCGACGGGCTAAATAATGAATATTATAAAGCATTTGGAGATATATTATCCCCATATCTGACCAGATTAATTAACTACTTATCTACAGAAGGACATATCCCAAAAGAGATGCTTACAGCTAATATTACTATTATCCCAAAAAATAAAGGTGATCCTCTAGACATATCAAATTATAGGCCGATATCCTTGATTGACACAGATATGAAGTTAATCTCTAAGCTTATTGCAAACCGGCTTCAGGAAATTCTCCCTAATTTGATCCACTTGAATCAGGTGGGGTTTATTAAAGACATGCAGTCATCTGATGTGACGCGTAAAATTTTGAACCTTGTGGATCTGGTTGAGAAAAATCAGGAGCCTTCTCTGCTCCTTTCATTGGATGCAGAGAAGGCTTTCGATAGGATCCATTGGGGTTACATGATAGCAACCTTGAAAAAATTTGGATTTAATGGTCAGATATTATAATTAATATTAATAATTATATATATATTATAATTTATTCCCAACCCACTGCAAAAATCTACGTCAATAACTTCCTCTCTGGTTATTTTTCTATAAGCAATGGAACCAGACAGGGCTGCCCACTCTCTCCTTTATTATTTGCCTTAATGATGAAAAAATTAGAGTAAGACAAAATATAAAAGGTATTTCCACAAATCACAAACAGTATAAAATCACACTATATGCTAACGATGTAATTCTTAGTATAACCGACCCACTAGAGTCACTTAGAAATACAATTAATATTCTGGATGATTTCTCAGCCGTATCATATTATAAAATCAATTATTCTAAGTCCCAAATTTTGGGTTATAACATAGACCCTTATTTAAAAGATTGTATTCAGAAGGAATTTGCCTTCAAGAGGGAAACTGAAAAATTGAAATATTTAGGGATATACATTACAAACCCAACCAAAAAAATTGTATCTATGAACATTTCCCCATTATTAAACAACATCCAAAATGAATTGAAAAATTTAAAGATGACTGAAGTTTCATGGATGGGAAAGGTCATATCATATAAATCTATTGTTTTGCCGAAAATTCTATACGTATTCCGATGTTTAACAACAACAATTCCTAAGCACTGGATCCAGAAACTTCAATCTCAGTTATCACTATTCATCTGGCAAAATAAGAAACCTAGAATGTCCCAAAAAATGTTATGTAAACATAAGAGGAATGGAGGCCTAGGTTTACCGAATATTTACGCTTATTATTTAACTAGTCTCATTAAACAGACCCAAAATAGTCTAATTACAAAATTTAAAAATAGTTGGGTACATATAGAAAAACATTATAATCACAACATTCCCAAATCAGATATCATTTTGGCCCAACTTTTAAACACACAAAAAACATTAACTAAATTTCAAACAAGTAAAGCAGAACTATGGGCATGGAAATCCCTATTAAAAACATTGATGAAAGATAATGTACCTTTGGAGGATATTAAATGTTGCCCAATTGGAACAATACAAATTCTGACTCCCAAAATGAACATAATAAAATGGAAACAATACAACATAAACAATTTTCTCGACCTAATAGAAAATAACAAAATCTTGCCCTTCAAAAACATGCAAAGTAAATTCAACATCCCAAATAAAGAGAAAAAAATTTGGTACCATATAGAAAATTTTCTTACAAACAAAAAACCTAGATTTCAGCTTCCTAAACCCCTAATAAATTTATTGAATAATCCACTAAACCAAATTATTTGGAAAACCAGTAATATATATTCCTTGCTAAATGAAGATTATGAATTTGAGAAAAAGCTAAACCTAAATAATTGGGAGAATGATTTGCACAAGGAATTCCCTATAAGTACATGGAAACAAGCTCTGGAAACAACTTATGCAACTGCAACCTGTGCTTCTCTTCAGGAGACATATTATAAAGTGTATTCTAGATGGTACTATACCCCTCTAAGGCCTGAAACACACATCCGTGAAACACGTGCGTGTTTGGTCCGTTTCCATGTATACTGGAGACACGGCCAAACGTGCACCAATGTTATTGTATGATAAAAGTTCCATGTGCGTTTTTGATGCATGTCCGTTTGTCCGTGTCTGTGATCCGTACCTGTGTGCGTTTTGCACGGCAGCATGTCCGTTTTCTGCACGCAACACGCAGCACGGACCCAATGAAAGTCAATGGGTCTGTGCGCACGTCCGAGTGACACGGACGCATCTCTGTTTGCTCCCTGTACGTTTTGTGCTTTTTTTCATGTGATGTCGGTCTTTTTTCTTTTTCTGTTTCGTTCTCTCCCTCAGTCCGTCGGTCGGTCTCTATGTCTGTCGGTCGGTCTCTCTGTCTTATCTGTCCCTCTAGCTGTCTGTCGGTCAGTTCCCCCCCTCTCATACTTACCGTTCCCCGATCTCCGGCGCGGCGCTGCACTGCTGTTATAAAAACTTCGGCGGCTTTTACTATTTTGAAAAAGCCGGCCGCCCATTAATCAATCTCGTATTCCCTGCTTTACCCGCCCACCGGCGCCTGTGATTGGTTGCAGTCAGACACACCCCCCACGCTGAGTGACAGGTGTCTCACTGCACCCAATCACAGCAGCCGGTGGGCGTGTCTATACTGTGCAGTAAAATAAATAAATAAATAATTAAAAAAAACGGCGTGCGGTCCCCCCCATTTTAATACCAGCCAGATAAAGCCATACGGCTGAAGGCTGGTATTCTCAGGATGGGTAGCTCCACGTTATGGGGAGCCCCCCAGCCTAAAAATATCAGTCAGCAGCCACCCAGATTTGCCGCATACATTATATGCGACAGTTCATTGGAAATCGGGGTAATAAGGAGTTATTGGCAGCCCATAGCTGCCAATAAGTCCTAGATTAATCATGTCAGGCGTCTCCCGGAGATTCCTTCCATGATTAATCTGTAAGTGACATTTAAAAAACACACACACACCCGAAAAAATAATTTATTAGAAATAAAAAACACTAACAAAGTCCCTCATCACCAATTTATTAACCCCGACAAAGCCCTCCATGTCCGGCGTAATCCACGGACCTCCAGCGTCGCTTCCAGCTCTGCTACATGCAGGTGACAGGAGCTGCAGAATACACCGCCGCTCCTGTCAGCTCCACGCAACAAATGAGGTGAGTAGCGCGATCAGCTGCTGTCAGTCAGGTAACTCGCGGCCACCGCTGGATCCAGCGGTGGCCGCGATTAACCTCAGTGACAGCTCAGCTGATCGCTATACTCACCTCAGTTGCTGCGTGGAGCTAACCGGAGCGGCGGTGAGTAGCGCGATCAGCTGAGCTGTCACTGAGGTTACCCGCGGCCACTGCTGCATCCACCGCTGGATCCAGGTAACCTCAGTGACAGCTCAGCTGATCGCGCTATTGCGTTCATTAGCTGCGTGGAGGTGACAGGAGCGGCAGTGTCTTCTGCTGCTCCTGTCACCTTCATGCAACAGAGCTGGATGCGACGCTGGAGGTCCGTGGATTACGCCGGACATGGAGGGCTTTGTCGGGGTTAATAAATTGGTGATGAGGGACTTTGTTAGTGTTTTTTTATTTCTAATAAAGGATTTTTCGGGGGTGTGTGTTTTTTAACTGTAATTTACAGATTAATCATGGAAGGTATCTCGGGGAGACGCCTGACATGATTAATCTAGGACTTATTGGCAGCTATGGGCTGCCAATAACTCCTTATTACCCCGATTTGCCAACGCACCAGGGCAAATCGGGAAGAGCCGGGTACTGTCCCAGAACAGTCGCATATAATGTATGCGGCCATTCTGGGTGGCTGCTGACTGATATTGTTAGGCTGGGGGGCTCCCCATAACGTGGAGCTCCCCATCCTGAGAATACCAGCCTTCAGCCGTATGGCTTTATCTGGCAGGTATTAAATTTGGGGGGAACCGCACGCTGTTTTTTTTAATTATTTATTTATTTATTTCTATACTCCATAGTGACACGCCCACCGGCTGCTGTGATTGGGTGCAGTGAGACACCTGTCACTCAGCGTGGGGGCGTGTTTCACTGAAACCAATCATAGGCGCCGGTGGGCGGGGAAAGCAGGGAATACGAGATTGTTTAATGAGCGGCCGGCATATTCAAATTAGAAAAAGCGCCGGAGCAGTGTGAATGCCGTGCAGCACCGGTGATCGGGGAGCGGTAAGTATGAGAGAGGGGGGGACACTTCAGTCACTCGGGGGATTAGCGGTCACCGGTGAATCCTTCACAGGTGACCGCTAATCAGTACACGGCACAGACAGAGCCGCGGCATGACAATGAAGTCGGGTGAAGTTCACCCGAGTTCATTCTCATCCCGCTACTCTGTCTGCTGTCTGCCGACATGTAGTAAACGACATTTTGCATCACACACGGATATTCCACACGGACAACACAAATACATGTCAGTTAAGTTTCACACGCACACACGGACATTTTACACGCACATACGGCTAGCATACGGGATACATACGCAGGCCACACATACCATAAAAACTGACCTAAAAAACGGAAAACGGACCCGAAAAACGGCCCGTTTTACACGGACGTGGTTTTCACGGATGTGTGTTGGAGCCCTAAAGTTGTGCAAGTTTTCTGCTGAAAACTCACCACTATGTTGGAGAGGTTGCGGGAAAAATGGATCCTTTATCCACATTTTCTGGGGATGTCCTTTACTTAAACCCTTATGGAAGAAAGTCAGAGACCTCTTAAAGCAATTAACTACAAAAGATATAAATCTTACTCCAGAATTGGTTATTCTTTCCATAGGGTTAGAAGAATATGAGAAAAAGTATAGATACATTGTCTGTAACATTTTCTTAGTTATTAAGAATTTATTAGCAGCCAACTGGAGAGAAGAAAGAATACCATCTATTTCAGAAGTTACGGACAGGGTTTCAGCTCATAATTTATGAGTATAATATTGCGTTAAAAGAAAAAACTATCAAAGATATAAAATAAGATGGTCTCTTTGGTCCCAGAAATACATGCCAAACCTTGTTTTGACTTAGTTCCTTGACATTATCTAAATAATATAAATGTAATATGTTATTTCCGAATGTGTTTATATACTGTGCTAAATGAATATGAGTTTATAATCTTGCTTGACTTTGAAACTTAACGAATTGCCTCAACGTCTTCCTTCTTCCCTTTCTCCTCCCCCTTTATATTCCCTAACTCCTTCCATTCCCACTTCCCCTCCAATGCCCCTTCCCATCCACTTTTAGCCTACCCTTTCTTCCCTTCCTCTTCCCCTTCTTTGTTATTTCAACAATATTTTTAAGAATGCATTTTAAAAACTTCAATTACCCCCTCCCCTGTTATTGTAAACCCCTTAAAATGTATTAAAGTATACAGATCAGAGATCATGATCCTTCCTTAAGCTTAAGGGCTCACTCCACCAGGGCCATTTCCACCTCTTGGGCTGAAATCACTAGCCTCGCTATAGCAGATCTGTAAAGCTGCCACATGGTCTTCACCATCTACCTTTTTTAGGCCTCTTTCACACGTCCGTGAAAATCACGAACGTGTCAATGGTGCGTATTGCCCTCAGTGTGCCGTGTGTATGGCACACGTCTGTTCTCCGTTCACGGAGAACGGGAACTTTCTACTCACCTCCTCCCTGGCTTCACTGTCCGTGGTGCTGATCTTCGGTCTCTGGTCCTGCTGACTCCCCACTGCTGCTGCTTCCGGCCGCAGTGCAGAGAATATTCAATGAGCATAATGAGCGGCGGTCGGCAGAAAGTGACAGCAGCGGCAAAGAGAGCAGGGCAGGAGAAGGTGAGTAAAGGTTTGTTTTTTTTCTCACAGACACATGTCTTTTCTCTGGTGTGTGTCACACGGAACACATCTGTGTGGTCCGTTTGCATTACGTGTGACACGTTTGCGTTCCGTGTGACACCCGTGATGCCGGAGAGAAAACGGACATGTTGCCGTGAGAAGCACACGGACACACGTAAGTACGGAACGGACACACGTTCTGTGCGAAAATACTTACGTGTGTCCAAAACCATAGGAATACATAGGTCTACGTGTGTACGTGTCTCCGGTACATGATAAAACTGCCAAACACGTACCGGAGGCACATACGTGTGAAAGAGGCCTTAAGCACTATAGGGCTGGTTTCAGACGTCCGTGTTTCAGGTACGTGTGACATCCGGTTTTAAAACGGATGCCACACGTACCCATGTTACCCTATTGTGTACTCTCACACGGCCGTGTTTTCACACGGACCATGTGGCCCCGCTATTTCACACGGAGCTGTGTCCATTTTTTCTCTGGCAGCATGGGTGTCACACGGACCGCACACTGATGTGATCCGTGTGACATCAGTGTGACACAGACCGGAGAAAACACGGGTTTTTAAATAAAAAGATTTTCTATATTTAACTGTATCCAGTGATGCTGTCTCCGGCTCTGCTGCCTCCCGCTCCTGACCGCCGCTCATTATTTTCATTGATTATTCACCGCAGTGAGCAGCTGGGAGCAGGGGCATCGCAGTGACAGTGACCAGCCGACCCCAGGGCTTTGGGTGACTCTTTGTCGGGCCGGACTAGTCCGGGGTAGTCAGCAGTGGCGGGGCCCGACTCCGTGACCTTGACGGGGTCAATTAATATGGCGGCTGTGGGGGTGATGATTATAATAAAGTTTATATAAGATTCGTGACGCCACCTGTGGTAAATTGCAGCTCTTTAGGGCCGCAGCTGCTGGAAGGGACCTCCGGGGTTAATGTTATAGCAGCTGAGATGTTGCTTGCTCTCCACAGGTAGAGCGCGTACCCCGGGGCAACCTTTGGTACTTTGTAGGTTCTATGGTGTTGTAGATGCAGTGCAGGATAAAGCAGACGACACAGGGCTTGCAGTTAAGATCTTTACTCACTGTTTTGGTCTTGGTGCTGCAGCGAACCGGTTGCCCACAGTATGCTGGGATCCCCTGTCAGGGACCTCCGCCAATCCCGGGTTGTTCAAGGGCCAGTACCGGTGCACCCCTCTTTGTGTGCTTTCCTGACTGACTTCTTAGCCTTGACTGTTTTAGCTGAGCTGGTCTTGGCCTCCACCACAGGGCCTGTACAAAGGGGGCTAACTGCAGTTGTATCTTGCCCCCTTCACCGGGGATCTGTGGCGGGTAAGTGGCCCTAGGCTCTTGCAACTACCCCCGGGCCTTCGGTGTTACTTTTGAGGAATTGTCTTTCTTCCCTCTGTCTAGGGACCAAATAAATAAATAAGGAATAACGTTTGGAACTCCATTCTATGTCTGAACTGGGTGCAAAAACCTAAACATGATTCGTATATATGATACGTATATATAGCCTGGGTCTCAGCTTCCCATACACGGTAAGTTTTTTAACTGCATGAGAGGACACAGACAAGCTAGGGACCCCAATGTAGAGAAATACTTTGGCGTAGTGTTGGGGCTCTATTGCATTGATCAATTCAGTAGCTAAATTTCTCTTTATTCATATATTCATGGCAGTAATGCAGGTTCTATTTTTCACATTTCATTCTTACATATAGCTATTGAATTTTTCATGTCAGTATTCACACAGCAGTTTCTGCTATTACATGCATTCCCCTTGCATAGTCACTGGTGTGCATACCTTATCTCCATATAGTGATGTTTTTTTAGGTTTTTGCACCCAGTTCAGATATAGAATGGAGTTCCAAACATTCCTTATTTGTTAGTAGTTTTTCGTTTATGAACCCACCCCACTCACACCTATTGCCAATCCGCATGATACGTACAGTCAGGGCCAGAAATATTTGGACAGTGACACAAGTTTTGTTATTTTAGCTGTTTACTAAAACATGTTCAGAAATACAATTATATATATATAATATGGGCTGAAAGTGCACACTCCCAGCTGCAATATGAGAGTTTTCACATCCAAATCGGAGAAAGGGTTTAGGAATCATAGCTCTGTAATGCATAGCCTCCTCTTTTTAAAGGGACCAAAAGTAATTGGACAAGGGACTCTAAGGGCTGCAATTAACTCTGAAGGCGTCTCCCTCGTTAACCTGTAATCAATGAAGTAGTTAAAAGGTCTGGGGTTGATTACAGGTGTGTGGTTTTGCATTTGGAAGCTGTTGCTGTGACTAGACAACATGCGGTCTAAGGAACTCTCAATTGAGGTGAAGCAGAACATCCTGAGGCTGAAAAAAAGAAAAAATCCATCAGCGAGATAGCAGACATGCTTGGAGTAGCAAAATCAACAGTCGGGTACATTCTGAGAAAAAAGGAATTGACTGGTGAGCTTGGGAACTCAAAAAGGCCTGGGCGTCCACGGATGACAACAGTGGTGGATGATCGCCGCATACTTTCTTTGGTGAAGAAGAACCCATTCACAACATCAACTGAAGTCCAGAACACTCTCAGTGAAGTAGGTGTATCTGTCTCTAAGTCAACAGTAAAGAGAAGACTCCATGAAAGTAAATACAAAGGGTTCACATCTAGATGCAAACCATTCATCAATTCCAAAAATAGACAGGCCAGAGTTAAATTTGCTGAAAAACACCTCATGAAGCCAGCTCAGTTCTGGAAAAGTATTCTATGGACAGATGAGACAAAGATCAACCTGTACCAGAATGATGGGAAGAAAAAAGTTTGGAGAAGAAATGGAACGGCACATGATCCAAGGCACACCACATCCTCTGTAAAACATGGTGGAGGCAACGTGATGGCATGGGCATGCATGGATTTCAATGGCACTGGGTCACTTGTGTTTATTGATGACATAACAGCAGACAAGAGTAGCCGGATGAATTCTGAAGTGTACCGGGATATACTTTCAGCCCAGATTCAGCCAAATGCCGCAAAGTTGATCGGACGGCGCTTCATAGTACAGATGGACAATGACCCCAAGCATACAGCTAAAGCTAGCCAGGAGTTCATGAGTGCAAAAAAGTGGAACATTCTGCAATGGCCAAGTCAATCACCAGATCTTAACCCAATTGAGCATGCATTTCACTTGCTCAAATCCAGACTTAAGACGGAAAGACCCACAAACAAGCAAGACCTGAAGGCTGCGGCTGTAAAGGCCTGGCAAAGCATTAAGAAGGAGGAAACCCAGCGTTTGGTGATGTCCATGGGTTCCAGACTTAAGGCAGTGATTGCCTCCAAAGGATTCGCAACAAAATATTGAAAATAAAAATATTTTGTTTGGGTTTGGTTTATTTGTCCAATTACTTTTGACCTCCTAAAATGTGGAGTGTTTGTAAAGAAATGTGTACAATTCCTACAATTTCTATCAGATATTTTTGTTCAAACCTTCAAATTAAACGTTACAATCTGCACTTGAATTCTGTTGTAGAGGTTTCATTTCAAATCCAATGTGATGGCATGCAGAGCCCAACTCGCGAAAATTGTGTCACTGTCCAAATATTTCTGGACCTAACTGTATATATAGCCTGGGTCTCAGCTTCCCATACACAGTAAGCTTTTTAACTGCATGAGAGGATACACACAAGCTAGGGACCCCAACGTAGAGAAATACTTTGGCGTAGTGTTGGGGCTCTATTGCATTGATCAATTCAGTAGCTAAATTTCTCTTTATTCATATATTCATGGCAGTAATGCAGGTTCCATTTTTCACATTTCATTCTTACATATAGCTATTGAATTTTTCATGTCAGTATTCACACAGCAGTTTCTGCTATTACATGTATTCCCCTTGCATAGTCACTGGTGTGCATAACATACTCTGTCTAGGGACCGTCCCTGAATGCAGCCAGATTCCTCCACCCGATCTTTCAGTGGAACAGGCCACGAGCCAATATGCCCTTTCGTGGTCCTTTCTTTCTCGGTGTCACCTGGGCCTAACTAGACCCCAGGATCACCAACCAGGAACTTCCTTCTGTCACTTTCTCTCTGCTGTCCTCTCCTGACAGTCCACCTCCTCACTCCTTCTCTCTCACTGCCTGACAGACTGACTTTGAACTTCCTGGTTCCCTTCTTTTCTCTCACTTTCTGACTCCTCCTACACAGCCACTGAGTAGGCCCCACCCACACTGTTGGGACCAGAAAT
The DNA here is from genome assembly GCF_048569485.1 of Anomaloglossus baeobatrachus. NCBI lineage: Eukaryota > Metazoa > Chordata > Amphibia > Anura > Aromobatidae > Anomaloglossus > Anomaloglossus baeobatrachus. The sequence continues at coordinate 347,718,367 of NC_134354.1, forward strand.
GGGACTTACGGCCCCATGAATACATCTATGGGGGTTGCTGCCACTATCCCTGACCCAGTGTATGTCTACCAATTGGTGTGTGCAAGTTTAATCTGTGGACCGGTAGGTGACCCCATTCTTACCCAGGATAGGATATCACACCTCTGGCTGAGGTGCAATATCTCTGTGGCGACGGAATCCTAAGGGGTGCCACACTCCCCCACAGCAAATACCAGCATGTCCGCGGGCTGAAACAAAAATACAGTGGTGTTAACTGCAAAATTTTTGTAATGCTAATACAACAATAACTTTTCTTCCCTTTATGGGAGGCACTTTCACTTGAACGTTGCATAACGGGTGAAAAACGTTAGAGTCTGTAGTGCACTTTGCAGTCCAATGCACAACCTTTTCTCAAGGTGCAATCCCACCATAATTCTGGTAGGGGACACAACAGGTGCAACTATTTACATTTTTATAGTTCTGGCCACATATAGTCCAGTGGCCCAAGTATCTTTCTAACTGCAATGTACCAGCCACCTAACGTCCAGTGGCCTGGTTATTCATCAACACATTATTTACATAAGACACACAGTATACATTTAACTGTCGACCACCTCAAGTCCAGTGGCCCGGTAAAGCATAAACAGTGGGGGGGGGATGGGGACTTCTTCAAAAAGAATGAGGGGCAGGAATTCAGGAAGGGTGGCATCTTCAAACAGAATAAGAGGAGGGGCGGTGCAGAGGGGACATCTTCGCAAAGAAAGCAGGGCAAAGGGGCTATTTACAGTTCAGGTAGTTCTTCTGCTTACAGGTAGGGATGCTGCTCCGGTTCTGCTTCTGGCAGCAGGTACGCAGCGGTCAGCACGGTCTGCATTTGCTGGTCATGGGTGCTGACTGGGGTGGGGCTGCGGCAAGCGAGTTCCACCGGGGCTGCTTCTTCATGGAGTACATGTACGTCCAGGGCGTACCACCCTCGGTTTCCCATTAGACGGGTGTATTCCACCAGGTCGCCGGGCTGGACATCACGCCCTGGGTGGCTCCGCTCTAAGTGTTCCTCTATGTCCTGGCAGGACACAAATATATCCTTCCCCAGGCCAGGTTCCCTAATGAAACCCCAGCCCCATTCCAGATCAAAGTCGAGTACTTGGCCCCTCCTGATCAGGCCATGGGCTTCCTTACGGGACCTCCTGATCCTCTCTTTTGAGGCCAGGTTGGCAGCCTCCTTTATTCTTCTCTTTTCCTCCCGGCTTTCTCTCTCATACCGGAACTGCTCGAGCTGCCGCTCGCAAGCCGATCTTTCAGTGGAACAGGCCACGAGCCAATATGCTCTTCCGTGGCCCTGGGATCCTTTCTTTCTCGGTGTCACCTGGGCCTAACTAGACCCCAGGATCTCCACCAGGAACTTTCTTCTGTCACTTTCTCTCTGCTGTCCTCTCCTGACAGCCCACCTCCTTACTCCTTCTCTCTCACTGCCTGACAGACTGACTTTGAACTTCCTGGTTCCCTTCTTTTCTCTCACTTTCTGACTCCTCCCACACACCCACTGGTTTGGCCCCACCCACACTGTTGGGACCAGAAATGGGACTTACGGCCCCATGAATACATCTATGGGGGTTGCTGCCACTATCCCTGACCCAGTGTATGCCTACCAATTGGTGTGTGCAAGTTTAATCTGTGGACTGGTAGGTGACCCCATTCTTACCCAGGTTGGGATATCACACCTCTGGCTGAGGTGCAATATCTCTGTGGCGACGGAAGCCTCAGGGGCGCCACAACAGCGCTGGAGAGAGCACTGCCGAAGACAGCATCGCCGAGGACAGCATCGCTGGGGACATCGCTAGTGACAGGTGAGTATCATGCCAGCAGTGTGTGTGCAGGGACGTCCAGGAGGACATCGGATTTCCCAATGAACTCTGGTGACCTCCTGATGACACCCCTGCGACAACTGCGCTACAGCGAGTGTCACGATGGTGACTTCCAGGGGTTCATGAGAGTTCATTGGGAACCCTAATGAGTCTCTGGATGTCACGGCACAAACTGCTGTATACTCACCTGTCACCAGCGATGTCCATGGTGCTGTCCTCGGCGGTGCTGTACCCAGCCTGTCCCTGCGATGCTCCGGCTTCCAGACCCTCAGGCAGTGAATAATCGATGAAAATAATGAGCGGGGATCAGGAGCGGGACGCAGCAGAGCCGGAGACAGCATCGCTGGATTTAGGTAAATATAGAACATCTTTTCATTACAGAGACACGTGTTTTACCCGGTACGTGTCACACGTATGCAAACACGGATGTCACACGTGTGACACACGTGTGACACATGTGTAACACACGTATTATACACGTATGACACACGTATGACCGTAGTCATGCATGTGACTGGTACCTGATTAAACACGGACGTCTGAAACCAGCCTAGGTTGGACCTTGGTGCTAGTGATCTTTCCTTTTAGGCCCCTTTCACACGTCAGTGATTCTGGTACGTTTGTACTTTTTTTTAAACGTACCAGAATCACTGACATACGCAGACCCATTATAATGAATGGGTCTGCTCACACATCAGTGATTTTTCACTGCACGTGTCTCCATGCGGCGTACCCGCGTGTCCGTGATTGCTACACGGAGACATGTCCATTGTTTTCTGGCATCACTGATGTTCCACGGACCACGCAGTGGTGTGATCCGTGAAACACATGCCAGAAAAAAACGTGCTTCTAAAATAAAAATAATTTTTACTCACCCGGCTCCAGCGATGTCCTCTGAAGCCAGGGCAGCTTGCTGCTTCTGAGCCGGCTCATTACTGTCGCGCATATTCATGATGCATGACACAACCGACCCGGAAGCAGCTGCTGCGGGGGTCAGCGCCGGCGTTCAGCACCATGGAGAGTGGGAGCGGGCACAGGTGAGTTGATTTCTAAGTGCAATTGTCGCGGGCGGAGGAGGGGACGCTGCGCTCTCCCACTGCTCGGGTCCGGCTGCTGCTACTGCTGCTCGGTGGTGGCTCGAGCGGTGGGCCAGATCCCGGGGACTCGAGCAGCGCTCCTCGCCCGTGAGTGAAAAGGGGGACTTGATTGTGGGGATTTGGTATTGTCCATGACGCCACCCATGGTTGTGGTGAGATTGGTGACACCACCGCTGCTCTGGACGGGGATCCCGGGAGCGATGACAGGGAGCAGCCTGGATGTTAGTTCTCCCCTCCGTGGGTAGGGGGTTTGGTTGTCTCGGGGCCCGGTGAAGGGGTAGGGATGGATGGCAGGCGGGTTACGGGGCCTGGTGAGGTGCAGGGTCGCGGGGGCAGCGCTGTGCCGCATGGCACAGAGGTACTCGCTCAGCCAATGATGAACACAGAGTCTACGGTAAAACAAACGGCTGGATGGACGGGTCCCACAGACGGCTGCGGTGTTTCGCCTCCCGGCAGGTTGATGGTGACTGCCTTTCCCTGCACCTGTGTAGTATGTACGGTTCCAATGGGTTCCCACCGGTAACCCGCTCCCCAGCTTGGATATGTGCTGAAGGAGCCCCTTTTGCCCGCAGGCTCTGGCCCTGGGAACTTTAGCCTTGGCGGTGACTGTGTTTCCCTCTAAGGTTGGACTGTTGCTTTCTGTCGGGACTTGGCTGCTGGGAAACCCAGGAGGTTCCCTTCGCTAACGGATTTGACAAATTGCACGGCGACTCCTAGCCTTGTCGGGGTCCGTAAGCCCTGCCGGATGGTGCTGGCTTCTCTTTGCATACCGGTCCGGTACCGCCGGGCCACCGCCCGTCCATGGTCCTTACGGCTAGCTCCAATAAGCCTCTCCTGCAGACGGTCACCACCGTCTGCCAACCTTGCTGTTCTGTCCGGGCCACACGCCCGGACCACTTTCTGTCTGCTCCTCTACCACTTCACTCCTCAAACTCCACTGCTTTTCCCACCTCCAGGACTGTGAACTCCTCGGTGGGCGGGACCAACCGCCTGGCCCACCCCCTGGTGTGGACATCAGCCCCTGGAGGGAGGCAACAAGGGTTTTTGTTTGGCTGTGGTGTGCCTAACCGGGGTGTGGGGTGTGTTGGTGTTGTTCTGTGACGACCTGGCTTGTCCAGGGCGCCACACAATCATGGACCACGGAGAACGGAGCCCGGATTGCACTTAGACAACCCACGTGTGCCGTGAATCACGGCACACGGAGGGACATGGGCGTGTTTTACACATCAGTGAAGAACGTCTGTGTTTTTCACTGACGTGTGAAACGGGCCTAAGAGAAAGGTGTTACAAACAATGGTCTCTCCCTAGGGTATTCCTTGAGAATCTCTCCTGGGTGCTGTCGTGGAGAAGGGAAAAATCGGTATTACCAGTAATTAGATTATCCAGAGCCACAACAGCACCCTTTATTTTCCATCCCTTATTTCTGTTTCTTAGCTACTTTTGGTGTTGGTCCTTTTGTCACTAGTGTGGACGTTTTTTCCTTTTGTCCATGGGTGTCGCAAATAAAAAATTAATATGGGAGTGGCATATACTGTATGTCTGATATGCATATATTGGAAGTAATATAATTTCTTAACTATGTGTACTATTGTATCATACTAACTAAACAGAGTCCTCTCATGCTCTGTAAAGGACTGAAGCATATAGAGAGGCTCTGTCGCGGGCGGCGGGGCGCTGCGCTCACCACGCTCTGGTCCGGTGCTGCTGCTGCTCGGTGGCTCGAGCGGTGGGCCGGATCTGGGGACTCGAGCGGCGCTCCTCGCCCGTGAGTGAAAGGGGGGTAGTTCGGTTTGGGGATTTGGTCCGTGACGCCACCCACGGGTTGTGGTGAGGTTTGGGCACCACCGCTGCTATTGACGGGGATCCCGGGAGCGATGGTAGGGAGCAGCTGGGATGTTTCTCTCCCCTCCGTCGGTAGGGGGTTGGTGGTCCCGGGGCCCGGTGAGGTGACGGGGAGGCAGGGCTGGCAAGGTGCAGGGTCGCGGGGACTGCGCAGAGTGGTGCCGGAAGGCACGGTTGTACTCACTTAGCCACAAATGTATGCAAAGTCTCTGGTAAACCAAACGGCTGTTAAACCAAACGGCTGGATGGACGGGTCCCGCAGCCGGCTGCTGTGACTTATCCCGGACGGTTGGTGGTGGCTGCCTTTCCCTGCACCTTTTGTGGATGTTCGGTCCCGATGGCTTCCCACCGGTAACCCGCTCCCCAGCGTGTGTATGTGCCGGAGGAGCCCTTTTGCCCGCAGGCTCTGGCCCTTGGAACTCTAGCTGTGGCGGTAGCTGTATTTCCTTTTGCTGGTTGGACGGTTGCCTTCAATCGGGTCTTGGCTGTTAGGAAACCCCTGGGGTTCCGGTCACTGACGGTTTTGACCTATTTAACGGCGACTCCAAGCCTGGTCGGGGTCCGCAGGCCCTGCCGGTTTGTGCTGGCTTCACTTCGCTCCCCGGTTCGGTACCGGCGGGCCACCGCCCGTCCCCGGTCCTACGGTTCCGCGTTGATCTGCCTCTCCTGCAGACGGCCACCACCGTCTGCCAACCTTGCTCTCGGTGCCCGGGCCACGTACCCAGACACAGTCAGTTTGCTCCTCTACTACCACTTTACTCCTCACTCTTCCACTTCCCTAACTGATCTGCTTTCCTTTTCCCGCCTCCAGGACTGTGAACTCCTCAGTGGGTGGGGCCAACCGCCTGGCACCACCCCACCTGGTGTGGACATCAGCCCCTGGAGGGAGGCAACAAGGATTTTGTTTCTGGCTGATGTGCCTATCTCGGGGTGGGAGTGCATGTTGTAGTACCTGTGACGACCTGGCTAGTCCAGGGCGCCACAGCTCCACCTTAAAAAGCTGTACGTTTTCTGTCCTTCGGGGTGGGTGGACCTGGGTGCTGTCGTGACTCTGGAAAATCTAATTACTGGTAAGTAATGCCGATTTTTACTGCTGCAGTCTGCAGACACCCCTTGCTGCCACATTTTTCCTGTCCTGGCACTCCTCTTCTCCATCAAGCATCCCTACAGAAGATCCCAAGCCTCCTGTGGCACTGTTCATTTCACCTTTTCAGCTAGGGAGACTTCTGTTCTTCAGGGAGATCTTCATGTCTTATGTGGACGCCACCTCCCTGACCCTTATATATCTGAGGGCTACAAGATCAAATGCCTTCTAGATAAAGGACATATACCCATTCCCTTGTGTCCCAATGTATTCAATGAGAAAGTAATGTTATTGTAAATGCAGAAATTCAAATTTTACAACTAAAGTTCAGGGGATTCTAGTACAAAAGGTTTTTGCTTTCATTGTCACCAATGTCCATTGTGGCTTAATTCTGTGTTGATATGTAAAGCTCATTCTTATACGCTAGATGGTGGCCCAATTCTAACGCATCGGGTATTCTAGAATTTATTGTGTAGTTAATGTATGATTTCTGTTATATATATAGATGTTGTTGTGTGTAGTTGCCAGTGTTTGTGTAGGGCACTGTAAATGTTCTCGGTGTTGTCTGGGTGTGGGGGTGTGTGAGAGCGGTGTTGTTTGTGTGTTGCGTTATGTGTGTTGCGTTGTTTGTGGAGCGCTGTGTGTCTGCAGCGTTGTGTGTGTGTGTGTGTGTGGTGCTGGGTGTGTTGCACAGTTTGTGTGGGTGTGTATGTGTGGGGTGCGTATTGTGTGTTTTGGGGCGAGGTATGTTTTGTGCTGTGTGTGTTGCGCGGTGTGTGCGTATATTTGTGTGTGCCGCGGTGTTTGTGTGTTGGGTGTTGTGTGTGTGCGGCGTTGTCTGTGTGTGGGTGTCTGTGTAGGGCGGTGTTTGTGGTTCCCAGTGTGTGTGTGGTGTGTTGTGCGTGTGTGGCGGTGTGTGTGTGTTTTGAGGGGAGGTGTGCACCCCCATCGTGCTCCATCCCCCATGCTGCGCACCCCCCATCGTGCTCCATCCCCCTTGCTGCACATCTACCGTATATCTGTATTTTGTATGTAACTCCTTCTCATGTACAGCACCATGGAATCTATGAATAAATAATAATGTATAAATATATTTATATCTTTCTTTTTGTTAGAATTATTGATATACTTGTTTTAATAAAACTGTTTTACAACTATGAGTTGATTTTTCATTTCTATAATTCTAAAGCTTGGTGTGACATTGAAAAGTAACTGCCAGTTTTATCTGTATCAGGGTGTGATCACGCATTGCTGTAGATAGTTTCCACAGTCACTGGTAACAGTTTCTTTTAATTGAGGTATATTCACTAGAAAAGGGGTTAAAACTTAACCTATGCGGCTGGGGCCACACGGTCATTAATGCAAATGAATCGCATAACACTCGGCTCCTGCTCTGCTTGAGTGTAAAGGCCCCGTCACACACAGAGATAAATCTTTGGCAGATCTGTGGTTGCAGTGAAATCATGGACATATTGTTCCATTTGTACACAGCCACAAACCTGGCACTGATTGTCCATAATTTCACTGCAACCACAGATCTGCCAAAGATTTATCTCTGTGTGTGACAGGGCCTTAAGCCTAGTGTCATGCGACTGTCAAGCCACTGTGATGCGATCCTGCGACCACAGCACACCCGCGAAGGACAGGGCGGGCACTGCAGAGCAGTGGGAGGGAGTAATCTCTCCATCTCCTCCATTATCAGCTGATGTGATACTCTGACTGCACTTGCATTACACCGGTGTAATGCGTGTGCAGTGCGATGTTTCTCTCGGAACCATGGACTTGTATGGGTGCGAGAGAAAACAAATCGGATTCCACCTGCAGCATGCTGCGATTGTTTTCTCGGTCTGATTAGGGCTGAGAAAAAAAAATCACTCATAGGAGCGAGTCCATAGAGTAACATGGATACAGGTGGAATGTGATTTTTTATCACATTCCACTCGCTCCATTTTACTCGTCATGTGTGCACCAAAAACTGCATCTCTTGGAAAGAAAAAATGCTGCCAAAAAACCCTTGCTTTTTTATGCGTTTTTTTAATGCATTTTGACAGGAAAACCACAGAAACAGAAATTGACATGCTGCTTCTTTTTTCTCCACCCAAAACTGCACGGCAATATTCGGCAACATGTGCACAGTACTTCAGTATTCTCATAGACTTTCCTGGGATGTTTTTCCCCTTACATATTGATTAAAATCTGCAAGAAAAAACACATGAAAAATGAAGCCTTATAATACTAAAATAGAACCTCCAAAAAAGTAATTCACCTATACTTGAGTGGCCAATATTATTAAAATAGTCTCGATATGCTCATGTATTTCTTTGTCTCTATACAATTATTTTGACACTTTAACCCCTTTACCCCTAACATAAAACTGTAAGCCTCTACATGTAAATGTGTAGCGCCCCTGAAGCCATCAGGGAGCTACAAGGTACTGCATCCCCACCAGGATGCAGGGCCTACCCCCAGGGACCCAGAAGACCAGTGCCGGTAACAACAAAAACATTTCAGTTAATCCCTGTTTCTCTCCAAATTACCCATAGACTGGTGCCAGACTGGGGTTGGACCTAATTCCGGCGTCACACGGTACGATATATCGGTCGATATGTCGTTGGAGTCACGACGTTAGTGACCCACATACAGTTAGGTCCAGAAATATTTGGACAGTGACACAATTTTCGCGAGTTGGGCTCTGCATGCCACCACATTGGATTTGAAATGAAACCTCTACAACAGAATTCAAGTGCAGATTGTAACGTTTAATTTGAAGGTTTGAACAAAAATATCTGATAGAAATTGTAGGAATTGTACACATTTCTTTACAAACACTCCACATTTTAGTAGGTCAAAAGTAATTGGACAAATAAACCAAACCCAAACAAAATATTTTTATTTTCAATATTTTGTTGCGAATCCTTTGGAGGCAATCACTGCCTTAAGTCTGGAACCCATGGACATCACCAAACGCCGGGTTTCTTCCTTCTTAATGCTTTGCTAGGCCTTTACAGCCGCAACCTTCAGGTCTTGCTTGTTTGTGGGTCTTTCCGTCTTAAGTCTGGATTTGAGCAAGTGAAATGCATGCTCAATTGGGTTAAGATCTGGTGATTGACTTGGCTATTGCAGAATGTTCCAATTTTTTGCACCCATGAACTCCTGGGTAGCTTTAGCTGTATGCTTGGGGTCATTGTCCATCTGTACTATGAAGCGCCGTCCGACCAACTTTACGGCATTTGGCTGAATCTGGGCTGAAAGTATATCCCGGTACACTTCAGAATTCATCCGGCTACTCTTGTCTGCTGTTATGTCATCAATAAACACAAGTGACCCAGTGCCATTGAAAGCCATGCATGCCCATGCCATCACGTTGCCTCCACCATGTTTTACAGAGGATGTTTTGTGCCTTGGATCATGTGCCGCTCCCTTTCTTCTCCAAACTTTTTTCTTCCCATCATTCTCGTACAGGTTGATCTTTGTCTCATCTGTCCATAGAATACTTTTCCAGAACTGAGCTGGCTTCATGAGGTGTTTTTCAGCAAATTTAACTCTGGCCTGTCTAGTTTTGGAATTGATGAATGGTTTGCATCTAGATGTGAACCCTTTGTATTTACTTTCATGGAGTCTTCTCTTTACTGTTGACTTAGAGACAGATACACCTACTTCACTGAGAGTGTTCTGGACTTCAGTTGATGTTGTGAACAGGTTCTTCTTCACCAAAGAAAGTATGCGGCGATCATCCACCACTGTTGTCATCCGTGGACGCCCAGGCCTTTTTGAGTTCCCAAGCTCACCAGTCAATTCCTTTTTTCTCAGAATGTACCCGACTGTTGATTTTGCTACTCCAAGCATGTCTGCTATCTCTCTGATGGATTTTTTCATTTTTTTCAGCCTCAGGATGTTCTGCTTCACCTCAATTGAGAGTTCCTTAGACCGCATGTTGTCTGGTCACAGCAACAGCTTCCAAATGCAAAACCACACACCTGTAATCAACCCCAGACCTTTTAACTACTTCATTGATTACAGGTTAACGAGGGAGATGCCTTCAGAGTTAATTGCAGCCCTTAGAGTCCCTTGTCCAATTACTTTTGGTCCCTTGAAAAAGAGGAGGCTATGCATTACAGAGCTATGATTCCTAAACCCTTTCTCCGATTTGGATGTGAAAACTCTCATATTGCAGCTGGGAGTGTGCACTTTCAGCCCATATTATATATATAATTGTATTTCTGAACATGTTTTTGTAAACAGCTAAAATAACAAAACTTGTGCTACTGTCCAAATATTTCTGGACCTAACTGTACGGCATCGTTTGACATATCGTACCGTGTGACACCTCCGAACGACTGTGAACAAGCAAAAATACTCACCTTATCGTTGCTCGTTGACACGTCGTTCATTTTCAAAATGTCGGTCCTCCTTCTGCGCAACGGTTGTTTGTCGTTCCTGAGGCAGCACACATCGCTCCGTATGACACCCCGGGAACGACGAACACAACTTACCTGTGTCCCGCCAGCAATGCGGAAGGAAGGAGGTGGGCGGGATGTTATGTCCCACTCATCTCCGCCCCTCCGCTTCTATTGGCCGGCCGCTGTGTGACGTCGCAGTGACGCCGAACGTCCCTCCCCCCTTCAGGAAGAGGATGTTCGCCTCCCACAGCGACGTCGTCAGGGAGTTAAGTGCGTGTGACAGGGGTTTAAGGACTTTGTGTGCCACGGGCAACTAATTGCCCATGATGCACAAACGACGGGGGCGGGTACGATTGCTCGTACGATCGCACGATAGATCGTACCGTGTGACGCCAGCCTAATGGATGGCCACCTAGAGGTGGAGCATAGTCCACTAGACGACCAGGATGCAGGGGCAGATAGTCAGAGTCGGTGAGAGAGAGTCATCAGTGACGGACGGAGAGAGCAAGTGGAAGCACTGACGGGAGTGTGACGGTGACCTGAGAGCCCAGGCGTGTGGTTGCCGGTGGAGTACGGTGGAGCACTCCTGGAACCATAGGTACAGAATCCTAGGCCAGGCAGACCTGATAAAATCTGCACAGTGAGGGGACCATCAAGGACCTCACTGACCTTGAAGTTCGGGACTCAGTAGCAATGGGAGAATCGGGGAACAGGACTCCGACCCCACAGGGTTCACGCTACCGTCATACGGACTACCGTTGAGAGACTACCAGGAGGGGACCCCCAGACGCTCCAAACCACGAGGACTTACCAACCAAAGACAGTTGCAGGGGAAAGGAGCCACCAGGTCACTAAACCAGCACTGGGACTAAGGGGACCTGCGGTTGAGAATAGCCAGCCTCGGGTGACCAGTTTCCATCTCACTGTGAGTAAAGGAACCAGTTACACTGCAACCCCTTGTGTGGCCTACCTTCTTTCTGCACCCATCCACATCACCTATTGTTAGGGCCAGGTGGACGGGCAGACCCAGGAGGTGGATCCACTGGGCTGAACACCTCACCGAGGGCAAGGTACCCGGTAGCCGGAGCACTACAGGTAGCAGGACAGTCCGTTCAGAGGAGTGTAGAAGTCCCTGGGACCATGGAGTCACTGAAGGTAGTCCGGGTGACGGAGCTCAGGTTCGGAGGCCGAGATGACGTCAGGCAGAGTCCGGAACCGACGGAGCGAGAAGACGGGTCACCACAGGGATCGGAGATGGTATGAACTTGACGGGATGGCAGACCGTCACCGTTCGGGTATCGTCAGAACCGGTTGGCGAGGCAGGAGCGGCTCTAGGAGAGAGATAGGTAAGTATCCCACAAAACACAAGGAGACCTGACTCCTAGCTTAGCAAAACACGAAGAACAGGCCCCGCCCACTTGGAAAGGATCCCCCTATATACCCTGTACCTGATTCTTCAATATCCTGTTGGAGGACACTGGCCCTTTAAGAGAGGGTCAATGACCGCGCGCGCGCCCTAATGCGCATGCGCGAGGCCCGGGTGCCAGAAGCCAGAGCAGGGAGCGGTGAACAGGAGGCAGGAGAGCCGGGCTGGAGCAGAGCTGCCGACGGGCGCCGGGAGCGGGGACCGGGCCGCCTGGGGACCGCAGGTGATGGGGCCTGGAGGCTGTGGAGCGAGGGACGCCTGGCAGAGGAGCCGGGGAGCGAGGCAGGGGAGCCGGGGAGCGAGGCAGGGGAGCCGCAGAGCGTGGCAGGGGACCCGGGGAGCGTGACAGTACCTCCTCCCCCACGCCCCCCTCCCCGCAACCGGGACAGGAAGGCACATATCAGGTGAGTACCCACATTCTCCCGGGGTTCCCAAGACCTATCCTCAGGACCATACCCTGCCCAGTCCACCAGGAAGAACTGTCGGCCCCGTACGGTTTTCATGGCCACGATATCCCTTACCGCATAGATGTCATCATCAGCAATAGGAGGAGGAGCAGAACTGGCAGCAGCGGAGAAGGGACCAAGGACAACCGGCTTGAGCAGGGAGACGTGGAAGGAGTTGGGTATTCTCATCGTGGCCGGGAGCTGCAGCTTGTAGGAGACCTCATTTATTTTGCTGAGGACTTTAAACGGCCCGATGTAGCGAGGACCCAGCTTGTATGATGGTAGCTTCAATCGGACGTACTTGGAAGCAAGCCAGACCAGATCTCCTGGAGAGAAACACGGAGGATCCAGACACCTCTTGTCTGTGTGTCTCTTTATCCGCAGGGAAGCACGTCCAAGGGACGTCTTGACAGAGTCCCAAATTGTCGTAAAGTCACGGACTACAGCATCAGCAGCAGGGACATCCGAGGAAGAGGATACAGGTAAAGGGACGGAAGGCTGAAGTCCGTAAATGACGTGGAAGGGAGAGCTGGAGGAGGACTCACTGACGTGGTGGTTATGGGAGAATTCAGCCCAAGGAGGAAGCGTGGACCAGTCGTCGTGATGGGCGTTAACGTAGTGACGTAAGAAGGAGGTCAAGATCTGATTGACTCGTTCCACTTGGCCATTCGACTGAGGATGGTAGGCTGAAGAAAAGTCCAGAGTCACTCCCAGATGTTTGCAGAGGGCACTCCAGAAGCGGGAGGTAAACTGAGTTCCTCTGTCGGACACAATGTGTGATGGAAAGCCATGCAACCGGAAGATGTGCTGTATGTAAGCGTCAGCGAGTTCCTGGGCAGAGGGCAGTCCAGCCATAGGGACGAAATGAGCCATTTTGGAGAACCGATCCACCACGACCCATATGACTGTGTGTCCGGAGGACAGGGGCAAGTCCGTAATAAAGTCCATTGCAATGTGTTGCCACGGAACGGAGGGTATAGGCAGAGGCAGAAGACGACCATATGGCAGGTGTTTGGGCGTCTTGTTCCTGGTACAAGAGGAGCAGGCTGAGACAAAAGAAGCGACGTCCGTGTGAAGGGATGGCCACCAGTAGTGACGTACAATTGTACTCCATGTATTCTTCTGACCAGCATGGCCGGCTATTTTCGAGGCATGGCCCTAGTGCAACACTTTTTGCCTGTTAGTCTCAGAGACATAGGTCTTCCCGGGCGGTATCTGGGCCAGGGTGACAGGGGCCACCGGAATGATTTTACTAGGGCAGATGATGGGCTGGGATGTCTCCTCCTCCTGCTCCATGGGCATGAATGACCTGGACAAGGCATCTGCTCGCACATTCTTGTTCGCGGGTCGAAAATGGAGTTGGAAATCGAACCTGGCAAAGAACAAGGACCACCTGGCTTGTCGTGGGTTCAGTCGCTGAGCAGACCGCAGGTATTCCAGGTTCTTGTGGTCCGTGTAAATGATCACGGGGTACACTGCTCCCTCCAGAAGGTAGCGCCATTCCTCCAGAGCCAGTTTGACTGCCAATAGCTCTCGGTCACCGATGGTGTAGTTGCGTTCAGGCCCTGAGAAGCTCTTGGAGTAGAAACCGCAAGTAACCATCTTCCCGGAGGAGGACTTCTGCATGAGCACTGCTCCGGCTCCCGAGGAGGAGGCATCCACCTCCAAGGTGAACTGTCGGTTTAACTCAGGACGGTGGAGCACAGGGGAAGAAGCAAATGCCTGTTTCAGGGAGCCAAACGCGGCGTCGGCCGCAGGTGACCAGTCCTTTGGATTAGCCCCCTTCTTGGTCAAGGCGGAGAGAGGTGCAGTCAGAGCAGAGAAGTGAGGGATGAACTGACGGTAATAGTTTGCGAATCCCAGAAAGCGTTGGATTGCCTTCAGTCCGGAAGGAGGGGGCCAGTTGAGAATGGAAGAGACCTTCTCCGGGTCCATCTGCAGACCGGTATCGGAGATTACGTAACCCAGTAAGGGAAGAGAAGACTGCTCGAAGACACACTTCTCGTACTTGGCGTACAGACGATTCTCTCTCAGTCTTTGTAGTACCAGCTGCACGTTCTCTCTGTGGGTCTGGAGGTCCGGAGAGAAGACCAGGATATCATCAAGATACACCACCACACAGACGTAGAGAAGGTCCCGGAACACGTCGTTCACCAATTCCTGAAAGACTGCTGGTGCATTACACAGGCCGAAGGGCATCACACAGTATTCATAGTGCCCATCGCGAGTATTGAATGCGGTCTTCCATTCGTCCCCAGAGCGGATGCGGACCAGGTTGTAGGCACCCCGAAGATCCAACTTGGTAAACACACAAGCTCCTCTAAGCCGATCAAACAATTCGGGGATGAGCGGCAGGGGGTATTTGTTTTTCACGGTGATTTGGTTCAATCCCCGGTAGTCAATGCATGGGCGTAGGTCGCCCTCTTTCTTCTTAACGAAGAAGAAGCCTGCTCCCGCAGGAGAGGAGGATCTCCGAATGAATCCCCTTGCCAGGTTCTCCGTGATGTAGGCAGACATGGCCCTTGTTTCAGCAGGAGACAGCGGATATATCCGTCCTCGAGGTGGTGTAGTTCCCGGGAGTAGGTCGATGGCACAGTCATAAGGACGATGTGGCGGAAGTACCTCTGACTCCTTTTTATCAAAGACGTCCGCGAAGGACCAATAGGCCGAGGGCAGTCCCGGTAGGGACTCCGGAACCGGAGGTCGTCGGATGGGCTGTATAGTCTTCAGACAGTTCTCGTGGCAAGAGGAGCCCCATCGGGTGATTTCACCAGTACACCAGCTGACTGACGGTTCGTGTGTCCGTAACCAGGGGAGTCCCAGCAGGATTTGATGAGACATGTGTGGGAGGACGTAGAGAGCAATGTTCTCGGTGTGCAGGGCACCGATACGTAGTTCCACCGGCTTGGTGATCCACGAGATGGTGTCAGAGAGGGGTCTCCCATCTACAGAGGCAATCACGAGGGGTTTGTCGAGTGGAGTAACAGGCACCTGGTACTTGTCCACCGTGGCCTGCTGGATGAAATTGCCTGCTGAACCGGAATCGAGGTACGCCTCGGCCGTGATCCGCGTCCCTCCCGTTGTCACTTGAACAGTCCACGTAACCGGGTCTGAGAAAGTCCCAGCACCTAGGGTGGCCTCTCCTACCAACCCTAGGCTTTGGAGTTTCCCGGCCTCTCTGGACAGGATCGTAGAAGGTGTGTGCCCTCTCCGCAGTAGAAGCAGAGGCCCTTGGCGAGCCGTTCTGCTTGGCGTTGTTCGGACTGCCGCAAACGGTCAATCTGCATGGGCTCGTGGACAGAGACACCAGATGACGCTGACTGAAGTACGGCGGGCTTCTGCGGAGGAGAGGAATGCCATATCGGACGTCTCTCACTGGACACCTCTTTGGATCGTTCCTGGAATCTGAGGTCCACGCGGGTGGCTAGTGGGATCAGGGCATCCAGGGTGGAAGGAACATCGCGGCCTGCCAGCTCGTCCTTAATACGGCTGGAGAGTCCTTCCCAGAAGGCGGCGGTGAGGGCTTCATTGTTCCACCCCAATTCTGAGCCCAAAGTGCGGAAGCGGATGGCATACTGCCCCACCGTCATGGTCCCCTGACGTAGCCTGAGGAGTGATGAGGCGGATGCGGCGGCACGTCCGGGTTCGTCAAAGGTGTTTCTAAAGGCCTGCAGGAAGTCCTGGATGTTAGTGGTCACAGGGTCCTCCTTCTCCCACAAGGGGTTCATCCAGGCCAGTGCCTCACCCTCTAGATGGGACATCACAAACGCCACCTTGGCTTGGTCGGAGGCAAACAAGTGCGGAAGCAGCTTGAAATGGAGGGAGCACTGGTTTAGGAATCCTTGCAGGTCTTGGGATCTGCGGCATATCGGGGTGGAGAGGCCAAGCGGAGTTTAGAAGCTTCCGAGGTAGCCGCCACGGGATCCGTGGCCATGGACTGTGCAGTAGTAACCTGAGATGCCAGGGATGTGGCAGATGCTTGCAGCGTGTTCAGGCGGGTATCCACCGAGGACATGAAGGCCAGCATGCGGGACTGGGTCTCGCGCTGTCGTACGAGTTCCTGCTGCAGGGTGCCCAGCTGGGCCGCTAGTGCTTCGGCGGGATCCATGGCCTGTTCTTACTGTTAGGGCCAGGTGGACGGGCAGACCCAGGAGGTGGATCCACTGGGCTGAACACCTCACCGAGGGCAAGGTGCCCGGTAGCCGGAGCACTACAGGTAGCAGGACAGTCCGTTCAGAGGAGTGTAGAAGTCCCTGGGACCACGGAGTCACTGAAGGTAGTCCGGGTGACAGAGCTCAGGTTCGGAGGCCGAGATGACGTCAGGCAGAGTCCGGAACCGACGGAGCGAGAAGACGGGTCACCACAGGGATCGGAGATGGTATGAAATTGACGGGATGGCAGACCGTCACCGTTCGGGGTTCGGGTATCGTCAGAACCGGTTGGCGAGGCAGGAGCGGCTCTAGGAGAGAGATAGGTAAGTATACCACAAAACACAAGGAGACCTGACTCCTAGCTTAGCAAAACACGAAGAACAGGCCCCGCCCACTTGGAAAGGATCTCCCTATATACCCTGTACCTGATTCTTCAATATCCTGTTGGAGGACACTGGCCCTTTAAGAGAGGGTCAATGACCGCACGCGCCCTAATGCGCATGCGCGAGGCCCGGGTGCCAGAAGCCAGAGCAGGGAGCGGTGAACAGGAGGCAGGAGAGCTGGGCTGGAGCAGAGTTGCCGACGGGCGCCAGGAGCGGGGACCAGGCTGCCTGGGGACCGCAGGTGATGGGGCATGGAGGCTGTGGAGCGGGGGACGCCTGGCAGAGGAGCCGGGAAGTGAGGCAGGGGAGCCGGGGAGCGTGGCAGGGGAGCCGGGAAGCGAGGCAGGGGAGCCGGAGAGCGTGGCCGGGGAGCCGGGGAGTGTGACAGGTTGTAGTACTTAAAGTAAAATGGAGACCTGTAGTCTCAGTATGTGTATGGAGGTGTGCAGACCTCCTGTTAAAGAGTCGGAACGGGTAGACGCTCCAATACCTATGAATTGTTTATTTTATTTTTCTGATACTTTGTACCTAGAAAAAGGGTGTTTATGTTTACCATGTGGAGTGGTTTATGACTATAGAATGAACCAGCCAACATTTAAATTGAAACAATTCCTGTGCCTACCTCAACATGCACCCAAGTGAGCTGTAATTCCACAGTATCATCAGAATAGAAGATGGAAATCTAGGAACCAGTAACATAGCTATTGGGAGGTAGAGGGGCCCTGGCCCACTCTTACAGTGGGGCCCACCCTGAGCGACCATCACTCTTAACTGTATCAGCATGCTATGCATGATGATACAGTTAGATTCTGCAGTAGAGCAGGGAGCCATGGTCTCCATGCACTACTGCTCTCCATTCTAAGGGTATGTTCACATGTTGTGTTTTTGCCTTTGTTTTTCTGCATTTCTTTCAGCGAAAAAAAAAAAAGCATTTTATTGTATCAGCAAAGTGAATGAAGTTTCTGAAATCTCATGCACATGCTGATTATTTTTTTCATGCAGATTTAAAGCATTCATATCTTCAACATATCAGTTCTTTCTTTGTTTTTGTTGTGTTTTTTTCTCCCATTTTAATGAAACGGGGGAAAAAAGAAAACTCTTATTTAAACCGCACATAAACACTTGGTAAAAATGGGCATATTTGCTCAGCATTTTTGATGCCAATATTCCAGTTTTTGCAGTAAATTTTAGTGCTGCCTGCAAATACTGAACATGTGCATTTATTCTAAAGGCCCCGTAACACGCTACGATATATCCAACGATATGTCGTCGGGGGTCACGGAATTTGTGACGCACATACGGTATCGTTAGAGATGTCGTAGCGTGTGACACCTTCAAATGACTGTTAACGAGCAAAAATACTCACCTTATCGTTGCTCGTTGACACGTCGTCCATTTTCATAATGTCGTTCCTCTTTCTGCGCACCGATTGTTTGTCGTTCCTGAGGCAGCACACATCGCTACGTGTGACACCCCGGGAACGATGAACACAGCTTGCCTGCATCCCGCCGGCAATGAGGAAGGAAGGAGGTGGGCGGGGTGTTCCGGCCGCTCATCTCTGCCCCTCCGCTTCTATTGGGCTGCCGCTGTGTGACGTTGCTGTGACGCCGAACGTCGCACCCCATTCAGGAAGAGGTTGTTCGCCGCCCACAGTAACGTCGTTAGGGAGGTAAGTACGTGTGACGGGGGTTAATGACATTGTGCACCACGGGCAACGAATTGCCCATGAAGCACAAGCGACGGGGGCGGGTGCGATCGCACGACATATCGTAGCGTGTAACGCCGCCTTAAGGCTGCAGGTTGCTCCTTAGGTTTGTGGCCTACAGAACAGGAGGTGCACACACCAACTCAGGTGTTGCGAAGACGTCAAAGTGTCAATTCAGATGGTGTTGGAAAGGTGAGAAATCATGTGTCTGTGTTGTAAAGTCTGCAGACATGAACATACAAGTACCGTGTTAGCCAGTAGATATAAAAAAAATGTTTAAAAGAACTGAGAGTCCTCAGTGGTTGATACCTTTTAATGGCTAACTGAAAAGATGGTAATAAATAGCAAGCTTTCGAGACTACTCAGGTCTCTTCATCAGGCATGGTATAACACAAAATCTGAAGTCACATATTTATACCCAACAGTACATTGAATAGTGCAGTACATAAGACAAGTGATGTGAAGCAGAACTATCAGTATGGGAAGGGGACAGACAGTTGTGGCAGCAAATATTGCAGCAGTTCATAGACAGAGTGTGAAAGGTTGTGAATGTCGTCTAAGTGGGTGCTGGTGTGGAGCTCCCTCTGGTGGCCAGGAATGGTAATGAAGCTGAGTTTGGGTCTGTGATTCAGACAGGTGAGGGAATTAATTGGGAATCCAGGAAGTCCTATTGCAGATCAGCCTAGTTTCTTTAGGAGAGCATTTTGTACCTGGTGGTCGCCAGTGATAAATGTTCCTGCCTGCTTCTGAAAATGGCTTGGAGTTTTCCCTTCTGTTTTTCCCATTTTCTTGGTGCCTGAATCTACTCCAGATAAGTTTACTGTTTCTATGCTTAATTGCTGGATTTACACTTAAGAATGTTTCTGCGTAGTCCATTTGGTTCTGTCTTTGGTTTCTTGTATATGAGGATCTGTCTTTCTGCTTTTGTGAGCAGGGCAGGTCCTCCAGCAAGAAAAGGAGCTTGCTCCCTGTTCATATTTGAGTATTTGCACTTTAGTATATTATTTGTTCTGTGATTTTGTTTCTTCCCATTATATCTGCAGCTCTGTTTAAATGTCTAGCACAGACTACCTGATATAGTGGGGGAGAGACCGGGTGGTCTCAATTTTTTTTTTCCTATTAAGAGATTGGTATTTTTGCAGGTTTTTTTGCTGCCTCAGTTATCTATCCTGTCCTGTTCTATCTGGTGAGTCAGGCCTCACATTTGCTGATCTATATTGTCTATCTGTGTATTGTGTTTTCTTACATCACCATTGTTGCATGTTGGGGGCTTGCTATTTCTTTGGGGACTGCTCCTAGGCAAGTTAGGATTCCTCATTTCTATCTTTGAGGTGTAGCAAGTTTCTCAGGCAGTGACGAGGTGTCTAGGTGTGTTAGGAACATCCCACTGCTACTTTTAGTGTTGTCTGATAGGGGATTGTGGTCAGCTCAGTTTCCAACTACTCTTGGGGTTTTGTTTTTTCCTTATTAATGGGATTTTTCGTGATCGTCCACAGTTACCAGATCATAATAATGAAAGTTTTATTGACCTCTGATTGATGCCTAGTCCAGAGCTGTGATGCCTTCAGATTCCCCGAGGAGCACATTTACATCAATTAATAAATGTGCTCCCTCAGACCATCTGGGGGCACCACAATTCTGGACCAGACCTCAATCAGAGGATATAAAACTTTCACACTCCTTATCTATGAACTGCTCCAATATTTGCTACCACAACTGTTTGCCCCCTTCCCATACTGATAGTTCTGCTTCATGTCACTTGACCTATGTACTGCACTATTCTATGTCCTGTTATGTATAAATATGTGACTTCATATTTTGTGTTATACTGAGTCTGATGAAGAGATCTGAGTAGACTGGAAAGCTTGCTATTTATTACCATCTTTTCAGTTAGCCATTAAAAGGTATCAACCACTGAGGATTCTCAGTTCTTTTAAACAATTTTTTCAGACATGAACATTAACTGTAAGTCACTATCTTTAACTGTAATTTCTTACTTGTTTTGCAGGACTGGCATTTACCACTATACGGTTACTATATAGCAGTAAAATTGGTTTGGGGTTTATATAGCAATTTTTTCAGTGACATACTCGTAGTCAACTACTGAGGTCCCCCCTTACCCACTATGATGAGGGTGCCCCATCGTAGTTGTAAACATGGGTAACTATGCTGGGGGCCTACCCAGATGTGTTTTGCCCACTTTATGCTGAACTGCTAGCTACGCTTCTGCTAGAAACCCAAAAACTGTTCTTGCACAGGGAACTTCTGCTGTTGCTATGTGATTTTGCAAAGCAGTCAATATTTGCTGGTATTATCTGGCAGTACATGTAAAATATACAATCATTCTAGTCAAGTAAAGGCACAGTGACATATACAAAGCAAGTCTTAGCTTTTCCTTGAATGATGCCTGTGAAGATCATTAGCCCTTCATTGAAGACAAAAGAGTCTTTTGTTTTTAAAGGAAACCAAATATCCACCCGCCTAAGCAGGCTGTGACCGCTTTTCCTACTAGAACCAAGGATCTGGTGTGTGTCACATGTTGTCTGCTGACTAACCTTCCGTTTCACATGGAAATCTGGAATTCCTGCTGAATTCCTTTATTAACATGACACTCTCTCTGCTTTTGCGTAGAATCACAAGGGATCACAGTGCACAAGTCCTTAGTGTTATAATTGTCAGGAACACTGGTGAGTGCAGCTCAATTCATTAGTGCATTGCAACCCAGTCAGAGGCGTACAAAGAAATCATGTGCACCCCATTTAAAAAGTCAGGAGCGCATTAAATGGGTTTTCTGGTCTAAAGCCTGCTTTACACGAGACGATAGATTGTGCGATAGTGTGGCGCCCTGGACAAGCCAGGACGTCACGGGTACTGCAACAACACACCCCACACCCCGGTTAGGCACATCAGTCACACACGCAAATCCATGTTGCCTCCCTCCAGGGGCTGATGTCCACACCAGGTGGGGTGGAGCCAGGCGGTTGGCTCCACCCACCGAGGAGTTCACAGTCCTGGAGGCGGGAAAGGACAGGAGTTGAGTGAGGGAGAGTGAAATGGAAGGAGTGAAGTGGTAGTTGAGGAGCAGACTGACCGTGTCCGGGTACGTGGCCCGGGCTCATACAGCAAGGTTGGCAGACGGTGGTGACCGTCTGCAGGAGAGGCCGATTGACGCATAACCGTAAGGACCGGGGACGGGCGGTGGCCCGCCGGTACCGAATAGGGGAGCGAAGAGAAGCCAGCACCATTCGGCAGGGCCTACGGACCCCGACCAGGCTAGGAGTCGCCGTTAAAATGGTCAAATCCGTCAGCGACGGGAACCTCCGGGGTTTCCCAGCAGCAAAGACCCGACTGAAGGCAACCGCTCAACTGTGAAGGGAAATACAGCTACCGCCACAGCTAGAGTTCCCAGGGCCAGTGTCTGCGGGCAAAAAGGGGCTCCTCTGGCAGATACACCGCTGGGGAGTGGGCTACCGGTGGGAAGCCATCGGGGCTGAAAACCATCACAGGTGCAGGGAGAGACAGTCACCGCCAACCTACCGGGAGTGACCACCGCGGGACCCGTCCATCCAGCCGTTTGTTTTACCAGAGACTCCGTGTACGTTATTGGCTGAGTGAGTACTACCGTGCCGTCTGGCACTGCGCTGCCCCCCGCGACCCTGCACCTCGCCAAACCCCGTCATCCACTTTCCAGTCACCATCACTGGGCCCCGGGACCACCAAAAAACCCCTACCCACGGAGGGGAGAGAAACATCTCGGCTGCTCCCTGTCATCGCTCCTGGGATCCCCGTCCAGAGCAGCGGTGGTGTCCCAACCTCACCACAACCGTGGGTGGCGTCACGGACTGACTTCCCAAACCCCAAAAACTATTCCTCTTTCACTCACGGGCGAGGAGCGCCGCTTGAGTCCCTGGATCCGGCCCACCACTCGAGCCACCAAGCAGCAACAGCAGCAGCAGCCGGACCCGAGCCGTGAGCGAGGTCGAGCAGCACACCCCCCCGCCCGCGACAATAGCACAATCGATCGTACCTGCCCCCGTCGTTTTTGCGTCACGGGCAATTAGTTGCCCATGGCACACAAACTCGTTTAACCCCTGTCACATGTACTTACCTTCTGGACGACCTCGCTGTTGTTGACGAACGTCCACTTCCTGGAGTGGGCGGAACATTCGGCATCACAGTGACGTCACACGGCAGGCGGCCAATAGAAGCGGAGGGGCGGAGATGACCGGGATGTAAACATCCCACCCACCTCCTTCCTTCCATTAAGCCGTCAGGTGCCGCGGGAGGCAGGTAAAGCTGCTGTTCATCATTCCCGGGGTGTCACACGGAGCAACGTGTGATGCCACGGAAACGATGAACTACCACCGCCATTTTAATTAAACAATTTTATGAAACCTAGCGACGAGTACACAACTCACGATTTGTGAGCGATACTGCGTCGCTAGGAGGTGTCACACGAAAACACGTTGTGCGGTATGCCGGATGTGCGTCACGAAAACCGTGACCCCAACGACATATCGCACAATCTATCTCGTGTAAAGCCCGCTTAAGGAAAATGCACACACTCGAGGTGACTGCAAACTGGTGGATCATGATATTGTGCGATGCTCATATTGTCACTTTCACGATCCCCCTGTATTCTCCTTGGGAGTACTCCGCCATGTGACCGTATATATGCGATTTGTATAATTGCAGATATGTGCCAACTAGACCCTACTTCAGTTCTCTATGTTCTAGCAGAGGAGAGTCTCGTCAGCTCATGACCACAAGCACGCAAATCACATACATGTGGTCACGTGAACGTCCACTCACACGGAGATTACTGAGGAATCATGACAGCGTGCAGTCACATAGAATGACTGCAGACTTTTTCTTCTCAGCTCGAAAAATCCCTTTAATACTGGACATACACGTCATGCCCTCCTTCCCAGTGCCTGTACAAAGTTTGGAGTATATTAATGACTGCCTTAAATCCAATCTCCTATGTACAAAGAATGGAGCACATTAATATTGGCCATGCATTACCCCTTCCCATCTTTCCCATGTACAAAGACAGTAATCTATTAATACTGAATATACACCTTAATGCCTTATTCCTCCATTTATAAACTCAGGAGGTGAGGAGATTATTTAGTGGCCAAACAACTAATTTATTCTCCCCTCACCCAACTCCATCATGTAGAGAGTCAGAAGGAGTGGAGCAACAGTTGTGCAATGCTAGAGGCTACAGTATTTACCAGTTCACAGCGGTGGTCATTGCTCAGGTAATCTTTTAACTAATACTTTGGGAGTTAAAGGGAATCTGTCATATTTGTGCATACAGGTATTTGAACTGTAAATCCATCAACACCTTTATCTCTTTTAACTGTTGCAGCATTTTAAATTTTATGCAAATGAGGTGTTAAGCGCTTTGAGTATGATAGAGTACTTAGTGGGCCTCTGTCTACTGAGGTTGTTTCCTCACCCAGTATTATCCTCTTTAGCTTTACTTATAGCTTACTGCCTGTTGGTTTCCTTGCCTGGCTCCTGATGTCTTAAGGTACCGTCACACATAACGAGATCGCTAGCGAGATCGCTGCTGAGTCGGTTTCTGTGACGCAGTAGCGATCCCGTTAGCGATCTTGTTATGTGTGACATCTACCAGCGATCAGGCCCCTGCTGTGAGATCGCTAGTTGGTGCAGAATTGTCCAGGCCATTTTCTTCAAAGGCGATCTCCTGCTGGGCAGGACACGTCGCTGTGTTTGACACTGTGTGCCAGGGTCACAGTGACTGCTGAGATCGTTATACAGGTCGCTACTGCAACCTATATCGTTCCTCCATCGTTGGTAAGGTCTGACTGTGTGACATCTCACCAGCGACCTCCCAGCGACTTACCAGCGATCCCTATCAGGTCGCATCGTTTTCGGGATCGCTGGTAAGTCGTTGTGTGTGACTGGGACTTTATAGACAGTGAGCTATCAAACTAAAGAGGCTTATGTTAGACAGGGATAACATCCTGGAGAGGTAGCAGCTCCGGAAGTAAATGTCAACTACTCGGGAATGCCAAAACAGATAAAAGATATAACAGTATAAATGGAATTTCATTGATAAAACTTGCAATGCTGTTTGAGGGTGTTGAACTTACTGACAGATTCCCTTTAGGCCTGCGCCACACATCCGTGCCGCCGGTATGTGTTTGTCATTTTTTACACGTACCGGCGGCACGGAGACATGTACAGCAATGCTACCCTATTGTAGCAGGCACACACACGTAAAACCACACGGAACGTGTGTCCGTGTGCGTTTGTACGTGTGTGCGATTTTCAAAGCGCTGACATGTCCGTTTTTTCACCGGCAGCACGGGTGTCACACGGCCCGCACCCGTACCACACGGGTGTAGTGTGGATGCGGTCCCGTGTGACACGCGCCGGAGAAAACACACGTGTCAGTGAAAAAAAAACAAAACATTTACTCACCTTCTCCAGCCCTCCTGTCTCTGCCGCTGCTGCCTCTTGCTGCCGACCGCCGCTCATTATTCTCATTGAATATTCACTTCACTGCCTGGCAGCAGCAGCAGCGGGGAGACGGGAGGGCTGGAGACCGAGGATCAGCACCACGGACAGCAGCGCGGACAGCAGGAAGGACCAGGTGAGTATAATAATTACTGATTCTACGTGTGCTATCGCGGATAGCACACGTAGAACACACGTGTCACGCACGTACCAGAGACACGTACTTACCTGCACGCAACACGCAGGGAAAATACGTGTCTCTCGGCACGTGCGTGAAATTCACGTGAGTGTGGCAGAGGCCTTACAGAGAGTCCTTCTACTGACAAGCCCTGCTCACTAGTAGCAGTAATTGCCTTGGTCAGGTCAAGCAGCCTCTAATGGCATCCTTCATGTGCCAAGGCGGTATTAAAGGGAATCCATCATGTGAAAAAAAACACTATTAATCTGCATATATGGAGCTAAAATCCAGGTTAATATCATTCTGAAGCCATGCTGCCGCCACACTAAAGGCACAGCTACTGTGAGGAAATGTGACAGTAGGATAGTGAGGGACAGGGGGTGCCTATACTGTCCCTCACGTTAGGTAAGCCTAGTCTATCCCTCACCTCCAGATTACCCCTAATGGTGGAGATCCTGGAGTCCCGTGCCCTCCTATTCTCCTGACCAGAACTAAACTGTTCCCCCTCCCCAGGGAAGAAAGGAGCAGGAGTGTGGTGGCAACACAGATAAAGACAGAAAAAACAAAACTCAGACACACTGCAAACTAACAAGAACAAACAATAAGAAACTGAGCAGAAAGGCAACAGAATTAAGGCAGCAACAAAAGGACAGCAAGGGTTAACACCACAACTCCTCACAGCAATAATGCACTACAACCACCAGTAAGTCTGGATCACAACACCTCATCAGACCACTATAGAGAAGCTATAACTGGCATTAAAGGAAGTGTCCAGCCAGCATATATCAGAGAGTAGTAGAGAATGGGTTTCACAGCCGCGCCAAAAGACTACTGGATTCTTCTCAGATTAATGTTTCTTTTATTTCATAACAGGTCAAGTCTACGCGTTTCAGGAGAACACAGCTCCCTTCTTCAGGACAAACCAGCAAAGAATCATCAAATTAGATTTGATGATTCTTTGCTGGTTTGTCCTGAAGAAGGGAGCTGTGTTCTCCTGAAACGCGTAGACTTGACCTGTTATGAAATAAAAGAAACATTAATCTGAGAAGAATCCAGTAGTCTTTTGGCGCGGCTGTGAAACCCATTCTCTACTACTCTCTGTTATCTGCCTCATGGGGACCGCTGCCGGGACTTGGTGTTACATGCTGCTATAGGTGTTGTGACTGTCACAACCCGAATTGGTGAGTAGGATTATTCTTTGCTTCACCCTATATATATTGGGGTAAGACCCTATTGCGCTTTCTTTTTCCACAGTTTTCACTCAGCCAGCATATATAGGAGGGGAGCGAATGTGACTGGCTCCCCCACATGTGATCAATGGAGACTAACAAGCCTCCAAGCAGAGAATAACTCTTGCTAGCCTGCCTATGGACTACAAGTCTCTGGGTTGACTACCGAGTCTTCCTGCACTGATCACAGACATCAGAGAAGTTACCAGGCAAAGCGCCAGAATCTGTAGTCTCCAAAAATCCTGATGCTGCCATGACAGTCAAAGATATTTGTAAAAACCTCCTTGTGACAGCAGCCTCAGGCTTTCAGTTATACAGTCACATCAAGAGCAATTTCAGTCAGAGCTCAGTACACAGATTTCAGGGGCTGTAACCACGCTCCAGCACTGACTGACAGACAGCTCTGTACTGATGCAATGCGGAGCCAGCTGTCATCATTGATGGGGCATGGTTACAGCCACTCCTCAGTATCTAATGAGCGGTGACTAAAATTGCTCCGGCCGCGCCTCCATGACTGCCACCATTACTGGTATGCAAGTGGGCCCAGTGTGCTAGGAACATTTATACTAGTAGCTAAGTATAGCATACATAGGGAATCCTGCTCCAGGATTCCAAAGAAGAAGATACACTGATGTGGCAATAAAATATTTTTTTAGAAAATGCAATCAGTAAAACTAAAATAAAAATGCCAAATATCAAGAAGAAGCTACATTGGGAAACATGCGTCGGGCAATCAGGCTGCAGCACAGAGGACTTTATAACCTTGTGGTGAGTCCCTTCTTATACACATGATTACTCACCAGCTTATTTTGTGTCCTTGGCACTAATGTGAGCCTTATTACGAATGTGCAGATATTTAACATTAGACATCCCATATATTGAGTCCTACCCTACCAGTATCTATATAAATACTATGTAATTTGATGTACAAACCACTAGATGTCCCTGTTCATCATTTGAGATTACGCACTGTGAGAGGCGCTTAGTAGTAAGACTATAATCAAGTTTATTTTATAGTTTTTATATATCTACTTGCTTGCGCTTTATTATATGATATACAGTATTTTACATATTTATTCATCTATGTGCTATGAAGAGGCACCTATTGATATTTTTGTATTTTTATTTTTAATAATTGTATTTAATAAAAAATCGATTTTGTTGCCACATCAGTGTATCTTCTTGCTTGGAATCCCTATGTATAAGGCCGAAAACACACTTCTGCATAAAAAACATACGTGTTACACGGTCCGTTTTTCGGGTCCGTGTTCCGTTTTTTTTTGCCGTTTCTCCGGTACGTATGGCATCCATGTGATGGCGTATGCTATCCGTGTGCGTATAAAATGTCCGTGTGTGCGTGTAAAATGTACGTGTATGTGTATGTGTACGTGGAATGCCCGTGTGTAATGTCCGTGTGTGTGATGTAAAATGTCGTTGATACATGTCGGCTGACAGCAGACAGAGTTGTGCGATGAGAATGAACTCGGGTGAACTTCACCCGACTTCATTGTCATACAGCGGCTCTGTCTGTGTTGTGTACTGATTAGTGGTCACCCGTGAAGGACTCACCGGTGACCGCTAATGCCCTGAGTGACTGAATTGAGCAGCGCGATTAGTGCCGCTGTCACTCAGGTTACCCGCGGCTAGCTGGATCCTCCCCCCGAGACCGCAACTCACCTGTGACTTCATTGCTGTCACTCGGGCAATTTGCTGTCACAGGTGGAGGATCCAGTGGTGGCCGCGAGTTACCTGAGTGACAGCTCAGCTGATCGCGCTACTCACCTCAGTTGCTGCGTGGAGGTGACAGGAGCGGCGGTGTTCTTCTGCAGCTCCTGTCACCTTCATGTAGCTGAGCTGGAAGCGACACGGGACCTCCGTGGATTGCGCCGGACATGGATGGGTATTTGGGGCATAATAAATTGGTGAACAAGGGTATTTGTTATTGTTTATTATTTCAAATAAAGGATTTTTTCACTGTGTGTGTTTATTAACTTTAACTTGCCGGTTAATCAATGGGGGTGTCTCATAGACGCCTGCAATGATTAAACTTGGACTTATTGGCAGCTATGGGCTGCCATTAACTCCTTATTACCCCGATTGCCAACGCACCAGGGCAAATCGGGAAGAGTCCCAGAACTGTCGCATCTATTGTATGCAGCAATTCTAGGTGGCTGCTGACTGATATTGTTAGGCTGGGGGGCTCCCCATAACGTGGGGCTCCCCATCCTGAGAATACCAGCCTTCAGCCATATGGCTTTATCTTGGCTGGAATAAAAATTGGGGGGGACCACACGCCCTTTTTTTTAATTAATTGTTTATTTATTTCACTGCACAGTATAGACCGGCCCACTGGCTGCTGTGATTGGTTGCAGTGAGACAGCTGTCGCTCAGCATCTGGGCGTGTCTCACTGCAACCAATCATAGGCGCCGGTGGGCGGGAGAAGCAGGGAATAGTAGATTGATTAATGAGCGGCCGGCATTTTCAAATGAATTGAAGCTGCGTATTTTCGGCACAGCTGTTCCTCGCCGCACTGG
This sequence comes from Anomaloglossus baeobatrachus, assembly GCF_048569485.1. NCBI lineage: Eukaryota > Metazoa > Chordata > Amphibia > Anura > Aromobatidae > Anomaloglossus > Anomaloglossus baeobatrachus. The sequence goes on from NC_134354.1 coordinate 347,747,179, forward strand.
TGATCGGGGATTGGTAAGTATGAGCCGGGGAAAAAAAAGACCGAGCGCCAATGTAAGTATGACTGAGAACAGCAGAAAAAAAGGTAAGTAGACTGACTTTATTAAAAAAGAAGAAAAAAAATAGATCGCTGGTTTAAAAATGCACACGGACGAAACGTGCTGAACACGGACATACTCCGTGTGTGGTCCGTGCAGGCACGGACCCATAGACTATAGCGGGTCCATGCCTGCGTGCTGCCGGCCAAAAACGGACATGTCGTCCATGTAGAAAACCGCACACACATACTTACGACACGGACACACGTTCCGTGTGATTTTACATGTGTGTGCCATCACCCATTGAATAACATGGGTCTCCGTGTCTCCATGTCTCCGGTACTTGCAAAAACGTACCAAACATGTACCGGAGGCATGGATGTGTGTTGCAGGTCTTAGGCTATGTGCGCACTTACCGGATTTTCCGCGGATTTGCTGCATGTTTCGCTGCAGAAAATGTTCATAACATCTCTGCAGTGAATCACCAGCAAATCCTATGGAGAAAAAAAATCCTGTGCGCACTGGGCGGAATTTGACAGCTGCATGTTTTGCTGCGGGAATCCCGCAGCAAAAACAAGTGCATGTCACTTCTTTTCCGCGCATCGCTGTGGGATTTCACTCTATTGACTCCAATGTTAATCATGAAATCCCGCAGGGAATAACGCAGGCAGCAAATTCTGTGCGGTTCACTGCGTTTTCCTGCGTTATTCCCTGCGGTATTTCGCGGTTTACCTCCGGTAATGTACATCGCTTGTCTGCGGTTTTTCAGGGAAGTGATGTCATTACAGGAAGAGGAAGCGGAGCAGAGAGTAAACACACACACATCACAGACACAGAACACATCACAGACATAGAACACATAGACACAGACACATAGAACACACATAGAAAGAAAACGGAAATATAGGAAAAAAAACACGTGTGCTCCGCTGCATATTCACCGTCCAGCCGAGGTAAGCACACAGCGGCGGCCCGGTATTCTCAGGCTGGGGAGGGAGAGGGGCAGGGTTAATGTCCCCCGCCTCACTCCCCCTCCGGCAGCCGAGAATATCAGCCGCAGCTGCCCCGGCACTGTCGCATGCATTATGCGGCAGCACCGGCGTGTCCTCGGCTCTTCTTGCCACCATGTAGCAGTGGCAGCAAGGTAATACAAGGGGTTAATGATGGTGAGGGACCACCGCCATTAACTCCAGGCTTGATCATGGCAGCGTCTATGTGACAGCTGACATGATCAACCCGTAAGTAAAGTGAAAAAAACACAGACACCGAAAAATCCTTTATTTTAAATAAAACAAACAAGCCTCGTTCACCATTTTATTAACCCCTCCCGCACCAAAGCTCCGGCGTAATCCACCGCTCCGGCGTAATCCACAGGTCCTGCGCTGCTTCCATCCAGCTGCGACTGTCAGACACAGCGCTGAATGAAAGCAGCAGACAGCAGAGGTAATTACCGGTCATTTCCCACGGCCGGTAATGTGAACTCACTACCGACCGTGGGAAATGGAGCGATCTGTCCTCTATCTATCCCTCTATCTGTCTGTCTATCTATCTATCCCTCTATCTATTCTTCTGTCTATCTACTATCTCAGAATTAAATGACTTTTTTTTTTCAATGTGCTTTATTGCATTGAATGCAATAAAGCACATCCCAACCCGCACGCGGCAAAACTGCGGCAATACCGCGAATAATACCGCGGTAAAACCGCGGCAAACCGCATGCGGTTTTCGGGTGCGGTTTACCGCGGTTTTTTACCGCGGGTGCGGTAATCTTTGAGAGCATGCGGAATTTTCTCAAGAAAATTCCATTTCCCAGTGCGCACAAGGCCTAATAGTTACTGTCATACAGTATATAAGGACACTTTAATGATTGAGCAGCTAAGTTTGTAGTCACTTTGAGCCATTGCTGTTGTTTGGAGCTACTGATGTGTACATGGGCCCCAGCAATAAATCTACTAAAAATCTGTCCTGGTGATCGCAAAAACGTATTAGATGCTTGAGTACATGGTTTTTCTATAAATCCTTAAATATTAGACAAATTGGCACCAGATGTGACAAGAGTCACTTTAATGGGCTTTCCTTTCCTATAGGGTTTGCTTTCATTTGCATATAAAAAATCTGTCCGAATTTCATCCAGGACAATCTTTTTCTCACTGGTCATCCATGTCTGTACACAATCCATTTTTTTCTCAGCAGCAGTTATTAATTTACAATCATTTACAGGACCATTTACAGTGTCCTATGATGCAGAATGATAAAGTAGCTGTAAAAACTGTTAATCAATTTTTTTCTTGCACCCATAGACTTGAATGGATGAGTCTAGTCCGATTTTTGTATATGAGACAACCAAACACATTCAACTTATTCAGTGTTTGTCATCAACATTTCTTGTATCTGAATTCACCTAAAGGAGTTGTCCCATAATAAAAACCCCTTTCATATTGTCAATTTGGTCATATGGACATTATAACCACTCAAGATCCTTCTCTGAGCAATAATGATAGCCAATGACAAAAGTGGCTCCCACTCTAATGAACCCATATGAACTATGTTCACTTGCATGCGAGCCAGGTAAGGCCATGTACCCACGGGCGCTCATACCTGCGGATTTATTCGCAGGTACGGCCGCATGTTTCCCGCAGCTGCCCGCCGCCATCCGCAGCTATTTTTAGCTGCGGGTTTCCAGCGGAATAGCTGCGGGAAACATGCGGACTTTCACGCGATTTACCTGCGGACGTCCCGGCCTCTATCTCCATAGCGGAGGGCCGGGATCTCCGCAAGTAAATCCGCATGAATAATTGACATGCAGTTAGGTGCGGCTGAGGGATCTCCGCAGGAGATTCCGCAGCCGCACTTTCCGCAGCGTGGACACAGACACTCCCCATGTCCCATAGGGTAACATGGGGAGTGCCTGTACATGCTAAAACCTGCGGATTTATCTGGAAAATCCAGAAAAATCCGCAGGTTTTCCGCGGCAAACTCCACAGCAAAAAGCTCCCGTGGGCACATAGCCTTATACTACATGGGGAAAGATAAACCACATTGAGCCTCCCCAAAAAGAAGATTGTTGAGGGTAATTGAAGCAATATGTTCATCTTCTGGACTGCTTTGTTTTAACATGGAACAATTACACTGGGTGCAGACTTATTAGGCAAGTTATATTTTAGCGGATATTTTTTTATTATTGATCAACATCTATGTTCTCAATCAACCCAAAAGACTCATAAATATCAAAGCTTAATATTTTTGGAAGTTGGAGTGTTTTTTTTTTTAGATTTGGCTATCTTAGGAGGATATCTGTTTGTGCAGGTAACTATTACTTTACAGAATTATTAGGTAACTTAATAAAAACCAAATATATTCCCATCTCACTTGTTTATTTTCACCAGGTAAACCAATATAACTGCACAAAATTTAGAAATAAACATTTCTAACATGCAAAAACAAAACCCCAAAAAATGAGTGACCAATAAAGCCACCTTTCTTTATGATGACACTCAACAGCCTACCATCCATAGATTCTGTCAGTTGCTTGATTTGTTTACGATCAACATTGCGTGCAGCAGCCACCACTGCCTCCCAGACACTGTTCCGAGAGGTGTACTGTTTTCCCTTCCTATAGATCTTACATTTTATGAGGGACCACAGGTTCGCTATGGGGATCAGATCAGGTGAACAAGGGGGCCATGTCATTATTTTTTCTTCTTTTAGACCTTTACTGGCCAGCCACGCTTTGGAGTAGTTGGATGCATGTGATGGAGCATTGTCCTGCATGAAAATCAGGGTTTTTTTGAACGATACTGACTTCTTCCTGTACCACTGCTTGAAGAAGTTGTCTTCCAGAAACTGGCAGTAGGTCATAGAGGTGGGTCCCAGACACACACCACAGCTGTTTTGGGAGTTTGCTGCTTTCGATTCCAAAATCACCTACGACAAGCTGCTGAGCTTCACTCTATCCTCAACCCGAAAAGGTCTCACAAGTTCATCTTTGATGATACCAGCCCATACCAGTACCCCACCTCTACCTTGCTGGCGTCTGAGTCGGAGTGGAGCTCTCTGCCCTTTACATATCAGCCTCTGGCCCATCCATCTGGCCCATCAAGAGTTCATCAGTCCATAAAACCTTTGAAAAACCATTCTTAAGATATTTCTTGGCCCAGTCTTGACATTTTATCTTATGTTTCTTGTTCAAAGGTGGTCGTTTTTCAGCCTTCTTTACCTTGGCCATGATCCTGAGTATGGCACACCTTGTGCTTTTTGATACTCCAGTAACGTTGCAGCTCTGAAATATGGCCAAACTGGTGACAAATGGCATCTCGGCAGCTTCACGCTTGATTTTCCTGAATTCATGGGCAGTTATATTGCGCCTTTTTAGCCCAGCACGCTTCTTGCGACCCTGATGGCTACTTGGTATGAAACGCTTGATTGTTCGGTGATCCTGCTTCAAAAGTTTGGCAATTTCAAGACTGCTGCATCCCTCTGCAAGACATCTCACAATTTTAAGCAAAAATAGGTAATATCAGCTCACCAAGCCTGCTGCAGTCCCATAATCGTCCTGTGGTGGATGATCAGCGCACGGATGGTCAGAAGTCACCAAATAGATATAAAATATAAATCCAGTGCAATCACATGGAATATTAAAAAGTTGTCTTCTTTATTGATAGTTTTTCATAAAATCCAAAAGGTACATGCAGCATAAAAATAAAGGATGCCCAGGTCAGAGCGACGCGTTTCAACAAACTGTCTTAATCATGGTCTGACTGGTAAACTAGGAAAATAGCAATGTATGTACTGTACAGCACCAAGCTCTGCTATCAGTATGATCCTATAGAAATGTATGTACAGCACCAAGCTCTGCTATCAGTATGATCCTATAGAAATGTATGTGACTCGCCCACCCCAGGGCTATGGGACACCTAGTGCCGGGCCGGACTAGTCCGGGGGTAGTCAGTGGTGGCTGGGCCCGACTCCGTACCCTGGTGGGGTCAATTAATATGGCTTCAGTGGGGTTGATTAAAGTTTCTATTTTCGTGACGCCACCTGTGGTTTGTGGCTATTAAGCTGCCGCTGCTGTATGAGGCCTCCGGGGCTGCTGGTATGGCAGCTCGGATGGTCCTGCTCCCCACAGGTGGAGTGGTGCCCCGGGGCAACAGTTGGTGCTCGTGAGAGTCTATGGTGTGATGTTGTGTGAATAATACGGTGCAGGGCCAACAGGCACAAACAGTAGTCTCTTTACCTTCTCCTCTTTTACTTGGCAACAGTTTAGTCCTGAGAGACCGTCACAGGTGGTAGAGGGCTCCGGCCGGCCTGGAAGTAACTGAGGTATCTTTTTGGCCAGATGAGTATGAGGCCTACTCCTGTTCTTTCTTTACTGTTATAGGACCCTGCTCTCTGGCTTAGCAATGGCCCTCTTGCTGCTGGGACCGGTGGTACGTCCCTCTCCCTGTGTGGTAGGCTGCGCAGGCCCTCTCTGGTGCTTCTCTGCTGGAGTCCACACCGGGCCCTGGTGATGCAGCTGTACCTTCGGGCTGTTTATGGGCCAGGTGCTTGCAGCTCTCCTGCCCTTCGGATCCGGCTACCAGGGAGTATTTTAGGCCCTGGTGGCCACAGACTCCGATGTCCGAGTCTCTTCTGTGCCTCTCTGCTCTTCCTGCTTCACTGGGCCAAGCTATTCCAGCTCCAGGCCCCAGTCCGCAGGACAGCACTACTCTGCGTCTGCTTTCTCTGCTTTCTCTCTACCGACTGAACACTAACTCCTCCCTCAGGTCAGACTTGAGGAATGCTCCCTGGAACTCCAGGTTCAGAGCTCCCCCTGCTGGCCTGAGGGAGAAACTGCGTTGGATGTTGAATTTACTGGCCAATGATTCCCCCAATTACCTCCAGGCTCAGCATTAACCCTTTGAGGGGCAATGCTGTTGTGGCGACCAGGTCCTGGGGCGCCACACTCCCCCTTAGTTAAACTCAGTACTCCCGGACTGAAGAAACAAAACATAACATGTTAGAACATTTCATCCCATTATAGGAGGCACATTTTCTTAAACGTTACAAACTTAAACAATACTATAAGAGTCCAGTGTGGCTCCCTGCCGGGTGTCCATTACACTGCTCCGTGAGGGACCCGCCATGATAAAACCCCCAACGTAGGCTCTGGACGTGCGTCAGAGCATTGATGACCCCACTCTATGCACGCCGGACGGGTTTTTCTTCAGGGGTGCTGAGCACACTGGTGCTAACTATGAAAAATTAAAGTGTTGGCCACTCATAGTCCAGTGACCCAGTTGTCCATATACTCAATCATTTAAATAAAAAGCATTTTATACACAACATTTTAAATAACTATATACATTCTAATAGGTACTTTTCTTTTTACTCTCTATATCTTGGAGGGGGCTGTCCCCGAGTGCTACGTTGGGACCTGCGTAGCCCTGGCGTTTGTCCCTGACTGCTTGGAGTGTCTGCTACCTCAGTGCTACGGGTAGGCCTAACCCTGATAGGTATGCATGATGATTGCCTACATGGTCTGAGAGTCGGCAAGGGTACGACAGGTTCACCACTGACAGGGGGTTGATTCTCCTGTTCCACTGCTGGCGTGTCATCTTGTGTTGGGGCGGACAGTCCTTAGGTGGATCTGGAACCTCTTCTGTTTCTGGCTCGACCAATTGCAGGAACGTCAAGACTGGTATCACTATAGCATTATTTATTCGGGTCCAAGTTTTGGGGAATTTTCCAAGTATTGTTTGGATCATCTCTTCCTCTTTTTCTTGAATTTGGGGACTTTCTTGTACTTCCTCTACTTCCTTTTGGATTTTGCACCGTTCAGGCCACGCTTTCAGGCGGTCTCTAGAAACTGCTTGATAGGTCTTTCCTTCATCTTTGCTTATGAGACACACTTTACTGTTATCAAAATTGGAGGGAATAATGGTGTAGGGTTCATTCTCCCACTGATCATCTAATTTATGCGCCCTCCGCTTTTTCTTGAGGACCTGTTCTCCAGGTGCTAAGGTAGTTGCTGGGTCTTTTTGATTTATAGTTCTGTTCTTGTCTCGTTCTTGCTTGGGACAGGCTCTTTTCTACGCATTCCTGGACTTTGCGGTACTGCTGTTGTCGCTCTGTATCCCAATCTTCTATCTCTTGAACCGCTTCAGGTGACACAGTTCCCATCTCAAAGTCTACAGGTAACTTGCCAGGTCTTGCTCGCATCAAGTAAGCAGGGCTGCAGTTGGTCGAGTTTACTGGGATATGGTTATACAGGTCTACCAGATCTGGTAACTTCTCTGGCCATTGGTTTCTTTCTTCCAGAGGTAGAGTCTTGAGCATATCAATAACCACATGGTTCATCTTCTCGCACAATCCATTGGTTTGGGGGTGGTACGGTGTGGTTCTGATTTTCTTACAACCGTACATGTTACAGAACTCTTGAAACACTTCTGCCTCGAATGCAGGACCTTGATCAGTCAGTACCCTTTCCGGATAGCCGTGAGGTCGACAAAAGTATGCCTGAAATGCTCTAGCTGCTGTTCTGGCTGTCTGGTCTTTCACAGGCACTACTACCAGGAAACGAGAGTAATGGTCCACAATGGTGAGGGCGTAAACATAGCCTGACCGGCTTGGTGTTAACTTCACGTGGTCCAGGGCCACCAACTCTAGGGGCTGCTTCGTGACAATTGGCTGTAGGGGGGACCTCTGGCTGGCATCATCCTTCCGCCTCAGGTTACACGGACCACAGTCTCAGCACCACTTCTCGACTGTCTTTCTCATGTGCACCCAGTAGAACCGATCGCGGAGTAGAGTCTCCAACGTCTTCCACCCGAAGTGTCCTGCTTTATCATGGTAAGCTGCTAGGACCATTGGAGCATCCCTCTGTGGGACCACTATCTGCCAGACGAGTTCATTCGTTTGCCAGTTGACATATCTCTTGTATAGCTTGCCTTGGTAGGTGAACGGTCGTCCCCTCTCCTTCCACAGCTGCTGGGCTTCTTGTGGAGCGTCTGGACCGAGATGGGTCTCAGCTTGTGCTAGCTTTTCTTTGACCAATCGCACGGCCGGGTCACCGTTCTGTGTCTCTTCCCAATTATGGTGGAGTAATGGGTTGACCGAGACCTCGTGCTGGCTCGAGCGCTTCTCTCCTACAGCATGCTCACACTGGGAAACACCTTGGTGATGGAAAGCCGGTAACTCTATCTCTTCGAGTTCATCCAGGTCTTCTCCAGACTCGGGTAAGTGAGGCATTCTGGACAGCGCATCAGCATTGTTATTCTTCTTGCCAGCCCGGTACTTGATGGTAAAGTCAAAGTTAGATAGCCGGGCCATCCATCGCTGCTCCAACGCACCTAGCTTGGCTGTTGCCAGATGTGTCGACGGATTGTTGTCCGTGAAGATGGTGAACTTGGCCGACGCCAGATAGTGCTTGAAGCGTTCAGTCACTGCCCAAACAATAGCGAGGAACTCCAGCTTGAAGGAACTGTAGTTTTCTGGATTCCTTTCTGTGGGACAAAGCTTCCTACTGGCGTAAGCTATCACCTTCTCTCTGCCTCCCTGCCCCTGGGACAGAACTGCTCCCAGTCCCACGTTGCTGGCGTCTGTGTACAGTACAAACGGCTGGCTGTTATCAGGGTAGGCCAGAATTTCTTCTCCTGTGAGAGCCCCTTTCAGCCGGACAAAAGATGTTTCTATTTGGCTGTTCAATTCAAATGGAGGGCTTTGCTTCTTAGCCTTCTTTGGCTGGCCCACCAGTAGATCTTGAAGAGGTGCTGCTATCTTTGTGAAACCATCAATGAACCTTCGGTAGTAGCCCACCAGCCCAAGGAACTGCCGCACCTCCTTTACCGTGGTGGGTCTTGGCCAGTCCTTGATTACTGTGACTTTCTCCGGATCAGGTGCCACACCTTCTGCGCTGACCACATGACCCAAGTACTGTACCTTTGGCTTCAAGAGGTGACATTTGGACGGCTTTATCTTCAGGCCATACTCCGACAAGGACTCAAACAATTCTGCTAAGTGCCTCAGGTGGTCTTCGTAGGTCTTGGAGTAGACTATGACGTCATCCAGGTACAATATCACGGTTTCAAAGTTGTGATGGCCCAAGCAGCACTTCATCAATCTCTGAAATGTCCCTGGGGCGTTGCAGAGCCCAAACGGCATACAATTGAACTCGCAGAGACCCATTGGTGTCGTGAATGCAGTCTTCTCCTTGTCCGCCTCTGCCACGGGAACCTGCCAATACCCACTGGTGAGATCCAGGGTGGAGAAATAATTAGCTGATTTTAAGGCTGTTAGTGACTCTTCTATTCTGGGTAGTGGATAAGCATCTTTATGTGTAATGCGGTTAATTTGTCTGTAATCTACGCACATTCTCATTGTACCATCTTTTTTCTTTACGAGCACTAGTGGAGCTGCCCAGGGGCTACAACTATCTCGGATAACCTCAGCCTCCTTCATTTCCCGTAACATTTCTTTGGCATGCTGATACTGTGCTGGGGGTACAGGGCGGTATCTCTCTTTAATGGGATGGTCACCCGTGGGGATTTGATGTTTAACCCCGTTTACCTGCCCAAAATCTAGGGGGTGTTTGCCAAGACCCACTCGTACTCCTGTACCACCCGGTAAACCCCATGCTTTTGGTGTGAGGGGGTGGAGTCGGTGCCCACATGTAATTTTTGGCACCAGTCCTCCAGCTGTCCCTTGGAGCCATTGTCTTCCGCCTGGTCAGACGGGATCAAGGGTTCCACTGCTTTGATGGTATTGTTACTGACAGTGTACAGTTTTGCTACAGTGGTGTACCGGGGCAATTTGGCTTCCTCCTCCCCACAATTCAGGACGCTGACGGGCACTCTTCCCTTGCGGACGTCTGCTACCCCTCTGGCTATCAGGACTCCGGCCTACTTTCTGAATACACAGGTTCCACCAGGGCCTGGTAATCTTGACCCTTGAGGCCTATTGGTGCCCGACACCATATCAACATTTCACTTTTTGGGGGGATTGCAAAGGGGAGAGGGTCACTTACCCTTACACTGCCAATTTCTCCTCCGGCCAGCTCTACTTGCTGCCTCCTCATCAGGGCTCTGATCTCCCTCTGTAGGGCATGCTGCTGCCCGGAGCTGGCACTTTCAGACGCCTGCTGCATCAATATTATCACTTCGGCAAGACAATTTTCCATCACATTTGTACCAATGGTTAGCAGTGGGTCAGATTCTTTGCGATCAATATCTACAATTATCATCCCCTGACATGGCAATTCTACCCGCCCCACTTTAATGGTTACCTCCTTATACCCAATTTGAGGCAAGGGCTGACCATTACTGGCCACAATTGTTAAATCATCATCTGGGCCATGGTCAATGTCTGAATCAGCCCAATATCTTTTGTACAGTCTATAAGGGATGGTTGTTACCTGGGACCCCGTATCCAGGAGGGCGTTCAAAGGGATCCCATCCAGCACAATAGGAAGGACCGGTCGTCCTCCCACATACTTGCTGTGACTAGGAGTTGAGCCGGGCTTCCTTACACCTGGGGGTTGGCTCCTGGGCCCAGGCTCGGCCCATTTAAAGGACAGTGTCTTGCAATGTGGCCCGCCTGGCTGCAGCGGCGGCAAATCGGTTGTCCAGTTGAATCATACCAGTCTGTGTCTTTTCCTCGGGTCGGCGGAATCCTCCTTTGCCGCATCCACGGGACGTCATCTGGACTGGAGGCCAACTCGATTCTTGCAGGTGATGGGGTCACTTGTAGGGACTGCACTGTTTTTGCGAGGGCAGCCACTGTCTTGGTCAGCTCTTGGACCTGCTGTCTGAGCTCTGCAGTGGGATCTTTATCCAAGGTCTGCGCCTCAGCCCCTGCAGCGGCTCGTGTTGCAGGCACCACCCCTGGGTTCATGATAGCAAGAGGCCGGAGGGGTACTGTGTCATTCGGTGTAGATTCTCTCAGTACCCGGATGGCCTGGTCCTTAAACTTTGCAAAGTCCAGAGCAGGGTTCTGCAGGACCATGATACGCCGCTGTGTCCTGTGGGCGTCTGACAGGAGCCCTTCTATGAACTGCTCAGTTAGGAGCTTGTCTTCTTCACGGACACTCTCTGGGTCCACCTGTTTAATTGCTCTCAGGGCCTCCTGCAAGTTCAAGGCATAGTCCCGTATGCTGTCTGTGGCCAGTTGTTTGCACCCAAAGAATCTCATTTTTATTTCTGCTGCGGTGCGGGTGTCAAAAGTACTCTTTAACTTAGCCAGTATCTGGGTCGCTGTCCCTTTATCTTTTTCAGGCCAGGACTTCATTTCACGCTGGGCCGCGCCGGCTAGCTGCCCCATTAATATGCCCTCCTTCTGGCTCTCAGTCAGAGGATACACTCTAAACAAGCTGTGCAGCCTTTCTCTGAAGTCGCTCAGGGTATGTGACTCCCCGGAGTACTTCGGCTGCCATTCTGCTCATGGGATGTACGGCATTGTGATCGGCATTACCGGCGCTACAGCGGGGGCTGGGGCGACGGCGACTGGGATTGCTTTGGCTGGTGCTGCGGCGTCTCGGGCTATGGCGGCCACCTGCTCTCCCTCTGAGTCGGACATCTTCCTCCCCCTTAGTGAACCTTACCAGGCTCCGTTCACTTTTCAAAATCTCTTCCAGGTAGCGCGGGGTTAATGACCCTTCCCTCCGATGGCGCGCTTCCTTCACGCTCTTTTTCAGGCACGCCCCCCTTCTTCCTGCGCTCAGCGAGGCTAATGGCGGCGGCAGTTTTCAAACAGTAACACAGTCTTTTAAACACAGTTTCTGCAGGCGCACAGTACCCAGTGGGACCGGGCACGAAATCCTGTTCGTGACGCCAAGGTTGACTCGCCCACCCCAGGGCTATGGGACACCCGGTGCCGGGCCGGACTAGTCCGGGGGTAGTCAGTGGTGGCTGGGCCCGACTCCGTACCCTGGTGGGGTCAATTAATATGGCTTCAATGGTGTTGATTAAAGTTTGTATTTTCGTGACGCCACCTGTGGTTTGTGGCTATTAAGCCGCCGCTGCTGTATGAGGCCTCCGGGGCTGCTGGTATGGCAGCTCGGATGGTCCTGCCCCCCACAGGTGGAGTGGTGCCCCGGGGCAACAGTTGGTGCTCGTGAGAGTCTATGGTGTGATGTTGTGTGAATAATACGGTGCAGGGCCGACAGGCAGTGAAAGAAACAGGCACAAACAGTAGTCTCTTTACCTTCTCCTCTTTTACTTGGCAACAGTTTAGTCCTGGGAGACCGTCACAGGTGGTAGAGGGCTCCGGCCGGCCTGGAAGTAACTGAGGTATCTTTTTGGCCAGATGAGTATGAGGCCTACTCCTGTTCTTTCTTTACTGTTATAGGACCCTGCTCTCTGGCTTAGCAATGGCCCTCTTGCTGCTGGGACCGGTGGTACGTCCCTCTCCCTGTGTGGTAGGCTGCGCAGGCCCTCTCTGGTGCTTCTCTGCTGGAGTCCACACTGGGCCCTGGTGATGCAGCTGTACCTTCGGGCTGTTTATGGGCCAGGTGCTTGCAGCTCTCCTGCCCTTTGGATTCGGCTACCAGGGAGTATTTTAGGCCCTGGTGGTCACAGACTCCGATGTCCGAGTCTCTTCTGTGCCTCTCTGCTCTTCCTGCTTCACTGGGCCAAGCTATTCCAGCTCCAGGCCCCAGTCCGCAGGACAGCACTACTCTGCGTCTGCTTTCTCTGCTTTCTCTCTACCGACTGAACACTAACTCCTCCCTCAGGTCAGACTTGAGGAATGCTCCCTGGAACTCCAGGTTCAGAGCTCCCCCTGCTGGCCTGAGGGAGAAACTGCGTTGGATGTTGAACTTACTGGCCAATGATTCCCCCAATTACCTCCAGGCTCAGCATTAACCCTTTGAGGGGCAATGCTGTTGTGGCGACCAGCTCCTGGGGTGCCACATATGTACAGCACTAAGCTCTGCTATCAGTATGATCCTATAGAAATGTATGTACAGCACCAAGCTCTGCTATCAGTATGATCCTATAGAAATGTATGTACAGCACCAAGCTCTGCTATCAGTATGATCCTATAGAAATGTATGTACAGCACCAAGCTCTGCTATCAGTATGATCCCATAGAATTGTATTTTAAAATTAAAGACTTTCATTGAAGCGTACATTTTCCCTTTTGCTTAGTAATTAAGGTGTATTTTGTTAATAGCTTTTCAACATGGCATCATGTAAAGAGTTGATATGCTAGCTCAGCAGCTAATTCTCCCTGGAGTGTAATTGAGAACCCTGACAACAATGCAATTACTGTAAATGATACGTCCATTTCCTACGTGAGTGCTCTTTGGTTTACCTGTACTGACTAAACTGATCGCAGCCTTTATTAATTTGTTATTTGCTGCCTTTATTCATTATTTATAGTCCTCGAATGTCACAGACCACACCAGGGATACAGATAGACCTTTCTCAAGCAGTCACTCTAGCTGGAGCATTTACTGTATTCCTGAGAATATTGAACAGACTGGAGGGAAGAGTTTTTAATTTACCATGTCTGCTGGATGGCTACTACTTTTTATTATTTTTTATTATTATTATGTATTTATAGAGCACCATTGATTCCATGGTGCTGTACATGAGAAGGGGGTTACATACAGAACACATATACAGGTTACAGTAGACAGACTAGTACAGAGGGAAGAGGGCCCTGCCCTTGCAGGCTTACATTCTAAAGGATTTTGGGGAGGAGACAGTAGGTGGGGTGTAGGTCGGGCGGCAGCTCCACACGGTGGTCGGGCGGCAGCTCCGCACGGTGGTCGGGCGGCAGCTCCGCACGGTGGTGAAGCAGTGAGGTCATTCAAGGTTATAGGCATTTCTGAACAGATGAGTCTTTAGGTTCCGTTTGAAGTTTGCAAGTGTAGTAGATAGTCTGACGTGTTGAGGCAGCGAGTTCCAGAAGACTGGGCATGTTCGGGAGAAGTCTTGGAGGCGGTTGCATGAGGAGCGAATGAGAGAGGAGGAGAGAAGGAGATCTTGGGAGGACCGGAGGTGACGTGTTGGAGTGTAGCGAGAGATTAGTTCAGAGATATATGGAGGAGACAATTTGTGGATGGCTTTGTAAGTCAGTATTAGTAGTTTGAATTGGATACGATGGAAGATTGGGAGCCAGTGAAGGGACATGCAGAGAGGAGAAGCAGGGTGGTAGTGAGGCGAGACGTGGATCAGTCGGGCAGCAGAATTAAGGATGGACTGGAGAGGGGCGAGCGTGTTAGCAGGGAGACCACATAGGAGGATGTTGCAGTAGTCGAGGCGGGAGATTATGAGAGCGTGCACTAGCATTTTTGTAGATTGAGAATTGAGGAAGGGACGGATTCTGGAAATATTTTTGAGTTGAAGACGACAGGAGGTGGTGAGGGATTGGATGTGTGGTATGAAGGACAAGGCAGAGTCAAAGGTCACGCCGAGGCACCAAACTTTGGGTGCCGGGGAGAGCGTGATGTTATTTATTGTAATAGATAGATCAGGTAGAGAGTGTAGGTGAGATGGAGGAAAAATGATCAGTTCAGTTTTGGCCACATTGAGCTTTAGGAAGCGAGAGGAGAAGAAGGAAGATATAGCAGATAGGCACTCTGGGCTTCTGGACAGCAGAGATGTGACATCTGGGCCAGAGAGGTAGATCTGAGTGTCATCGGCATATAGGTGGTACTGGAAGCCGTGGGACTTTATGAGTTGTCCCAGGCCAAATGTGTAGATAGAAAAAAGTAATGGTCCCAGGACAGAGCCTTGAGGGACACCAACAGAAAGAGGACGGGATGAAGAGGTTGTGTGGGAGTGGTAGACACTAAAAGTGCGGTTGGAAAGGTATGAAGAGATCCAAGAGAGGGCGAGGTCTCTGACACCAAGGGAAGAGAGGATCTGTAGTAGGAGGGAGTGGTCGACAGTGTCAAAGGCTGAGGATAGGTCTAGAAGTAGGAGTATAGAGAAGTGGTTGTTAGCTTTGGCAGTAATAAGTCATTTGTGATTTTAGTCAGGGCAGTTTTAGTGGAATGATGTGGATGGAAGCCGGACTGTAGGTGGTCAAAGTGAGAGTTAGAGGAGAGGTGGGAGGAAATTTCAGCATGGATGTGCTGTTCCAGGAGTTTTGAGGCGAATGGGAGTAGCGATATGGGGCGATAGCTGGCAGCAGAGGTTGGGTCGAGGGAAGGTTTCTTTGGGATGGGTGTGACTGTTGCATGTTTAAAGGCAGAAGGGAAGGTACTAGAGGTTAAAGATAGGTTGAAGAGATGGGTTAAGGCTGGAATTAGGATAGTGGTGAGGTTTGGGAGGAGGTGGGTTGGGATGGGATCATGTGCGCAGGTGGTGAGGTGCGCTTTTGAGAGAAGATGTGCAAGCTCTTCTTCGGTGATAGTGGAGAGGAAGTTTATGGGGGAGGAGCAGTGGTCTGTTATATGAAGGGGTTGTGGTGGTTGAGCAGAAAAGACTTGTCTGGTTTGGTCGATCTTTTCTTTGAAATATGTGGCAAATTCTTCTGCGGAAATGAGGGAGGTTGGAGGGGGCAGTGGTGGGGGAAGGAGGGAGTTGAAAGTATTGAATAACTGTTTGGGGTTGTGTGTTAAAGAGGATATGAGGTTTCTGAAGTATTCCTGTTTAGCCGAGGTAAGGGCCAAGCGAAATGTGTGAATTGTATTTTTGAATGTGGTAAAGTCTTCCGGGGAGTGCGTTTTCTTCCAGCGCCGCTCTGCAGCCCTAGACACTTGCCGCAGTTTTTTAGTGAGGCTGTTGTGCCAGGGATTTGTCTCACTCTGCCATGCACAAGAGGAGGAGCAACTGAATCAATAGCTGATGTGAGAGTGGCGTTGTAGAAAGTGGTGGCATTGTTTGTGTCGTGGACTGAAGATATGGAGGACAGTGGTAGGATAGAGTCAGAAAGGGTGTGTATGTTGACGTGTGCGAGGTTTCTGCGAGGGTGTGATACGTGCTGGACAGGGGGGGCAGGTGAGGAGGACAGGGCAGAGAAGGTCAATAGATAGTGGTCAGATAAGGGGAGAGGGGAGGTAGTGAGGTTAGATAGAGAGCAGAGACGGGTGAAGATAAGGTCTAATGTGTGTCCATCTTTGTGGGTGGCAGAGGTGGACCACTGAGATAGACCAAAAGATGAAGCAAGGGAGAGTAGTTTGGAGGCTGCTGACTGGCGGGTGTCAGTGGGGATGTTGAAGTCACCCATGATGATAGTGGGAATGTCAGCAGAGAGAAAGTATAGAAGCCAGGCAGAGAACTGGTCGATAAAGGAAGTGGTAGGGCCTTGGGGTCTGTATATGATGGCCACTTGGAGGTTGGAAGGAGAATAGATGCGGACAGAGTGCACTTCAAAGGAAGGCAGGACAAGGGAGGGTAGAGGTGGGATTGGATTAAAGCTGCAGTTGTTAGAAAGAAGGAGGCCCACTCCTCCACCTTGTCTATTGCCAGGGCGAGGAGTGTGGGTGAAGTGAAGGCCACCGTAGCATAGTGCAGCAGGGGAGGCAGTGTTGGATGGTGTCAGCCATGTTTCAGTGATGCCCAGAAACGATAGGTTGCTAGAGCTAAAGAGATCGTGTATGATGTGCAGTTTGTTACAGACCGAACGGGCATTCCACAGCGCACAAGAGAGAGTGGGCGGCGGAGTGGGTGAGAGGGGAATGGGTTTTATATTGGAAAGGTTGCGGTAGTTACTAGTAAGTGTTGAGCGATAGGGGGGTGGTAAAGAGGAGTGTCCCATCTGGGGAGGTCCAGGATTGGGAGATATGTCACCGGCAGTGAGGAGAAGTAGAGAAAGGGAGAGCAGGTGGGAGAAGGAGAGTGCACGGCATCATCTGCGTGTTATTAAGAGAGACCTGAGATTTAGGAGCAGATCAGCAGATGAGGACAGGTGGGGAGGTAAAAGGGAAGGGGAGATGAATATTTGTTTGGAGAGTGCAGGGGCTTGGGGATAGCGAAGGAGAGTGAGGAGGAGTGGAGCAAAGACTGTGAGGGCATAGGTGAACATGGTGAGTTTAAGGTTTACATGTGGGAATCTAAAAAAGTGTAGAGCAAAATATTCAAGCGACAGACACACAGTTATAGAGGTAACGTTCATCTTCTGGTCACTTCTGGTACATTTCTGGAATATTTCTGATTGCCCACTTAGAAAATCCCACTTATGAAATCACACAGACCATGGTCACAACAGACCTGTGCCAACAAATATATACAACTCTAGAGGCCTAGAAAATGACTCAGGTGTGAGCAGAGGGGAGGGGGATGGAGGAAGAGAGCTCTGAGAAACACACCAGGGGTGAATTAGTAAGTACAAACTAAAGGCACCGTCACACTAAGCAACATCGCTGCTAACGAACAACTTTTGTGACGTTGCTAGCGATGTTGCTGTGTGTGACATCCAGCAACAACCTGGCCCCTGCTGTGAGGTCGTTGGTTGTTGCTGAAGGTCCTGGGCCATTTTTTAGTTGTTGCTGTCCTGCTGTGAAGCACACATCGCTGTGTGTGACAGCGAGACAGCAACAACTAAATGTGCAGGTAGCAGGAGCCGGCTTCTGCGGAGGCTGGTAACCACAGTAAACATCGGGTAACCAAGAAGCCCTTTCCTTGGTTACCCAATATTTACCTTTGTTACCAGCCTCCGCCGCTCTCACTGTCAGTGCCGGCTCCTGCTCTGTGCACATGTAGCTGCAGGACACATCGGGTTAATTAACCCGATGTGTGCTGTACTAGGAGAGCAGGGAGCCAGCGCTCAATGTGCGCTGCTCCCTGCTCTCTGCACGTGTAGCTGCGTGAGCTGGTAACCAAGGTAAATATTGGGTTGGTTACCCGATATTTACCTTAGTTACCAAGCGCAGCATCTTCCACGCGGCGCTGGGGGCTGGTCACTGGTTGCTGGTGAGCTCACCAGCAACTCGTGTAGCCACGCTCCAGCGATCCCTGCCAGGTCAGGTTGCTGGTGGGATCGCTGGAGCGTCGCAGTGTGACATCTCACCAGCAACCTCCTAGCAACTTACCAGCGATCCCTATCGTTGTTGGGATCGCTGGTAAGTTGCTTAGTGTGACTGGACCTTAAGAGAAACATTTGGACTACTTCACAGCTAGAAAACTAACTACTTAGGATGCAGAAGAAATAGGCAGGTGTGAACAAAGAACAAAGAGTTAGAAGAATATGAAATTCAGATGGGGATGGCAGTGGTTGGAGCAGTATCACATACCAGAAGAAATAACATACAGGAAAGGATAGACTTCAATTGGGGATTAAAGAGGTTGTCCACTACTTTTACATTGACAGCTTATCCCTTGGATAAGTCATCAATATCTGATCAGCAGGGGTCTGCCCCCGCTGATCAGCTGTTTTCGGTGCTGACGGCGGCAGCAGGAAGCTGGAAATGCTCAGTTCTGGAGCTGCCCCATCTTCTGATAGTGGCCGCGGCCAGGTACTAAACATCTGTCTCCTATTGATTTTATTGAGCGACGGCCTCTAATAGTTGACAGGGCAGTTCTGGAACTGAGCATTTCTGGCTGCCTGATGCCGCTGTGTCACCCACGGACTTGAGGAAGGTCTGGGTGCATGGCGAGACACGCAACAATCAAGGTGTTCACCCCTACAAACAAGGGGTACATCAGGGACACTTTAACAACAGTGGCCCCTGGTGCTAAGGAGGGGATGATGGGACACCTCCTGCACTCACTTGCAGTTGCACCCTGCACACCTAGCAAGCCCTATACAGGTTCCGCACCTGTCGCTGAGCAGGATACCTGAAACCCTAGAAAGCCCTGTGATAACCCTGGCTAGTGAGCTTGCAGTGAGGATTTCTAGTCCCACCACTGCACTAAAACAACATGAAGGGAAAGTACAACAGAGAGGGGAAGCAACAAAGGATAAGGTCCAACTTCACGGCTGCAGTCAGACACCAAGACTGCAGCCTACACCGCTTCAGACCACAAGGGCTCAGCAGCTCCTTCCACCTCCAGGCCTAGCTTCAGAATGAATCAGAATTACCAGCAGCCTTTACTTGTAGATGTGGCCATATATAGGGAAAGGGAGTGGTCACCAACCAGAAGCACATGAGGCCAGGAATCAGTGTCGCGGGCGGAGGAGGGGACGCTGCGCTCTCCCACTGCTCGGGTCCGGCCGCTGCTGCTGCTGCCGCTCCCGCTGCTGCTTGGTGGTGGCTCGAGCGGCGCTCCTCGCCCGTGAGTGAAAAGGGGGATTTTGATTGTGGGGATTTGATAATTTTGCCGTGACGCCACCCACGGTTGTGGTGATATTGGTGACACCACCGCTGCTCTAGACGGGGATCCCGGGAGCGGTGACAGGGAGCAGCTTTGTTGTTAGTTCTCCCCTCCGTGAGTAGGGAGTTGGTTGTCCCGGGGCCCGGTGATGGGGGTAGGGATGGATGGCAGGCGGGTTGCGGGGCCTGACGAGGTGCAGGGTCGCGGGGGCAGCGCTGTGCCGCACGGCACGGTGGTACTCACTCAGCCAATGATGAGGACACAGTTCTCGGTAAAACACATGGCTGGATGGACGGGTCCCACAGACGGCTGCAGTGTTGTTTATCCCGGCAGGTTGATGGTGACTGCC
This sequence comes from Anomaloglossus baeobatrachus, assembly GCF_048569485.1. Taxonomy (NCBI): domain Eukaryota; kingdom Metazoa; phylum Chordata; class Amphibia; order Anura; family Aromobatidae; genus Anomaloglossus; species Anomaloglossus baeobatrachus. The sequence goes on from NC_134354.1 coordinate 347,766,742, forward strand.
TTTCCCTGCACCTATGTACGGTAGATGGTTCCGATGGGTTCCCACCGGTAACCCGCTCCCCAGCTTGGATATGGGCTGGAGGAGCCCCTTTTGCCCGCAGGCTGTCTACTTTTCCCGCCTCCAGGACTGTGAACTCCTCGGTGGGCGGGGCCAACTGCCTGGCCCACCCCCTGGTGTGAACATCAGCCCCTGGATGAAGGCAACAAGGGTTTTGTGTCTGACTTCGGTGTGCCTGACCGGGAGTATGGGGTGTGTTGGTGTTGTGCTCTGTGGCCCCTGGCTTGTCCATGGCGCCACATTCCCCCTTCGTTAAATGCAGACCGTCCGCGGGCTGCCCGTCCATCACCGGTTTTATTTTCACAAACTGAAAAATAGAAAAACGGTAACACATTACAATTATAATAACATCTTCCCACATCGGGAGGTACTCTTACTTAAACGTTGCAAAACGGTTACGGCTTCCGCTCTCTCCCACCCAAGCAACCTGGCCCTGATGCTGCCCCTAAGCAAACAGGCAGCACCCCTTGACCCCAGTCCTGCACAAATTGCCCGAGCAGGTTCTGTCCTTTTCAGGGGACCCACGTCCATGGGGAACCCCTGAAAACCCCAGAGGATCACCACCGGTTCCGGTAGTGGCTGGGCCCCAGCCTGCTCCACTGCGGGCCCTTCCTCCAATCTGCCTCTCCGGAGGCGGTAACGGTGAAAGCCACAACAACATTATTATTTACAAGAAACAAGTTTGTGGTTGCCCTGCTAGTTTTCGGGCCTGTTCATAAGGAGTTCCTTATGCATAATTGTAAAGGGGTTCCCAACGGGGACCAGTTGCCGGCAACGACCGGTTTCAATCAGGCAGCAATTCAGGTGACTCTTCGGTAAATCATTCACTTATCATTCATTTTCAAAACATTTTAAACGGTACTTTTAACGCACACACACACAATTTTTCCCCCTTTTTAAAGAGTAGTTTCCCTGTACCTAAGTAAGGGTCTACCTAGGTTGGGACGAGTGGACCTCCGGGGTCCAGTGGCAGTGGGGACAGGCAGTGGGGCAGAGGGAACAATCAGTTCCTCTTCCCTGCTATCGTGTGGGGCAGGCGGAGGCATAGGGGAGCTGGGTACAGGTTCATCCCTGGGCACTGGCTCATGGTCGACCACTTCCATCACTTCTTCATCCACAGGTTGTGGGAACAGTATCACTGGAAGGATCACCGCACCATTCTGTGTAGGCCAGTCTGCTGGAAAGTCACCCATCACGGTGTGGATTACCTCTTTTGCCTTCTCCGCCAGTCTAGGAACCTGAGCTTCAGCCGCTGCCCTCAATGCTGGTGGGCACCTCTTCAGATGGTCCCGGGAAACCGTGGCCAAAGTGCCCCCTTGGTCACGACTGATCTGGTAGGCCTTCCCATCTTCCCATCCTGTGGGCTGTATGACATATGGGGTTTGTTCCCATTGATCATCCAGCTTGTGGGTCCTCCTTTTCCGCTTCAGCACTACATCTCCAGGCTGGAAAGGACCAGCAGACGCCTTCTGGTTGAAGCGCTGCTCCTGTTGCTCCCGACTCCGACTCAAATTCTTCTCGACATACTCCTGAATTTGTCGGTACTGCACCCTCCACAGAGTGTCCCATTCAGCTGTCGAAGGGAGTGCTTCTGGGGCTTCCAATCCCATGTCCAGATCCACCGGTAGCCGGCCGGGGCGAGCCCTCATCAGGTATGCTGGGGTGCACTTCGTTGAGCTGGAAGGGATATTGTTGTACATGTCGACTAAGTCAGGTAGCTTCTCCGGCCACAGGTTCCGCTCTTCTAGCGGCAACGTCTTGAGGAGGCCCAGGACCAGGTGGTTCATCTTTTCACACATGCCGTTGGTTTGAGCATGGTAAGGCGTGGTCCGGATCTTCTTGCAGCCGTACAACTGACAAAATTCATGGAACACCTCCGCTTCAAAGGCCGGGCCTTGGTCAGTAAGCACCTTCTCAGGGTATCCATGTGGTCGGCAGAAATAAGCCTGGAACGCTCTAGCGGCGGTACGGCCAGTTAGGTCTTTGACTGGGACAACCACCATGAACCTTGAATAGTGGTCTACAATGGTTAGAGCATAGGTGTACCCACTTCGGCTGGGGGTGAGCTTTACATGGTCCAGGACAACCAGCTCCAGCGGTTGATGTGTAACGATCGGGCGCCTTCTGGCTGGCCTCGTCCTTCCTTCTCAGCGTGCAAGGGCCACACTCTCGGCACCAGGCCTCTACAGATTCCCGCATTCCACTCCAATAGAACCGCTCTCTCAACAGCATCTCTAGTTTCTTCCATCCGAAGTGTCCAGCACCGTCATGGTATGCTTGCAGTACGGTGGGCACGTTAGCTTGGGGAATCACCAACTGGCGGATCTTCTCATAGGTCTTCGGGTTAATCAGCTCACGGTACAACTTCCCCTGGTTTAGATACAGCCGGGTCCATTCTCGCCACAGGCATTTGGCTTCAGCTGGGGCGGCAGGGTCTATTCCATTCCAGCAGCGCCTTGTTCCACCAAGATCTTGACTAAGCGGACAGCGGGTGCCTGGTCCTGAGCTTCTTGCCACTCCTGGCTGGGCAGCGGGTCCAGGTTTACCCGTTGTTGATAGACATGCACCTTCTCAGTCGGTGGCTGATGAAATGCGGGCAGCTCAATCTCTTTGAGGTCGTCATCCTCAGGCCCTTCTTCCAACAAGTGGGGCATCCGAGAGAGTGCATCGGCATTAACGTTGGCATGGCCGGCCCTGTACTTGATGGTGAAATCGTAGTTGGCTAGCCTAGCCACCCACCGCTGTTCCAACGCGCCCAGCTTGGCGGTGTCCAGGTGGGTCAGCGGGTTATTATCCGTGAAAGCGGTGAACTTAGCCGCTGCCAGGTAATGGTGGAACCGCTCGGTGATAGCCCACACCAGTGCCAGGAGTTCAAGCTTGAAAGAGCTGTAGTTCTCAGGGTTCCTCTCAGTCGGTCGAAGCCTTCAGCTAGCATAAGCAATCACTTTTTCTTTTCCCTCTTGGACCTGGGATAGGACTGCCCCTAAGCCTACATTGCTGGCATCGGTGTAAAGGATGAAGGGGTGGTTGTAATCAGGGTATGCTAGGATTTCCTCTCCAGTCAGGGCCGCTCTCAGCTGACGGAAGGATTCCTCATGCCTTTCTTCCCACACCAATGGGGATCCTAGGGGTCTACCACCTTTGGTCTGTCCCACGAGGAGGTCTTGCATGGGGGCAGCCATCTTCGTGTACCCCTTGATGAAGCGACGGTAATACCCCACCAGGCCCAGGAACTGCCTCACCTCCTTCACCGTGGTCAACCTCGGCCAGTCCTGAATGGCGGTGATTTTATCAAGGTCAGGGGAGACACCCTCTGCACCGACCACATGCCCTAGGTACTGCACTTTGGGTTTCAGCAGATGACACTTTGAGGGCTTCAACTTCATCCCATATTTGGCAAGGGATGCGAACACCTCGGCTAGGTGCTCCAGGTGGGCTTCATATGTCTGGGATTACACAATCACATCATCCAGGTACAGCAGGACGGTCTCAAAGTTTAGATGCCCCAGACAGTATTCCATCAGCCGTTGGAAGGTTCCAGGGGCATTGCACAGCCCGAACGGCATGCTATTAAACTCACAGAGTCCCATAGGGGTAGCAAATGCAGTCTTCTCTCGGTCTTCTGGTGCCACAGTCACCTGCCAGTACCCACTGGTAAGGTCAAGGGTGGAAAAGTAATTAGCGGTTCTCAGCGCAGCCAGAGATTCCTCAATGCGGGGCAGAGGGTAAGCGTCCTTATGTGTTATCTGGTTAATTTTTCGGTAATCCACACACATCCGCATGGTGCCATCCTTCTTCTTAACCAGTACCAACGGGGCGGCCCAGGGACTACAGCTGTCCCTAATAACACCTGCCTCCTTCATGTTCCTCAACATGTCCTTGGCACATTGGTAGTGTGCAGGGGGAATAGGCCTGTACCTCTCTTTGATAGGGGGATGCTCATCGGTGGGGATATGGTGTTGGACCCCTTTAATCTGCCAAAAGTCTAGGGGATGTTTGCAAAAACCCGCTCATACTCCCGTACCACCCGGTATACCCCTTCTTTGTGATGTGTAGGGGTATCGTCAGTGCCTACGTGTAGCTGTCGACACCACTCGTCTAACTCCCCTTGGGATGGGTGAGTGCTGGCAGTCGGTGGTGAGGTTGGGGGAATGGCCTCGTGGATGGTGTGGGGATCCAAGGTGAACAACTTGGCAAGAGTAGCGTACCGGGGAAGCATGACTTCTTCCTCCCTGCAGTTCAGCACCCTCACGGGCACTCTCCCCTTCTTTACGTCCACCACCCCTCGGGTGGCCATTACTGTGGGCCAGTGTTCAGAGGGCATGGGCTCTATCATGGCGGGGTAGTCACGCCCCTGGGGCCCTACCGCTGCCCTACACCAAATCATCATCTCGCTCCTGGGAGGCACAATCAAAGGGGCAACATCCATCACTCTCACCCCACCAATCTCTCCTCCTGTCGAGTTCACATGTTGGCGGTACATCAAGGCTCGGATCTCACGCTGCACAGCTCTCTGTCGGCTCCCCGCCGCCGTGGCGGTCAGCTGCTGCAGTAGGGTCAGCACGTCACTCATACAGTGCTCCATCACGTTGGTCCCTAGCACTACCTTCGGGTTATGATCACTGGGTTCATTCATTATCACAATCATACCCTGGTGTTGCAGTTCAGCTCACCCCACAGTCATGGCCACTTGTTTGTATCCCACTTGGGTCAATGGGAGTCCATCAGCAGCAATCAGTGTTATACTGGCATCTGGGGGAGCCAGCTCGTCTTTTCCCCAATACCGTTGATACAGTGTGTATGGTATGGTGGTTACCTGTGATCCAGTGTCCAGGAGAGCCATCACCGGTATGCCGTCCACAGCCACGGGGATGATGGGCCGGGCCCCGATGTACCAGTCCCACCAGTCTGGGGGGCCATGGGGTTCTACTCCTGAGGATTGGCCCGTGGCCCCAGGAGTTGCTCGTTTAACGGACACCGTCGGGAGTAGTGGCCGGGTTTGCTGCACCTGTAACAGATTGGGGGCCCATTCCGTGAGTCATTGGCCCTTCTCCGCTGCATCCAGGGGACGTCCTCAGGGCTGTCGGCGAGCTGCATCTTCACCGGGGCCTGGGATCTGGCCGGAGGCTGGAGTGTGGTGAGAATCTTAGCGACGTCCCCATCCATGCGGCGAACTTGAGCAGCGAGCTCTTCCATCGTTCCGCTTGGGGCTGCAGGCACTGGAGGTGCTGGTGGGGTAGGGGCCACCACGACAGGAGCAGTCTCCACCTGCCACGGGGCTGGCTCAGGAGCTTCAAATGTGGGGGGTTGCAGAGCTTTGATGGCCCGTTCCTTTAATACGGCAAAGTCCACATCAGGGTGTTCTAGGGCCCACAGCCGAAGTTGTTTGCGGTCCTTTGAGGACCTCATCCCCTGCACAAACTGCTCACTTAACATTTTGTTACTTTCCACACTGTTGATGGTGTCCACCTGCTTCAGTGTGCTGAGTGCGGTTTGCAGGCGCAGGGCATAGTCCCGAATGCTATCTGTGGGCCGTTGCCGGCATTGATAGAACTGCATCCGCAACTCGGCCTCGGTACGGGTCTCAAATGCAGTCTGCAGCTTTTCGAATATGGTGGCTACAGAGGACCGGTCCCCCTCGGTCCCGGTCTCTGCCTCTTGCTCAGCCGCGCCAGTTAGCTGCGCCAGCATTAGCGCTGCACGTTGCTTATCAGTCAGGGGGTACAGTTCTAGTAGCGGACTAAGTTTTTTCCGGAAAACCTGCAAGGCATCAGGTTTCCCATCGTACTGCGGTAGCCAGGCAGCTCCGGGCACATGGGGCAAAGAGAACGGCATCACCTGAGCGAGAGCTGGGGCCGCGACGCCCCCCGCCAGCACGGCCGGGACTTGGGCAGGCCCATTCCCATCAACGGGTGCTCCCGCGGCTGCGTCCGCCGCTCTTCCAGCGGCTCCGTCGGACGCAGACATCTTGTTTCCGTCCCCCTTAGTCTCTTTCCGGCTCCTCCTCTACAGGGGCGGGGTTTTGGCCTTCGCGCCTCAACTACTCGAGGAGACGCTCGAGCGGGAATTCTTCGCGCCCATGATGGCGGCTTCACAAATTTTTCGGCCGGACACCTCCGGCGGTCACACAAGGCGCACTTCCACCAGTCGGTAGAACGGTAGGATCCTGTTCGTGACGCCAAGTTGTCGCGGGAGGAGGAGAGGACGCTGCGCTCTCCCACTGCTCGGGTCCAGCCGCTGCTGCTGCGGCTGCCGCTGCTGCTCGGTGGTGGCTTGAGCGATGGGCCGGATCCCGGGGACTCGAGCGGAGCTCCTCGCGCATGAGTGAAAAGGGGGATTTTGATTGTGGGGATTTGATTATTGTCCGTGACGCCACCCACGGTTGTGGTGATATTGGTGACACCACCGCTGCTCTAGACGGGGATCCCGGGAGCGGTGACAGGGAGCAGCTTTGTTGTTAGTTCTCCCCTCCGTGGGTAGGGGGTTGGTTGTCCCGGGGCCCGGTGATGGGGGTAGGGATGGATGGCAGGCGGGTTGCGGGGCCTGACGAGGTGCAGGGTCGCGGGGGCAGCGCTGTGCCACACGGCACGGTGGTACTCACTCAGCCAATGATGAGGACACAGTTCTCGGTAAAACACACGGCTGGATGGACGGGTCCCACAGATGGCTGTGGTGTTGTTTCTCCCGGCAGGTTGATGGTGACTGCCTTTCCCTGCACCTCTGTACGGTAGATGGTTCCGATGGGTTCCCACCGGTAACCCGCTCCCCAGCTTGGATATGGGCTGGAGGAGCCTCTTTTGCCCGCAGGCTCTGGCCCTGGGAAACGGTTGCCTTGGCGGTGGCGGTGTCTCCCTCTCTTGGATGGACTGTTGCCTTCTTTCGGGACTTGACTGCTGGGAAACCCAGGAGGTTCCCTTCACTAACGAATTCGGCAAATTCACGGCGACTCCTAGCCTTGCCGGGGTCCGTAAGCCCCTGCCAGATGGTGCTGGCTTCTCCTTGCGTACCGGTCCGGTACCGCCGGGCCACCGCCCATCCACGGTCCTTACGGTAGACTCCGATAGGCCACTCCTGCAGACGGTCACCACTGTCTGCCAACCTTGCTGTACCGTCCGGGCCACACACCCGGACCAACTTTTGTCTGCTCACTTGCCACTTTCCTTCCTTCCACTTTCACTTCCCTAGCTAGACTGTCTACTTTTCCCGCCTCCAGGACTGTGAACTCCTCAGTGGGCGGGGCCAACCGCCTGGCCCACCCCCTGGTGTGAACATCAGCCCCTGGAGGAAGGCAACAATGGTTTTGTGTCTGACTTCGGTGTGCCTGACCGGGAGAGTGGGGTATGTTGGTGTTGTGCTCTGTGGCCCCTGGCTTGTCCAAGGCGCCACATCAGAAGCTGCTAGAAAGCTGCTGGCAACAAAACTGACATTAACCCTTTTAGCACCAAAAGAAAGAAACACATTTAATAATGAGAGTATCCAAACAGAATGAGACTCAGGCCCTGAACCTGTCACAGGTCTCTATATGCAGAGAGACCACCGTGACACGCCGGCACCGTTTACCGCTGATCGGTGGAAGTGAGGGGTGTCAGACACTAAGACATCCTAAGGATAGGCCATTAATGTAAAAGTAGTGGACAACCTGTATAAAGTAGCAATCTAAAGTTGATCAAAAAGGATACTTTCAACCAAAACAATTATTTATCACCAAAAAAATGTTACAAATAATCATTGTGCTTGTATGGAAAGAAGTTGGTTGTTTTAAAAGTTTTCATCCTATATTTGTTAGTCTACAAAAAATATTTCCTTGAAAGATTGTTTCCAGAATATACTGAGAAAGCTCGTTCTTGCTTTGCCTTGTGTTTTTTAATAAATATGGCCAATGATTGTAATGTCCAACATGGACAAAACTTGTAGATACACCTGTAGATAACTGTTGGCAAGATGCTATATATACCAGTTGCACCATATACTTTAAGCTGAGCATTCCTGCACTTCTATCACTTCTATAAGGAAAGCAGAGTAAGCTTATCTGCCTATTAAAATAATCGGTAAAATAAATGTAATCCTCTCCATCTATATCCTCTCTGATATTATCTATTGCGGAAGTGCCTGTAAGTCCCTATACAGGTTCATACCTCCCAACTGTCCCGGATTCTGCGGGACTGCCACGATTTTTCAGGTCTGTCCTGCACTCCCGCATCTCACAGCTGATGTCCCGACTCCTCCCCTCAGTGAAGTGAATAAATTAAATTATTATTATGGGCTCTGGCCGGTACTCGAACCCATGAAACGGTGAAGCTCAATGTTCCATAGACAGCAGCTCTACCTCTGAGCCACTGCCCATATTGAAAACCATGGGAAGATTTGGTAATCTTAACCTCTATAGTGCAGTAGACAAAGCAGAAACAGATTATTTAGCTGCAAAGATGGATGGATAGATGATAGAGGGATATATATATATATATATATATATATATATATATATATATATATATATATATATATATATACATGACAGATAATAGATACATACATGATAGATAAATAGATAGACATTTGGATAGATACATGATAGATATGTAATAGATAGATGGATAGATAGATTGATAGATAGACAGACAGACAGACAGACAGATAGATAGATAGAGGGATAGATAGATAGATAGATAGATAGATAGATAGATAGATAGATAGATAGATAGATAGATAGATACTGCATCTCTTTGTAGGTGAAGGAGTCAGATTCATTTGTACCCATAAAACTACTATAAAGAAATGTGGAAAAAATACAAAATAATTTTTTTTTTTTTTTTCACCAGCTTGGATTCAAGCCAGCATCTTTCAAACATGTCTCCAGCAGCCTCCTGGCTTTCCTAGCTGCTCAAGCTGTTGAGCCACTAGGAATTGATGACATCAGGAAGAGGATTTTATATGAATAAACCTCTTACACAGCAGATTACACAGGACACAGCTCCATTGTACAGAGCAGTGTCTCTATCTCCTGTATTCTGGAGGGAGAGGAAAAGAGATTTTTTTTTTTCTTTTAATAAAATTACTAAAAATAACAAAAAAAAATAGAATAATGTAATTTTATTGCACTTTTTTCTAAAACAATAAACATCACAAATCAACAAATAACATGGCCATATTTGGTGTCCCTGTAATCGTAACGACCCAAAACAACGCAGCGATCAGATTATTTATGGAGATCGGTAAATGGCGGGAAAAAATGGCGCAATTTATTATTTTCTTTATTAAAACCCATAAAAAATGTAATAAAAATGTATCACTGAGGCCATGTTCACACATATCAGAAATGCTGCGTTTTTTCTGCCGTTGTCCGCACCACGAGCGCAATAACATTCTTCTCTGATTATTGCGTGTTTGCGGTATTTTTTATGCATTGTCCCCTTATTTGATACATGTTTGTTGCTGATGTGAATCCTGAAGCTTATAAAGAAAAAAAAACACCAAAACCGCACAGTTCAGTGACGTCTTTCCACGCACCAGGGGCGGAGATTTCATGACATCTCATCCACATTGCTTGGACAATTAGTCCATGTTCACATGTAGTCTAAATGCTGCATTTTTTTCTGCTGTTTTTTTGCACGTTTATTCTGCTGTGTTTAATTATCTGTTAGGGCCAGGTGGACGGGCAGACCCAGGAGGTGGATCCACTGGGCCGAACTCCTTGATGATGGTAAGGGGTCCGGTAGCTGGAGCACTACAGGTAACAGGACAGTCCGAGCACACGAGTATAATGGTGAAGTCCCTGGGACCACGGAGTCACTGATGGTAGTCCGGGTGACGGAGCTCAGGTTTGGAAGCCGAGATGATGTCAGGCGGAGTCCGGAACCGTTGGAGCGAGATGACGGGTCACCGCAGGGATCAGAGATGGTACGAACGGTCAGGATGGCAGATAGACAGCGTTCGGTGTTCGGGATTCGGCAGGACCGGATGGCAATACAGGATCGGCTCTAGAAGAGAGAGAGGTGAGTATCTCACAGGAATACAAGGAGACCTGACTCCTAGCTTGGGAAACACGAAGAACAGGCCCCGCCCACTTGGACACTAAACCCCTTTATACCCTGTACCTGTGTGCTTCATTTCCTGTCAGTGGACGCTGGCCCTTTAAGAAAGGGTCAATGACCGCGCGCGCGCCCTAATGCGCATGCGCGCGGCCCGGGTGCCAGAAGCCAGAGCAGGAAGCTGAGAGGAGGAAGCAGCAGAGCCGGGCTGAGGCTGGGAAACCGACGGGCGCCGGGAGCGGGGACCAGGAGGCCTGGGGAGTGCAGGACATGGCGGCTGGAGAGCGGGGAGCGTGGCAGGTGAGCCGGGGATCAGAGCAAGGGACCCGGGGAGCGTGACAGTACCGCCCCCCCCACGACCCCCTCCCCGCAACCGGGACAGGAAGGCACGGATCAGAGGAGTGCCCACATTCTCCCGGGGCTCCCAGGACCTATCCTCAGGACCATACCCTGCCCAGTCCACCAGGAAGAACTGTCGACCCCGTACGGTCTTCATGGCCACGATATCCCTTACCGCATAGATGTCGTCATCGGCAATAGGAGGAGGAGCCGAACTGGCAGCAGCGGAGAAGGGACCAAGGACAACCGGCTTGAGCAGGGAGACGTGGAAGGAATTGGGTATCCTCATCGTGACTGGGAGCTGTAGCTTGTAGGAGACCTCATTGATCTTGCTGAGGACTTTAAACGGCCCGATGTAGCGAGGTCCCAGCTTGTAGGATGGTATCTTCAATCGGACGTACTTGGAAGCAAGCCAGACGAGATCTCCAGGAGAGAAACACGGAGGGTCCAGACGTCTCTTGTCTGCGTGTCTCTTCATCCGCAGGGAGGCACGTGCAAGGGACGCCTTAACAGAGTCCCAAATGGTTGTAAAGTCACGGGCTACAGCATCAGCAGCAGGGACATCCGAGGAAGAGGATACAGGCAATGGGACGGAAGGCTGAAGTCCGTAAACGACATGGAAGGGAGAGCTGGAAGAGGACTCACTGACGTGGTGGTTATGGGAGAATTCAGCCCAAGGAAGAAGCGTGGACCAGTCGTCATGATGGGCGTTGACGTAGTGACGTAAGAAGGAGGTCAATATCTGATTGACCCGTTCCACTTGGCCATTCGACTGAGGATGGTAGGCTGAAGAAAAGTCCAGAGTCACTCCCAGATGTTTGCAGAGAGCCCTCCAGAAGCGGGAGGTGAACTGAGTTCCTCTGTCGGACACAATGTGTGATGGAAAGCCATGCAAGCGGAAGATGTGATGTATATAGGCGTCCGCGAGTTCCTGGGCAGAGGGCAGTCCAGCCATAGGGACGAAATGAGCCATTTTAGAGAACCGATCCACCACGACCCATATGACTGTGTGTCCGGAGGACAATGGCAAGTCTGTAATAAAGTCCATCGCAATGTGTTGCCACGGAACTAAGGGTATAGGCAGAGGCAGAAGACGGCCATATGGCAGGTGTTTGGGCGTCTTGTTCCTGGCACAAGAGGAGCAGGCAGAGACAAAAGAGGCGACGTCCGTGCGAAGGGATGGCCACCAATAATGACGTACAATCGCACTCCAAGTTCTCTTCTGACCAGCATGACCGGCTGTTTTCGAGGCATGGCCCCAGTGCAACACTCTTTGCCTGTCAGTCTCAGAGACATAGGTCTTCCCGGGCGGTATCTGGGCCAGGGTGACAGGGGCCACCGGAATGATTTTACTAGGACAGATGATGGGTTGGGATGTCTCCTCCTCCTGCTCCATGGGCATGAAAGACCTGGACAAGGCATCAGCGCGTACATTCTTGTCCGCGGGTCGGAAATGGAGCTGGAAATCGAATCTGGCAAAGAACAAGGACCACCTGGCTTGCCGTGGGTTCAGTCGCTGAGCAGACCGCAGGTATTCCAGGTTCTTGTGGTCCGTGTAAATAATAACGGGGTACACTGCTCCTTCCAGAAGGTAGCGCCATTCTTCCAGAGCCAGTTTGACTGCCAATAGCTCTCGGTCACCGATGGTGTAGTTGCGTTCGGACGCTGAGAAGCTCTTGGAGAAGAAACCGCAAGTCACCATCTTCCCGGAGGAGGACTTCTGCATGAGCACTGCTCCGGCTCCCGAGGAGGAGGCATCCACCTCCAAGGTGAACTGGCGGTTTAACTCCGGACGGTGGAGTACAGGAGAGGAGGCAAATGCCCGCTTCAGAGAGCCAAACGCGGCGTCGGCCGCAGGTGACCAGTCCTTTGGATTAGCCCCCTTCTTGGTCAAGGCGGAGAGAGGAGCAGTCAGAGCAGAGAAATGAGGGATGAACTGGCGGTTATAGTTGGCGAATCCCAGAAAGCGTTGGATTGCCTTCAGTCCAGAAGGAGGAGGCCAGTTGAGAATGGAGGAGACCTTCTTTGGATCCATCTGCAGTCCGGTATCGGAGATGAGGTAACCCAGGAAGGGGAGAGAAGACTGCTCAAAGACACTTCTCGTACTTGGCATACAGACGATTCTCTCTCAGTCTCTGTAGAACCAGCTGCACGTTCTCTCTGTGGGTTTGGAGGTCCGGAGAGAAGACAAGGATATCATCCAGATACACCACCACACAGACGTAGAGAAGGTCCCGGAAAACGTCGTTCACCAATTCTTGAAAGACCGCTGGTGCGTTACACAGGCCGAAGGGCATCACGCAGTATTCATAGTGCCCATCGCGAGTATTGAACGCGGTCTTCCATTCGTCCCCAGAGCGGATGCGGACCAGGTTGTAGGCACCCCGAAGATCCAACTTGGTGAACACACGAGCTCCTCTAAGCCGATCAAACAATTCGGGGATGAGCGGCAGGGGGTACTTGTTTTTCACGGTGATTTGGTTCAATCCCCGGTAGTCTATGCATGGGCGTAAGTCGCCTTCTTTCTTCTTCACGAAGAAGAAACCTGCTCCAGCAGGAGAGGAGGATCTCCGAATGAATCCCCTTGCCAGGCTCTCTGTGATGTAAGTAGACATGGCCCTTGTTTTGGCTGGAGACAGTGGATATATCCGTCCTCGAGGTGGTGTAGTTCCCGGGAGCAGGTCGATGGCACAATCGTAAGGACGATGTGGCGGAAGTACCTCTGACTCCTTTTTATCAAAGACGTCCGCGAAGGACCAGTAGGCGGGGGCAGTCCCCGTAGGGACTCTGGAACCGGAGGTCGCCGGATGGGTTGCATGGTCTTCAGACAGTTCTCATGGCAAGAAGAGCCCCATCGGGTGATTTCACCAGTGCCCCAGCTGACGGATGGTTCGTGCGTCCGTAACCAGGGAAGTCCCAGCAGGATTTGATGGGACATGTGTGGGAGGACGTAGAGAGCGATGTTCTCGGTGTGCAGGGCACCGATACGCAGTTCGACCGGCTTGGTGATCCAGGAGATGGTGTCAGAGAGGGGTCTCCCATCCACAGAGGCTATCACGAGGGGTTTGTCGAGTGGAGTAACAGGCACCTGGTACTTGTCCACAGTGGCCTGCTGGATGAAATTGCCTGCTGCCCCGGAATCGAGGTACGCCTCAGCCGTGAACCGCGTCTCTCCCGTTGTCACTTGCACAGTCCACGTAACCGGGTCTGAGAGAGTCCCAGCACCTAGGGTGGCCTCTCCTACCAACCCTAGGCTTTGGAGTTTCCCGGCCTCTCTGGACAGGAGCGTAGCAGGTGTGTGCCCTCTCCGCAGTAGAAGCAGAGGCCCTTGGCGAGCCGCTCTGCTCGACGTTGTTCAGACTGCCTCACGCGGTCGATCTGCATGGGCTCGTGGACGGAGACACCAGATGCCGTTGACTGGAGTACGGCGGGCTTCTGCGGAGGAGAGGAATGCCGTACCGGACGTCTCTCACGGGACACCTCTTTGGATCGCTCCTGAAAGCGAATGTCCACTTGAGTCGCTAGGGTAATCAGGGCATCCAGAGTGGACGGTACGTCACGACCAGCCAGCTCGTCTTTAATTCGACCCGAGAGTCCTTCCCAGAAGGCGGCGGTTAGGGCCTCGTTGTTCCACCCGAGTTCCGAAGCCAAGGTGCGAAAACGGATGGCGTATTGACCCACCGTCAGAGTCCCCTGACGTAACCGGAGAAGAGATGAGGCAGACGCGGAGGCGCGTCCGGGCTCGTCAAAGGTGCCACGAAAAGCCTGCAGGAACTCTTGGATGTTCTTGGTCACCGGATCCTCCTTTTCCCACAAGGGGTTCATCCACGCCAGTGCCTCACCCTCTAGATGGGACATGATGAAGGCGACCTTGGCTTGGTCGGAGGCAAACAAATGCGGCAGCTGCGTGAAATGGAGGGAGCATTGGTTTAGGAATCCCCTGCAGGTCTTGGGATCTCCGGCGTACCGGGGTGGTGAGGCCAAACGAAGTCTGGAAGCATCCGAAGAGGCTGCCACGGGAGCTGGAGCCGTGGATTGACTAGTGGAAGCCCGAGATGCTGAAGATGTCACTGACGCTTGTAGCGTGTTCAGGCGGGCGTCCACAGAAGACATGAATTGCAGCATGCGGGTCTGAGTCTCACGCTGGCGTGAGAGTTCCTCCTGTAAGGCTGCTAGTGCTGCAGCGGGATCCATGGCCTGTTCTTACTGTTAGGGCCAGGTGGACGGGCAGACCCAGGAGGTGGATCCACTGGGCCGAACTCCTTTATGATGGTAAGGGGTCCGGTAGCTGGAGCACTACAGGTAACAGGACAGTCCGAGCACACGAGTATAATGGTGAAGTCCCTGGGACCACGGAGTCACTGATGGTAGTCCGGGTGACGGAGCTCAGGTTCGGAAGCCGAGATGATGTCAGGCGGAGTCCGGAACCGTTGGAGCGAGATGACGGGTCACCGCAGGGATCAGAGATGGTACAAACGGTCAGGATGGTAGATAGACAGCGTTCGGTGTTCGGGATTCGGCAGGACCGGATGGCAATACAGGATCGGCTCTAGAAGAGAGAGAGGTGAGTATCTCACAGGAATACAAGGAGACCTGACTCCTAGCTTGGGAAACACGAAGAACAGGCCCCGCCCACTTGGACACTAAACCCCTTTATACCCTGTACCTGTGTGCTTCATTTCCTGTCAGTGGACGCTGGCCCTTTAAGAAAGGGTCAATGACCGCGCGCGCGCCCTAATGCGCATGCGCACGGCCCGGGTGCCAGAAGCCAGAGCAGGAAGCTGAGAGGAGGAAGCAGCAGAGCCGGGCTGAGGCTGGGAAACCGACGGGCGCCGGGAGCGGGGACCAGGAGGCCTGGGGAGTGCAGGACATGGCGGCTGGAGAGCGGGGAGCGTGGCAGGTGAGCCGGGGATCAGAGCAGGGGACCCGGGGAGCGTGACATTATCCAAGTAAAGTGGATTCCAGGAGAAGACGCCGCTGAACTCTACGGTTTTGTTTTTTTTTTTTCTCTGGAGGTTTTTATGTGGAGCTGAAAAAAACCCAGGAAAAAGCTTCTCAGTACAATAAAAACACTTAAAAACACAGATTCCCATCTGACCCAAAAACACATTAAATAATGGAGAAAAGGCAGAAAATTGAACAATCAGAGAAGATTGTTATTGTGTAGTTTGGTGCAGACAGCGGCAGAAACAAAAAGAAACAGAATTTATACGTGTGAACACGGCCTTATAGGCACAAATAAGCAACATGTCATATAGTGACACAAAGAAATATAAGAAAATTCTGTCTGCTAGGACTATTAACGAACAGTCTGGGGCATCTGCTGAATGACCCTTACTGATGAATGGGTGTGGCTAGGGGTGTGGCTAAGGGCGTGGTCAAATTTTGCCACGGCGTGCTGCGCGCGCCGCTTACTTTGTCCCTCTTTCCTTTCTTCAAAAGTTGGGAGGTATTCAGGTTAGATGGTTGGCTGATGTGGCCAAGAAGGAGAGAAATGGAGTGCTGTGTCAGATGACAAGGTCTCCACATTCACCCAACTTCAACCCAAGTGAGATGCTTTTGGATGAGTTGGACCACAAAGTGAAGGTAAAGCAGCCAACAAGTTCTCAGTACCTCTGGGATCTCCTCCAAGGCTATAAGACAGCCATTAAAGGTGACTATCAATTATAAAGCTGTTTGAAAGAATGTTAAAGGGAACCTGTCATCAGAAATTTAGCTTGAAACCTAAAAGTTTCCCCCTCTGCAGCTCCTGGGCTGCATTCTAGCAAGGTTCCTATACTTTTTGTGGCCCCTTTTAAACCAAATTAAATACTTTATAAACTTGTACCTTTTGCTATGTAAATTTTGTAAATCATCCATGGGGGCGTGCTCTCTGCTGACCATTGCTGTTCCTCCAGCACATTGACGCCACCCCCCCACGCTCCATTTCATCCATCAGGACGCCGCCCACTGCGCCTGAGGTGCCGCCCACGCCAGGATCGCTGGTGACGTGTGTCACAAGCATGAGATTATGGGCGGTGCTGTGATTGCATCGCAAGTGCCCGCCCATAATCTCGTGGACGCGCTTTCCCCCACTGCCTCCAGCATTCTGCTCAAGCGCTCGCCGGCCAAATGACCCGACGTCACCTCCTTCCCATCTTACCCTGCAGCAGGGCAAGATGGGAAAGAGGTGACATCGGGTCATCTGGCCAGCAAGCGCTTGCGCAGAATGCTGGAGGAAGAGGGGAAAGTGTGGTCACGAGGTTATGGGCGGCACTTGCTGATGACACTCACAGCGCCGCCCATAACGTCGTGCCTGCGCAAAACGTCACACGTGCACACAGTGCACAGTCCTGCAACAGTCGCACAGCGCATGCGCGGGACCACGGGCGCCCAGGGGCGGCGTCCTGAGATACAAAATTCAGCGTTGGGGGGCGGCGTAAATCTGCTGGAGGAACAGCAATGGTCAGCAGAGAGCCCACCCCCATGGACGATTTACAAACTTTACATAGCAAAAGGTACAAGTTTATAAAGCATTTAATTTGGTTTAAAAGGGGCCACAAAAAGTACAGGAACCTTGCTAGAATGCAGCCCAGGAGCAGCAGAGGGGGAAAATTTTAAGTTTAAAGCAAAATTTCTGATGACAGGTTGCCTTTAAGGGTGTGTAAGGCTGTCATCAGACTAAAATGGAGGTACCTTCGGGAATCTAAGGTTTAATACATAGTCAGCTTTGTTTCACACATGTTTCTTTACTCCTTATTTCCATATGTGTCCCTTCATGGTTTTGCTGCCTTCAGTCTGAATCTACAATGTTCACATTCTAATAATAACAACATGGAAAATCATTGCACGAACAGGTGTGTCCAAACTTCTGGCTAGAATACCAGTCATATGTTGTCACAGGCAAATAAATGCCCTAGTCTAGTCTACTGGCTGTAGCTTCAATCATACCTCTGTTGGCCTCTGAAAGCCTCCTCTGCGTGTGTACAAGCCCTTAGATGTTGGGGCTTGCACAGTGATGTCGGGTGACCTTTTTTTTAAGAACTGTACAAAAACAATCATGTTTTTTTGTGCATGTTTGAAAGAGGCAAATACCAGCAGACAGCCTTCACAGAAATTCCATCAGCTTCATTGAAGTGAACGGTTCCCGTCAGTTTTTGGGGGATTCCAATAGAAACTCTGATGTCGTTCACAGTGTTAACGAGAACCCAGCCTTAAGGCTGCTTTACACCAGGCAATCTATCGTGCGATAGATCGTCGGGGTCACGGTTTTTGTGACGCACATCCGGCATCGCTGGCGATGCCGGCCTGTGTGACACCTCCTAGCGACGCAGTATCGCTCACAAATCGTGAGTCGGGTACTGCTCGTTAGGTTCCATAATATCGTTTACTTTAGTTGACCATCGTTTCCGTGGTAGCACACGTCGCTCCGTGTGACACCACGGGAACGATGAGCAGCTCACCTGCCTCCCGCGGCCGCCGCCGTCTCTATGTGGAAGGAAGGAGGTGGGCGGGATGTTTACGTCCCGCTCATCTCCGCCCCTCCGCTTCTATTGGCCGGCGCCCGTGTGACGTCGCTGTGACGCCGAACGTCCCTCCCACTCCAGGAAGTGGACGTTCGCCGCCCACAGCGAGGTCGCACGAGAGGTAAGTATGTGTGACGGGGTTTACTAACTTTGTGCGACACGGGCAGCGATTTGCCCGTGATGCAAAAAGGACGGGGGCGGGTACGATCGATTGTGAAATCGCACAATCGGTCGTACCGTGTAAAGCAGCCTTTAGTCACTCTTTAAATCTATCAGACTGACACATTA
Organism: Anomaloglossus baeobatrachus; assembly: GCF_048569485.1. NCBI lineage: Eukaryota > Metazoa > Chordata > Amphibia > Anura > Aromobatidae > Anomaloglossus > Anomaloglossus baeobatrachus. The sequence continues at coordinate 347,784,959 of NC_134354.1, forward strand.
TGAAACTAAAAAGGGGTTGTCACAGTATAATGGTAATGGAGGCGGCTGCACAGACGGCGATCTTTCTATAATTCTCGCTCTATATGTATGTAAACAGCAGATGGCAGCATAGCATGTGAATCTCAAGCTGAATGCATCTTACTACTGTAACATTTCCACTACTTTTAAAACAAATATTACACTTTAGATAAACAATTTTTGTTAAATTCTTTGCATACAACATATAAATAGAACACAACCTTTATCCACAAGTGTGTTAGCTAAAATTCATTAAAAAGGACTATTAGGAGCATACTGGTATTAGGAGCATAGACGTCCAATATTTGGCATACTATGTAGGAGTTATCTTAGAATAACCATTTAACTAAATCCTCTATAGCATGTGGATGACGTTCTGAGGAATTGGTAGCAGATAAGTGGATAGATTAAGTATGTCTATGTGAAATATGTGGTCATGGCCTATGTCCAAAAAATTGTGTAACGAGAGAAAGGGAACATGGGTACGTGATAGAAATGATGTGCGTTTTGGCAAATCAATGAGAATTAGTAAAGGGGCTTTCGACTTTGGACAATCTTATTTTTTGGATGTATTTTCCAATGTAGACCTGATCAGAGGGTCTCCAATTACAAAGACCAAGAGCAGTCATCTGTAATTTGTAGGAATACTGAAGCGCTCAATTCCCCAGCAATTCCCTGTATACAGCTCCCATGGGTGCTTCAGTGGAAGAGATGCTTTTCGCAGCTGTTCTCTGCTATGGTTATTAGATGGGGACCCTGATTGGAATATCACTTCTATTAATTCTGAAACCTAAAATACAGTGTTTAACAATTAGGTTTCTAAATTAGATAAACACTTTCAATGTGCAAAAACCCGTCAGCATTAGAGAAACTAATGCAAAGAGCTGTTCCATTAGTGTAAATTAGGTCACGTTTTGATTTCAAGAACTGTTTTGCTAATGGGTAAATGTTCCATGTGTGGCACCCCAGTGGTTCTGGGAGCCACAGTGGCGTTGTTCTCATCACTGGGGGCAATGCCATGCTTGAAAGCAGTGGGGAAATCTCTGCCAAGTACACTAAGGCTGCTTTCACATCAGCGTTTTTTTGCCGGTCGGCAAAAAAACGCACAATCCTTTACAAATGCATTGTCATGTCAATGCATTTGCAATGGAATCGTGGGAATATGCAGTCACTTGCAGTTGCGTGCGGCAAACACTGGATTTGGTAAGATGCAGTATTTTATCTTTTTTCAAAAATGCTACTTGTAGCGTTTTTGACCTCCGACAAAATACTGCATCTCACCGGATCCTTCATATTGCGGCGGTACCTGCAATGTTTTTCAATGAGCCGGATCCTGCTCTAACGGAAATCCCTGCATTCTGGTAGGCATGATCCTGTTTTCAATACTGAGCATGCCCAGAAAGCAGTTCCTCCCCCATGCTTTTTAGTGGCGCTGCATAAGTTGAAGAAAGAAGACAGAAGAAAGAAGACAGAAGACCAGGATCATGGAGGGGTGAGAGGGAGTAATAAATATGGATTCTCTAAGTGTGTCTGTGTATTTATTTCTAATAAAGTGTCTGTGTATTTTTTTACACACAACAACGTTACACACAACAACGTATCTAACGATATATTGCTGGGGTCACAGATTCCATGACGCACATTCGGCATCGTTAGCGACATCGTTGCGTGTGACACCAACAAGCGGCCGTTAACAATGGAAAATATTCACCAAATCATGCATCATTGACACGTCGTTCATTTTCAAAAAATCGTTGGTTGTTGAGGACGCAGGTTGTTCGTCGTTCCTGCGGCAGCACACATCGCTATGTGTGACTCCGCAGGAACAAGGGACATCACCGTACCTGCGGCCGCCCACAATGAGGAAGGAAGGAGGTGAGCGGGATATTCCGCCCGCTCATATCCGCCCCTCCGCTTCTATTGGGCGGCCAATTAGCACTAGAAGTCCCAGGAATTTCGAGCTCCATAGGGTTCCAATGGTAGAAATGTTAAATGACCCCTCTCTGGGACTTCTAGTGTTAGTGATGCCGCTGTGACGCCAAACGAACCTCCCCCTTAGAAAGGAGGCGGTTCGCCGGCCACAGCGACGTCGCTAGGCAGGTAAGTCCGTGTGACGGGTCCTAACAATGTTGTGCGCCACGGGCAGGGTTTTGCCCGTGGCGCACAACCGACGGAGACGGGTGCTTCCACCAGCGACATCGCAAGACAATACATTAAATGAATGGGTATTTCCAATCAGTATCGGTCCCAAACAAATAAATGACAGGTCAGCAGAGTTCAGCAGAGCTTTATAATCTGAAGTTACAGAAGTAGAAAATCTGCTAGAAGTGTGTCAAAATCTTGCTTCTTATGATTCATTCAAGTAATTATCGTTGAACGAAAATAACCCAACCACACACCTCTGCTTCCTTTACAGAGAACTACAGTAAGACAAAGCCAGCTAGAAGCTCCAATGTTGTTTACATTTCCGAAAACAAAAGACTGAGACATTTATTTTTAGAATATTTCCTGCTGGGAGCCATCTTGTACCAGAGCAGGAGGATAATTGGGAGCATGTTCTTCTCTACTAAAGCACAATAATTCTGAGCTGTAACAATTATCCTGTGATATAGGAGCATTTATTTTTTTCCACCATTAAATGCACACATAAAAGCATAGTTATGCTAGGTTTTGATGACATAATCATGGCTGTTAAACTACTAACTGGCTACATGGAAGCTTATCGGTAATTGTTTCATGACCTGCTCAGACGGGCTGACCACAACGTACATATGGGATCTGATGTTATGTGCTCATCAATAGACTTGTATAGGCTTTTCTTATCCAATACACGAAAAAGAAAACTACATGCTGTGACACTACGTCCATGTTAAAAAACTCTCACTTGGACATCCCTACTGAATTAGATTGGTCAGCGTAGGTCTGATATTTGCTCAGACAGCACACATCCTTATAATAGTCTAATCTGAACGAGCCATATCATGTAGAAACATGTCTGATTTTGATCAGAGTTACAGCTCAAAATAGCTCTGGGAAAGGATTGCAGAGAACTCTGATGCTGTAAGGATAGTCCTGGGAGTGGACCCACTGGACCATGCGCCGGACTCCCCTGCGACGCCACCTCGAACGAACCCCTATTCAGAGACTGTCGGGCGTGACTGCAGAGAGCGTAGATGCACGGAAGCTGGGATCAGCAAGAGTCACTGGATGCAGGATCCGATCTGGACCAGGTACAGGTTAACGGGATCACTTAGAAGTCCAGAACTGAGACTGGTGCAGGTCACAGGGGTTAGGCTGGAGTGTGTGCTCAGAACGGTATTCAGGATCTGCAAGCAGAGACAGAATTACACCAAGCACAGGCATAGGCCGGTTTCACATTTGCGTTGTTTCGATGCAAACGGACTCCGTCACTAATGTAGTACAGTTCATTTATTTACAGTGTAAGCGTGACACCATGTGGACACATGCGGGTAGTGCAGGAAGCATGGTGTCGCTCTTCCACTGTAAATAAATGAACTGTACTACATTAGTGACAGAGTCCGTTTGCGTCGAAACAACACAAATGTGAAACCAGCCAAAGAGGGACCTGAACAACTAGTACAAGAGACAAGCTACAGGGACACATTGAACAAGCACTGGCCATGGCGAGTAGCAAGTCTTAAATACCCAAGGTTACTTATTAGTGATATTCTGGACAGCTGTGCTGGCCCTTTAAGTCTAGGTGAGCGCACGCGTGCGCCCCCTAATGTGCATGTGTGAGTGCTGCAACACGGACGTCAGAGCCGAGAACACAGGAGGAGAGGCAGGACACTGGAGCGCAGCTGGTTGCAGTGAGTGAGCAGTGCGGAGCCGACGGGGAAAGGTCTGGTTGGGCAAGCAGGAGAGCGGGCTCGGCTGGGAGAGGGGACCCCAGGGGTTGGAGTGACGAGTGGTGAGCGTGACAGATGCCATCTAAAATGCAACCTAGGGCTGTCCGATTTTCATGTCTGATAGCAGAAGTGGGAGAAACTTGCCAAAAATTACAACCTGCTGAAAACCTAGATGGTAAAAACTGATACATAGACCAAACACTGATAAAAATCTGATCCAAAATACTGAATAAAATTAGTCCATGTACAAGAAAAATTCTAGACGTCGGTGAAAATCATTGACGTCGTAAGTAAGCAGCATGCTTGCTAAATCAAGTTAAGGTGAGGCAGGGCCGGACTTGACCATAGGGCAATTCTGGCAAATGCCAGATGGGCCGGTCCCTGTAACGGGCTGGTGACTGTAGTGGGCCGCTGTATCTGCAGTCACCGCCGCGCTCCTCAGCAGTGTGTGCATGCAGGGCACACTAGCTGCAGCAGGACCAGGAGGCAGCACGCTGTGCTGTGGCAGCCCTGCTGTGTGATAGTGTGCCCGCCATGCACACACTGCTGAGGAGCACAGCGGTGCCGGTGACCGTAGCTTCCTTCTTCCTATTCAAATGTATTTGCGTCTTTCAGACGTAAATACATTTGAACAGTGCTCCGGGACTGGGCCCCGCCCCCGACGTGCAGCAACGTGATGAGATCAGAACTTTGCTGACGTCATCACAGTGCTGCGGGCACCACACTCGATGCATCAGGCAGCGGAAAGTGCTCCATGGAGGAGCCGAAGAGACAGGTTTAATTAATGGGGATGAGTGGGGAGGGGCTGAGGACACATAACGGGGAACATTTGTGAAGGAACACATCTTTGTGACAGGCAGAGGGGGAGTACTGTATTCCAAGGGAGGGGGGGAGGCAGGAGTGTGTAGTGATGGGGTAGTGTAATTTGTGTGTGTAGGGGGTGATGGGGGTGCATTGTAGTATGTCTGGGGAGTGGGTAATGGAGGGTGCATTGTATTGTGTGTGTGTGTGTGTGTGTGTGGGGGGGAGGGGGTAATGGAGGGTGCATTGTTTTTGTGTGTGTGTGTGTGTAGGGGGTTATGGGGGGGTGCATTGTATTGTGTGTGTGTGTGTAGGGGTAATGGGGGTGCACTGTATTGTGTGTGTGTGGGGTGGGTGGGGGGGAGGGGTAATGGAGGGTGCATTGTATTGTGTGTGTGTGTGTGTGTGTGTGTGTGTGTAGGGGTAAAGGTGGTGCATTGTAGTGTGTGTGGGGGGGGGATGGGGTGGGTGTGCATTGTATTGTGTGTGTGTGTAGGGGTAATGGGGGTGCATTGTATTGTGTGGGGGGAGTGGTAATGGAGGATGCATTGTATTGTGTGTGTGTGTGTGTGTTTGGATGGGAATTACAAAAGAGTAGTTTTGGGGAATATATAAATAAATAATAATAATAATAATAATGAAGGGGCAATAGGGGGGGATACTATGCAGAGAGGCAGTGTGGGGTTATATTATATAGAGAGCAGTGTGGAGGGGACATTATGGAGAGAAGCTGTGTATGTGGACATTATGGAAAGAGGCAGCGTGGGGATATATTAAGGGGAGAGGCAGTGTGGGAGGTATTTTAGATAAGGGCAGTGGGGATATTTTGTGAAGGAAGCACAGCAATTATTTCTTCAGGGGCACAGCATGGGAGATATTTATATTTATGGGGCAGTATAATGATACTTTTATTTTTAAAGGTGCTGTGTGGGGAAGTGCTGCTGAAAAATAAAGAGGGAGGGCTTCAGAGACGAGCGGTGGGCACGAAACCACATCATGGCGTCTGTACTGCGTGGAGACAAAAAGGATGGGTACAACTCAGAAGATGTCACCTATAAAGGTACCTGGATGTAAATGATTTGTGATATTGCCTGCTTTTTATCAGTATTGTGGTTCCTGTATGGTCCGCAGTCTGATAACAACAACTCCCAGCATCTCCTTACAATTGTTAAGGACAAGCTGGGAGTTGTAGATTCCGGGCATCTTCTGAGCCTTCCCATTAATCTGCATTGTAAAATACAGAGCATTTTCCGAGTGGAAAACACCAGAAGAATGGAGCGGTCACTTCTTTTAATCACTTGGTGGTTTTAGGAACCTCAAGTGGGTAAAAGATGCTCAAAATCCTGAACCAGTGCACAGATAGTAGATGCATATGGTTATTCGAGGATTTTTCATAGTAGTTTCCATGGTGGGATCTGCCCCCAAAAAATTTCATTGCACATTCCCTAAGGGCTCCAACACACATCCGTGAAAACCACGTCCGTGTAAAACGGCCCATTTTTCGGGTCCGTTTTCCGTTTTTTAGGTCTGTTTTTATGGTATGTGTGGCCTGCGTGTGTATCCTGTATGCTAGCCGTATGTGCGTGTGGAATGTCCGTGTGTGCGTGAGTGAAATAACTGACATGTGTGTGTTGTCCGTGTGAAATGTACGTGTATGATGCAAAATGTCGTTACTACATGTCGGAAGACAGAGTAGCGGGATGAGAATGAACTCGGGTGAACTTCACCCGACTTCATTGTCATGCCGCGGCTCTGTCTGTGTGCCGTGTACTGATTAGCGGTCACCTGTGAAGGATTCACCGGTGACCGCTAATCCCCGAGTGACTGAAGTGTCCCCCCCTCTCTCATACTCACCGATCCCCGATCACCGGCGCCGCACGGCGTTCACACTGCTCCGGCGGCTTTTTCTAATTTGAAAAAGCCGGCCGCTCATTAAACAATCTCGTATTCCCTGCTTTCTCCCCCAACCGGCGCCTATGATTGGTTGCAGTCACACACGCCCACGACGCTGAGTGACAGCTGTGTCACTGCACCCAATCACAGCAGCCGGTGGGCGTGTCTATACTGTGCAGTAAAATAAATAAATAAATAATTAAAAAAAACGGCGTGCGGTCCCCCCCATTTTAATACCAGCCAGATAAAGCCATACGGCTGAAGGCTGGTATTCTCAGGATGGGGAGCTCCACGTTTTGGGGAGCCCCCCAGCCTAACAATATCAGTCAGCAGCCACCCAGAATTGCCGCATACATTATATGCGACAGTTCTGGGGCTGTACCCGGCTCTTCCCGATTTGCCCTGGTGCGTTGGCAAATCGGGGTAATAAGGAGTTATTGGCAGCCCATAGCTGCCAATAAGTCCTAGATTAATCATGTCAGGCGTCTCCCCGAGAAACCTTCCATGATTAATCTGTAAATTACAGTTAAAAAACACACACACCCGAAAAAATAATTTATTAGAAATAAAAAACACTAACAAAGTCCCTCATCACCAATTTATTAACCCCGACAAAGCCCTCCATGTCCGTCGTAATCCACGGACCTCCAGCGTCGCATCCAGCTCTGCTGCATGCAGGTGACAGGAGCTGCAGAATACACCGCCGCTCCTGTCACCTCCACGCAGCAACTGAGGTGAGTAGCGCGATCAGCTGAGCTGTCACTGAGGTTACCCGCGGCCACCGCTGGATCCAGCGGTGGCCGCGAGTTACCTGACTGACTGCAGCTGATCGCGCTACTCACCTCATTTGTTGCGTGGAGCTGACAGGAGCGGCGGTGTATTCTGCAGCTCCTGTCACCTGCATGCAGCAGAGCTGGATGCGACGCTGGAGGTCCGTGGATTACGACGGACATGGAGGGCTTTGTCGGGGTTAATAAATTGGTGATGAGGGACTTTGTTAGTGTTTTTTATTTCTAATAAAGGATTTTTCAGTTGTGTGTGTTTTTTAACTGTCACTTACAGATTAATCATGGAAGGTATCTCGGGGAGACGCCTGACATGATTAATCTAGGACTTATTGTCAGCTATGGGCTGCCAATAACTCCTTATTACCCCGATTTGCCAATGCACCAGGGCAAATCGGGAAGAGCCGGGTACAGTCCCAGAACTGTCGCATCTAATGTATGCGGCAATTCTGGGCGGTTGCTGACTGATATTGTTAGGCTGGGGGGCTCCCCATAACGTGGGGCTCCCCATCCTGAGAATACCAGCCTTCAGCCGTATGGCTTTATCTGGCTGGTATTAAAATGGGGGGGGACCGCACGCCGTTTTTTTAAATTATTTATTTATTTATTTTACTGCACAGTATAGACACGCCCACCGGCTGCTGCGATTGGGTGTAGTGAGACAGCTGTAACTCAGCGTGGTGGGCGTGTGTGACTGCAACCAATCATAGGCGCCTGTGGGCGGGTAAAGCAGGGAATACGAGATTGATTAATGGGCGGCTGGCTTTTTCAAAATAGTAAAAGCCGCCTGAGTTTTTATAACAGCAGTGCAGCGCCGCGCCGGAGATCGGGGAACGGTAAGTATGAGAGAGGGGGGGAACTGACCGACAGACAGCGAGAGGAACAGATAAGACAGAGAGACCGCCCGACAGACATAGAGACCGACCGACGGACTGAGGGAGAGAACGAAACAGAAAAAGAAAAATGACCGACATCACATGAAAAAAGTAGAAAACGTACAGGGAGCAAACAGAGATGCGTCCGTGTCACTCGGACGTGCGCACAGACCCATTGACTTTCATTGGGTCCGTGCTGCGTGTTGCGTGCAGAAAACGGACATGCTTCCGTGCAAAACGCACACAGGTACGGATCACGGACACGGACAAACGGACATGCATCAAAAACGCACGTGGAGCTTTTATCATACAATAACATTGGTGCACGTTTGGCTGTGTCTCCAGTTTACACGGAAACGGACCAAACACGCACGTGTTTCACGGATGTGTGTTTCAGGCCTAAGTGGTATGTGTCCAAAATTATCACCAGTGACAACAACAGCTTCCCTGATCACCTCTCTGTAGAAAAGGTCATCAGTATTAGTTCAGGGTGATCTGATTTTGTATCCCTGCCCATCAGCTATGTGACTGCAGCATTATATGGAGAGCAGCATCCTCTACATTATCTGCGAGACCCAGCTCTGTAGGAACAATAGTGGCTTCACCAGGTCCTGCTACTAAGAGCAATAAATAGGCCTGAGCTGTAATACTGGATGCAGCCGTGACTACATGTTATATGGTCGTGTTACACAATCTACAAGTGCACAAAGATATTACACATTCACCATGCAAAAAGTGAGCCTGTGCACCTGTAAGGGGTGGGCAGATCCCTTACAATGAGGTACAGTTTCCCCGGAATGTTGATGTTATTTAATAAAAATGTTTTATTGTTATTGCACTATTTTAGTGGGATCCCCTGGTGGCCGGGTGGGACGGCTGTCCCCATAGGAACAGGGTAGAGGAAAGGAGGAGCTGGCAGCAGAAAGGGGAGGAAGAAGCAGAGTGGAAAAGGAAAAAAATTAGAACCAGAGGCAGTTGAGTCCGGGACGGGAGAGAAGAAGCAGAAGGGGCAGAGTGTGGGAGCTGGGTGAATAGGAAAGCCGGAGAAAAGAAGAGGAGAAGTAGCCTCAAGTGCGAGCAGTACTGGTGTGGGTCCAGTTTATGTTAGCCGGAGTGGGAGCCAGGTGAAGTGGATTAGCCTGGCACATCCCCACTGGAGGATATGTCAGGAACAGGTTTTCCCCCCTAGCAAAAGTGTAAAGTCATCGGTTTGCCATTGTGATGAAGAAGGAGTGTTCAATAAAGAAGCCTGCTGGTTCAATTGATTCACGTCTACAGAGTCATTGTATAACTGACGGCGACAGCTACACCACCGCACTCTGCCCCACCATGTTATCTCCTGTCCCAATAGTGACGGCGGAGCCAGGGGTAAGCCTGAGCGAAACCGGGGCCACGACTAGAATCCCCGAGGCACCCCTGGCACCCCGTTACATGTGGCGTAGTCGGCAGGATCCGGATTTTATACAAGGGGTCCCGATCCAAGAAGATGGAGACCAAATGGTGCCTAGGGCACAGGATCCGGATTATTGGCGAAGGGTCCCGATCCCATGGTGGGAAGAAGAAGTGGTGCCTAAGGCGTTGGACCGGGCACAAGATGGCGGCAAGATGGCCGCCGTCTTTATGGACACAGTGAGCGCGCGAAGGATTGGCGCCAAAAGAAGAGCCTGGGGCTGGCCGGTGAAGAAAAAGAAGTACGGAGTACTCCGCCTAAAGAGGGGAGGTGCTGGCCCCAGGATGCCGAGAAAAACATGTGAAGTGGGCGGTGTTGCAGCAAGAAAGAAGAGCCGCCTTGGCCGGGTCGACGTGATGTGCGAGACTGGGGGTGGAGCGTACCCAAGAGCGGGAAAAAAAGGCCCGCCTCCACCTTCCCCAGCATCTCCACTGTCCCCGACGCCATTACAAGAAGCGACTACTCAAAAAGTGACGTCGAGCAAGATGGAGAACTCAGAAAGACAGCAAGCTATGGTGGCTGCGTTGGTCGCGACAAGCCTGGGCAGAGGACACCCAAAGCAGACTGCGGCTGCGGAAGGACTCACCCCTAACTTACCGGCTGTGCCCGGAGGACCGGAGCGGCCCACGAAGATTACCTGGGTTACTACCTGGGACGCCGCGACCGGAGAGACCACGACCGAGGTCCGAGCTACTTACACGGCACAGCTGCCGTCGGGAAACAGACTCCTGGGAACTCCCTACCGGTGCCCGGAGGTACCCCCGCCGGTCGCGGTGGGATCTTCAACCCACGCAACAGTTCCGGCCCAAGAAGAACCACACGCCTGGGAGCTAGAAAAGGACGAGTGGGGGTTCTTCTGGGATCCAGTGAAGCCGTCGTCCCAGACTCGGCGGAAGTCCCCATCACCTGAACCTGACCCGGTACAGGAGAGATTGCTGGCCGAGACCGTGGCCCGCGAAATGATGGCTGGTCCCCGGAGTGATGAGTTCGAACTACAATGTACCGTCGGCACCGTAGTAAAGTTCAACCAGAAAGAGGGCTATGGTTTCATCGAGGATGAAGAGACCGGTGACCATTACTTTTACAACCGGGTGAACCTGAACACTGAGGGCCTACCACAACGCCTTCATACCTTATACCCGGGAGAGAAGGTGAGGTTCATGAGAGAGGTGGGATGCCGGGGCCTATTTGCGATAGGAGTGACCCGGATGCCCACTACCCAAGAGGCTGCCCAGTGGCAGCAAGAAATCGAGTGGGAAGAGTGCCAGTACCGGCGACGTGCACAGCAAAGACCGGTACTGGCTGAGATTTCCCGCCCGAGAAGCACACTGGCAGTAGCACCGGAAGTCATGCCCGGACCGAGCGCTGACCCAGAGAAGGGGACCCCGGAGGTGCTGGCTATTCAACAGAGCCTGGTTACTCACCCGGTGATCGTCATGGGCAGCCCCCAGCCGTCCCGTTCGGCGACCCCATCACCCCCGTCGGGGGTTGAGGAGACAAGACCGGAGACCGAGACACCGGAGCCAACCGTCAACTATGAACCCTTCCGGAGGCTGCGCCGCTTGCCAGGTCAGTCCCTGTCTGATTACGTGAGGGCTCAGCGGGCTGAATGGCAACGTGCTTATCACCTTGAGTGAACTGTCATGACCGGGAGATAATGGACCTGTTTGTTTGGAGACCGGCATTGTTCAAGAGCCGGAAAAGTTTTACCGTTCACAACCTGTTCAAGCTGCTGAGCCCGGAAGGAGCCTGACGCTGGACTGAGCCAGGGGCTCCCTCCGTGTTGTTGAAAAAGACTTTGTGGTTTAGTGTTCCTGCCTACTAAGACCGGGAGTGCTGCAAAAGCCTCCGGGCAGAAGCCCTGCAAAGACCGGGAGTGCCTACTGAAGGCCTCCGGGCACGTTATCTTCTAAGACCGGGAGCTCCCAGGAGGGACTCCGGGCGCCGGACTGGTGCGCCCCTTGCGTGTGCCCTAAGGTGGACATGTTTGTAGTTTTATTACAATGACTTTATTACATAAATGTGGTTTTTAGGTTTGTGCCTTGCCGGGAGGCTTAGGCTTAAAGAGGGGAGGTATGTAATGGGTGGGCAGATCCCTTACAATGAGGTACAGTTTCCCCGGAATGTTGATGTTATTTAATAAAAATGTTTTATTGTTATTGCACTATTTTAGTGGGATCCCCTGGTGACCGGGTGGGACGGCTGTCCCCATAGGAACAGGGTAGAGGAAAGGAGGAGCCGGCAGCAGAAAGGGGAGGGAGAAGGAGAGTGGAAAAGGAAAAAAATTAGAACCAGAGGCAATTGAGTCCGGGACGGGAGAGAAGAAGCAGAAGGGGCAGAGTGTGGGAGCTGGGTGAATAGGAAAGCCGGAGAAAAGAAGAGGAGAAGTAGCCTCAAGTGCGAGCAGTACTGGTGTGGGTCCAGTTTATGTTAGCTGGAGTGGAAGCCAGGTGAAGTGGATTAGCCGGGCACATCCCCACTGGAGGATATGTCAGGAACAGGTTTTCCCCCCTAGCAAAAGTGTAAAGTCATCGGTTTGCCATTGTGATGAAGAAGGAGTGTTCAATAAAGAAGCCTGCTGGTTCAATTGATTCACGTCTACAGAGTCTTTGTATAACTGACGGCGACAGCTACACCACCGCACTCTGCCCCACCATGTTATCTCCTGTCCCAATAGTGACGGCGGAGCCAGGGGTAAGCCTGAGCGAAACCGGGGCCACGACTACAATCCCCGAGGCACCCCTGGCACCCCGTTACACACCCCCAAATGCCAGGGCTAAATTTTAGTCTCAGTCCGGCCCTGAGGTGAGGTGACCTTCTCAGCCATTGAAGAATATTCCATTACTCGCCATTTGAAACTATTTGTTGGCTTTTGTGGCATATTATGGTCATCAACTCATCATCCATCTGTACTGTCAAGCTCCATCTTACAGGATTTACAACATTTGATTGAATCTGAACAAAATGTAAATGTGCCGCCCCCACGCCAGCAGCCGCCGCTGCTCTGATCCGGATCTACGGTACGGCTCGAAGGGGTTCTCCGGACCCAGTGGTCGCACAGACAATCCAAATAAATTGGGGACGTATTTGTACGGGATTAGTTGTAAATTGTCTGTGACTCCACCCACGGTGTGTGGTGAGGTATGGCACCACCGCTGTGGTTATGGGAGACCCGGGGAGATGTGATGGCAGCTGGATGTTAACTCCTCCGTGGGTAGGGATGGATGCCCCGGGGCCCAGTGTCTCTATGCTGAGGATTGTGATTGCAGGGGCGGGGGCCGGGGATGTTACTCCCGGTGGAAGCACATGAGTCCTGTGGTAAACCAAGGTGATGGTGCCCGGCTACCGCAGACGAGTGTATCTGATCCCACACCCGGGTTTGGTAGTCAAAGTCTCTCTCCTCTGCACTGTTTTGTAGATAGGACTTCCCGGTGTGAAACACAGGAGTCCGCTCCCGGTCCTCTGGTTGGGAGCTGTGCCCATCTTACGCTGACCCTTGGGATTTACGGGCCCTGGTGGTTGTCCTATCCCTCTCGGTGGGTGGTAGTCTACTTTTCGGGACTTAGGTTGGCACATCACCTATAATCCTGCCGACAATTGATTAATTAGCTAGGCAGTTAGTGCCGGTCCTGGCTTCAGGGTCCAAGTACCCCCTCTGTGCACACGGTTTCCGGGTCGGTTCTCCGGTGTCAGTACCGGCGGGCTTCAACCCTGCCCCGGTCCACCTCGGCTCCCCTCAGCCGTCTTCCCGTCTCCTGCAGACCCTGGCTACCTTCTGACACCTAGCCAAGGTGTCAGGGCCCCGACCCTAGCACCTGTCAGTTTTGCACCTCCACTCCATTTGAACGTTAACACTCCCTCTAACTGTTTCCCCGCCCCGGGCTCTCCAGACCCCTAGGTGGGCGTTCCCTATCTGCCTTGTCCCGCCCACTGGTGTGTCTGTCCTTCTTTGAGGGGGGTGACTAGGGTTTCAGGTCGGCTGCTGTAACCCTTTCTGAGATTGGTGTTCTGCGGGGGCCTATATGTGCCACTACCTGGTTTTCCAGGGCGCTACATTCCCCCTTGGTTGAATACAGGCCGTCCGCGGACTGTCCGACCACCACCATTCATTTTAACGGGAAACTCTAAAAATAGAAAAAAAAGGCAAATTTACAAGTATAATAACATATTTACATTTTTCTTCCCTTACGGGAGGCACATAGCTTAAACGTTGCACATAGAAACGGAACGGGACGGACTAGGCCACCTTCTTGTTGCTCCCACCCAAACAAACCTGACCCTGGTGCCACCTCTAAAAACTGGTTGGCACCCCTTTTCCCAAGTCCAGGAATGGGTCCGGGTGACGCCCACACGGGCCGGGTAAAAAGTTCCTTACCCGGCAGTCCTTGTCACAGGTTCACAAGTCCGGGGACCCCTGGCCTGGAGGTTAGTCACCGGTTTTGGTAGTGACTGGGCCTCGGCCGACTCTACCGCAGGCCCTTCCTCCAATCAGCCTCTCCAGTGGCTGCCGTGGACAAGAAAAGTTGGCCATTAATTATTTACTGGGCCCAATAGTTTTTGGGTTGGCTTTCCAGTCCAAAGCCATGGTCCATTAAACAGTATAACTTTAAAACTGGGGTAGCCGGGAACCGCTACCTTAACAACTCTTCTTGCTTAAGATGGCGGAGGGGGGTGGGGGTACACTGCTCATCCATCTTGCCCCACTTCTTTACATCGAGGCCAAACCACCCCCTCTCTCTGCAATGCTGGGTATAGGAGACCAGCTCTCCTAGCTCCAGATCACGATCAGGGTGACCCGTGGGCAAATGAGGGGCCACATCCCTCCGGGATACAAAAATCTCGGCCTCCAGGCTGGTTCATAGATAAAGCCCCATCCTTTTTGGGGATTAAAATGCCGGACCTGTCCTTGGAACGTCGGGCCCCGCACCCGGAAAGTTGCCTGCCGGAGGTTCTCCTTCTTCCGGATGGTCCTGTTCAGTACTTCGGCCTTTCGCTTCTCCTTGGCCGCGATCTCCATCTTCAGCTGCTGCCGCTCCCAGTATGGGGTATGGGTTCCGCACTCCGCCTCCTCCTGCTCAGGGGCTTGGACCATCCGGACACCCTCACTGCCGGCTACGACCGGGCTCACGTGAAGTGGAAGAGGGCTCCGTTGATCTGCAGCCTGCTCTGCAGATGCATCCCGGCTGCGTCTCAGCCGGGACCGGGTACTGGGAAGCGGCCGTCATCGTTGCTGACTCCGGTCCAGTGTTGCTTCTGCTGCGGCCGGGCGGATTGCCATGGCCGACGTCATTGAGTGCGCTGCCTTCTGCTGGATCGGGAATGATATCATCTCTGGTGCGGCCAGGCTTGAGGCCAGAGGGGATGTCTTCCAGGCTTTGATCTTTCGCGGGGCTGCTACGGGTGCCAGAGCAGTGTTGTGCTCATGGCCCGAGGACGCCACTGCCGGGCCCTTGCAGGCAGATGAAACGGGTACCACTGCCGTGGCTTGTGGCAGCGGATCGAGCGAGGCACGAGCTACAGTTACGGGCAGCGAGGGAGGCGGAATGGAGGATGGGGGCAGACCGGGCTCCTCAGCCTGTTGGGCCGGTCCCGGTGGGACATAGGGGCGTGGGTCGCTTACCCGCTCCTCCGAGGTCATCTCCACTTCGCGAGCCCAAACAGCTGCAGCCAGTTCCTGCATCTCGGCCGTCCATCTTTTTAGCAGAAAGTTGGCCTGGGCCTGGATTTTTCGGCACATCCGTTCTGTCTGGGCTTCCACCCAGTCGGCAGTCCCGGGGCAGATCCTTCCATCTTCGGGTTGCCAGACCGGTCAGACATCCTCACTAGGTGGTGTCCAGGAATGGAAGATGGCAGAGTCCTGGTGTCCCTGCGTCTTATTTCCTTGGATCACATGCCGCTATTTTCGACCGCCCCCCTGGTTTTTCAGGAGCAGTCCTCTGATGCGGCTTGCTAGTTTCGATCTTGGCCTCAGGATTTTCCTTCCGGCCTTGTTCCCAGGGGCGAGGCTTCAGCTTCGCGCCCTTTCTTGAGGAAGAAGACGCTGGACTGTTTTTCGCACCCAAAAATGGCGCAAAGATGGCGGCTTTCAAAAATTTTGCAGCGGAGCACCGCTGACAGTCCAGAACAAGACACACTTTCACTGGGTAAGTGAATGGGTAAGAATCCTGTTTGTGACGCAAAGTTTCAGGGTGTGCCGTCCCCACGCCAGCAGCCGCCGCCGCTCGAATCCGGATCTATGGTATGGCTCGAGGGGTTCGCTGGACCCGGTGGTCGTGCGAAAACTCCGAATAAAATGTGGACGTACTTGTACGGGATTGGTTGTAAATTGTCTGTGACGCCACCCACGGTGTGTGGTGAGGTATGGCACCACCACTGCGGTTATGGGAGACTCGGGGAGATGTGATGGCAGCTGGATGTTAACCCCTCCGTGGGTAGGGATGGATGCCCCGGGGCCCAGTGTCTCTATGCTGAGGATTGTGATTGCAGGGGCCGGCGTACCCAGTTGGGCCGGGGATGTTACTCACGGTGGAATAAAGCACACGAGTCCTGTGGTAGGCCGTTGGTGACACTCCTGTCTTCAGGATCCAAGTACCCCCTCTGTGCACACGGTTTCCGGGTCGGTTATCCGGTGTCAGTACCGGTGGGCTCCAACCCTGCCCCAGTCCACCTCGGATCCCCGCAGCCGTCTTCCCGTCTCCTGCAGACCCTGGCTACCGTCTGCCACCTAGCCAAGGTGTCAGGGCTCCAACCCTGGCACCTGTCAGTTTTGCACCTCCATTCCACTTGAACGTTAACACTCTCTCTGACTGTTTCCCTGTCCCGGGCTCTCCAGACCCCTAGGTGGGCGTTCCCTATCCACCTGGTCCCGCACACTGGTGTGTCTGTCCTTCCCTGAGGGTCCCTGACTAGGGTTTCAGGTCGGCTGCTATAACCCTTTCTGGGATTGGTGTTCTGCGGGCGCCTATATGTGCCACTACCTGGTTTTCCAGGGCGCTACATAAAGCTCACAGTCCAAAGTATAAGAAATGGGATAGCACTCACCAATAAGATGACAACATTTAATATTTTCATAAAGTGCAATGTAGATGGGGAGGTGCAGACAGCACTAATATAAAGCTCATCCTGCAACATTAGACCCCTGCAGGCAACAACGTGGTTGCTATGACGTGACGTGAATGAAGGGCTATACAAGATGTTCCCATGTGCAGCGTCAAGGGCATAGACGGCAAGGTCATTCATAAACCCTGGCATAAGGCGATGCGGCCATGCCTGCAGAATCAGTACAGTATGTGAATCGTCTGTTACAGTTCAGAAGGGCAGTGAGCCCCATAGGGGTGAATGGACCCCATGACGATCGGGAGGGTGCAAGGTTAGGAAAGGGTTAATGGGCTTGCATGGGATGAGGGATATGTGGGAGTACAGGATTGGTAGAAGGGAGCTGTAAGGGGATTGGGGGGGAGCAAGGATGGGGTGGGGTGTTGTGAGAGGTATAAGAGAGGGGGGTGTACTGATCACCTCCCCTTTCGTCGCTTGATCTTTGTGTCCCAGGACGTAGTGCTGCCTCCTGCCATGGCTGCCCTTGCTGAACTGCTGGAGATGGTGCGGGGGGCCTCCGAGGTAGTAGGAGTGGATGCCCTGAGGCAGCAGCTGGCAGCGGTCTGTGGGGCTGGAGCGGCGCCGCCTGCTGTTCCAGCGCCCGGGCCGATGCTACGTGCTCGGCGGGCGCGACCGCCGGAGCGCTACTCCCCCAGCTGGAGGGGGAGAATAAGATCAAGGAGCCCCTGCGGGGACCCTCCGGAGCAGCGGCGGAGCCCTTCAACTCACCTAGGGGAGCAGCCGGCCACCGGGAGGAATCCCCGTCGGAGATCCCGTGGGTCGGGGGTGGGCGGAGCCTCGGCGAGGCCCACTTCCAGTCCGCGGCCTGCGCAGCATCAGACCGGAGCATGGATGACGGCAGCCCCCAGTGATGTGCCGGCTGGGGGTGGCGCTCGGCGTGCCGGATTGCCGGAGGAGACTCCCTGCAGGCCGCAGGGGAGAGCTACAGGACGGAGGACGGGAGCGGATGCGAGCGGCGAGGTCAGGAGATCGGAGGAGGGGTACGGTGGCCCGCAGGCACAGAGGAGATCGGTAGTCACGGTCCCCCCCGGCGAGGAGCGTGCTGGGGGAGGGTCCCGGCGAGGAGCAAGCTCGGCACGGCCTTCCTGCAGTCGGCAGGGAGGGAGCCCACTGAGGACGGCAGGAGAAGTGGCGGCGCAGCAGGATGGCACGATTACAGCGAGAAAAGACGGCGGCAGGGCGCCACGGCGGGAGAAACGGAAGAGGTCAAGCAGGAGTCGCCCGGACGAGCAGGGTGCGGTGACCGTGGGGGTCGACGGCCGCCAGGTGCGGTCTGTCCCCTCGCTGGTCCCCCCTGAGGATTTCGGCAGCGCATCAGACTCCAGCGAGGAAGAAGGAGCAGCGGCGGGTCGGACGGAGCGGCAGCAGGAAGATCGTGGCACGGCTGTTCCGGCGTCGGCGCAACGGCAGCCTGGTGAGCAGACAACAGAAATGTTTCATGCTGTGGGTAGCGCGGGCGGGGGCGGGGGTTCCGTCGCGGGCCGCGTTGCGCTGGGGGCGAGTGCGGTCGGGCAGTCTGGTTTACCGGGTCCGGAGTTTTGGGGGCAGCTTTTGGGGGTGTTGCAGGGGTTGTCTGCGGAACGGGTTAGTCGGACTGGGCCTGGGGCTCCGGTGGGGGCGTGGGTGGGCCCCACGGAGGTAATGCGGACAGAAGCGCCGGTGCGCGAGGTTGCGGAGAGGGACAGAGAATAAGAGGGGGAGAATAAGATCAAGGAGCCCCTGCGGGGACCCTCCGGAGCAGCGGCGGAGCCCTTCAACTCACCTAGGGGAGCAGCCGGCCACCGGGAGGAATCCCCGTCGGAGATCCCGTGGGTCGGGGGTGGGCGGAGCCTCGGCGAGGCCCACTTCCAGTCCGCGGCCTGCGCAGCATCAGACCGGAGCATGGATGACGGCAGCCCCCAGTGATGTGCCGGCTGGGGGTGGCGCTCGGCGTGCCGGATTGCCGGAGGAGACTCCCTGCAGGCCGCAGGGGAGAGCTACAGGACGGAGGACGGGAGCGGATGCGAGCGGCGAGGTCAGGAGATCGGAGGAGGGGTACGGTGGCCCGCAGGCACAGAGGAGATCGGTAGTCACGGTCCCCCCCGGCGAGGAGCGTGCTGGGGGAGGGTCCCGGCGAGGAGCAAGCTCGGCACGGCCTTCCTGCAGTCGGCAGGGAGGGAGCCCACTGAGGACGGCAGGAGAAGTGGCGGCGCAGCAGGATGGCACGATTACAGCGAGAAAAGACGGCGGCAGGGCGCCACGGCGGGAGAAACGGAAGAGGTCAAGCAGGAGTCGCCCGGACGAGCAGGGTGCGGTGACCGTGGGGGTCGACGGCCGCCAGGTGCGGTCTGTCCCCTCGCTGGTCCCCCCTGAGGATTTCGGCAGCGCATCAGACTCCAGCGAGGAAGAAGGAGCAGCGGCGGGTCGGACGGAGCGGCAGCAGGAAGATCGTGGCACGGCTGTTCCGGCGTCGGCGCAACGGCAGCCTGGTGAGCAGACAACAGAAATGTTTCATGCTGTGGGTAGCGCGGGCGGGGGCGGGGGTTCCGTCGCGGGCCGCGTTGCGCTGGGGGCGAGTGCGGTCGGGCAGTCTGGTTTACTGGGTCCGGAGTTTTGGGGGCAGCTTTTGGGGGTGTTGCAGGGGTTGTCTGCGGAACGGGTTAGTCGGACTGGGCCTGGGGCTCCGGTGGGGGCGTGGGTGGGCCCCACGGAGGTAATGCGGACAGAAGCGCCGGTGCGCGAGGTTGCGGCGGGGGACCCGACCTCGGCGGCAGGTACGGGACAGGAGGCAGGTGGGGCGGCTTCCGTGGGCGCAAGTAAGGAGGCAGAAAAGGAAAAAGACAAGGAGGATGAGGTTGTGCGCTTGGATGATAGGGCGCGGAGTGAAATTTATGTGTGTTTTGAAGGTCAGTTAGGGGTTCATTTGAAAAAGGAGGTGAGGGAAAAGATTTGGAAAGGGGAGTATGTGGAAATTTTTTCCCTGCTTCCCTGGAAAAGTTTAATTTGGATAAGGTAAAGCCCAGTGATACAAAAAAGGAGAAGGAGGATGAGGAAAAACGGAGGTATAGGTTGATCCCGAGGACGTTTAATAACTGGCTACAGGCCTTTGCGATCTTAGCCAGTGTGATCGGGGAAAAGGAGCCGGAGCATTGTTCCGCCCTATTTGGATATATGGACGCGATAGGGGAAGCGTATAGAGTATACGGCGGTTTAGGGTGGTTGAGATATGATGAGCAGTTCCGGCAACGGAAGGCTCTGCGGCCGGGAGTCCAGTGGGGCCACAAGGATATTTCTTTGTGGATGCGGTTAATGACGGCGCCGGCTCAGCCCTTTCGAGGGGGTGCCGGGAGCCCGGGTGCGAGCGGCGGGTCCCCGGCTGGACAGAAAAAGGGAGCTTGTTGGCAGTATAACGAGGGACAGTGTAAGTTCGGGGCCTCTTGTCGGTTCAAACACGAGTGTTCCGAATGTGGAGGGTCCCACCCTCTGGCCAGGTGCTTCAAGAAAGGGAAAGGAAAGGCGGGGGATGGGTCTGGAAAAAGGGAGGACGCCAGTGAGGGTCGAGGCGATGCTTCCCTATTTAAGTAGATACCCGGACGTTCGGGCGGCGGAGTTGTTGGAACGTGGTTTTACGGAGGGCTTTCGGATTCCGTTTGAATCTGAGGCGCCGGTGTTTCGCTCGGGAAACCTGAGGTCCGCAAAAGAACATCCGGCGGTGGTGAAGGAAAAGCTGCAGAAGGAGGTGGAGTTGGGAAGGATGGCGGGCCCATTCCAGGACCCGCCATTCTCCAATTTACGGATTTCCCCCCTTGGGGTGGTACCTAAGAAGGAGCCGAACAAATTTCGGCTCATTCATCATTTATCTTATCCGGCGGGATTGTCGGTGAATGATGGGATATCACCGGAATTGTCGGCGGTATGTTATGTATCGTTCGATAGGGCCTTGGAGCTGGTAAGGGTAGCGGGGCGGGGGGCCCTGATGGCAAAGGCGGATGTGGAAGCAGCTTTTCGTTTACTCCCGGTGCATCCAGAGAGCTTTCATCTCTTAGGGTGTATGTGGGATGGTGAATACTATGTGGATCGTTGCTTGCCGATGGGCTGTTCCATTTCGTGTGCTTATTTTGAGGCATTCAGTACGTTTGTGGAATGGGTAGTCAAGGAGGTGGCAGGAGTCCATTCGGTGATTCACTATTTGGATGAATTCTTTTGCGTGGGTCCGGCGGGCTCTTCGGTTTGCTCCTTGTTGTTGTTCACGTTAGAGCGGATCGCGCGTAGCCTGGGTATTCCGTTGGCAAAAGACAAAACAGAAGGGCCGGTGACGGTTTTATGTTTCTTAGGTATCGAAATTGATACACTGGCAATGGAATGCCGGTTGCCGGAGGGGAAGCTGTTGGATTTGAAGGCGTCGGTGCGGTTTTTGTCTCAGACCAAGAAGGTGCGGTTGCGCGAGTTGCAGTCAGTGCTCGGGAAATTGAATTTCGCTTGTCGCATTATGCCGATGGGGCGGTTATTTAATAGGAGACTGGCGGGCGCAACCGCGGGGGTAAAAGCTCCAAATCACTTTGTCAGAGTGACAAAAATGATGAAAGGGGATTTGTTGGTGTGGGAGGAGTTCTTGGACCGGTACAACGGTCGGACCCTTTGGATGAGCGAGGCAGTGTCCAATAGCCAGCTGGAATTGTACACTGATGCGGCTGGGGCGACGGGTTTTGGAGCAATTTTTCAAACGCGCTGGTGCGTGGGAAAGTGGCCGCAGCGTTGGGTGGAAGCAGGTTTGGTGAGGAAGTTGGCGCTGTTGGAATTGTTTCCCATTATTGTGGCGGTGGAGTTGTGGGGCCCTGTTTTTGCTGGAAGAAGGGTTTGCATGCATTGTGATAACATGGCGGTGGTGCATTCCATCAACGCACTGTCGGCAAAATCCCCGCCGGTTGTGGGGTATTTAAGGCATCTAGTGTTGCGTTGCTTGGAGTTAAACATTTGCGTGGTGGCTCGGCATGTGCCTGGGATTCACAACGAGGTGGCTGATGCGCTATCACGGTTTCAGTTTTGCAGGTTCAGGAAGCTGGTGCCGGAAGCGGACGCGGAGGGAGAACCTTGCCCGAACTGGCTGTGGGACCTGGCATCGGTATAGCATTTGAGGGAATTCGGAGATCGGTGTCTGAGGCTACTTGGTGCCGATATCAGGCGGTGTGGAAGGAATGGGCAGAGTTGGAAAGTAGGGAGTTCCTGGAGTCGGGTTACAAGGGTCGAGTGTTGGGGGTACTGATGTTAATAAGTGGGGATTTTTCGGAAGGCAGGTCTGTTTCGGTGATTGGTTGCAAGTTGGCGGCGTTGGCCTTTTTGTTCCAGATGCAAGGGGTTCGGGACGCGACTAAGGATTTTCTGGTGCGACAGGCGATGAAGGGTTTTCGGAAAGGGGCTCAGTCGCGAGACTGTAGGCGGCCGGTGTCATTGCCATTGTTGGTGCGTTTAGTGGGGTGTTTAGGGGAGTTGTGTTCGTCTCCTTATGAGCGGGTGTTGTTTTCGGTAGCTTTTGTACTGGCGTTTTTTGGGGCCTTTCGTATTGGCGAATTGGTCAGCCCGACTAAGCAAGCGATGGGTGGTTTGCTGTTGGGTGATGTAATGCTGGGGGAGGATAGAGTGGAATGTCGGCTTCGCTTTTCTAAGACGGATCAGAGGGGCCGGGGGCGCTTAGTAGTGTTGTTCGCTTTATCGGGGCACCAGTTGTGCCCAGTGTTACATGTGTCAGAGTTTTTAAAGGTGCGCGGCGGTTACCCTGGTGTTTTTCTTACACATGCGGACGGATTGGCTTTGTCGCGGTATCAATTCAATGCGGTGCTGAAGATGGCTCTAGCAAGGGTGGGGGAGGAGCCACGTGAGTACGGGTCTCACTCTTTCCGGATTGGGGCGGCAACGGAGGCCGCCAGGTGGGGTTTGAGTGAGGACTGTATCCGGCGGATTGGGAGGTGGGAGTCTTCCAGGTTCCGTTTGTACATTAGGCCTCACTTGGTCAGGTGATGGTCAGGGGTGGGGGATTCAAGGTTGGTGTTTGATGCCGGTTTGTGGGGCAATTTCTTGTTCTGTTGCTGTTTTTATTCGTGGTCTTTGTATTTTTAGGTCCATGCCTTGTGTGGATCCTCGGGCACTCCTATGTGTATTGGGGAGCGTTACGGGCGGATGTGCGACGTGACGGTCGGCAGCTTGGAGTGTCGGTGTCGGAAGCTCGAGTAAAGTGGCTCGGAATTCGGGGCATGACCTGGGGTAGGGTGCGCCCTGAGGTGGCTTATTATAGCCGTATGGATCGTGTCCCTGATGTGTTAATTTTGCATGTGGGGGGGGAACGATTTGGGAGTGAGGTCGGCGAGGGAATTGAAAAGGGATATAAAGCTGGACCTGTTACATTTGTGGAGGGCGTTCCCGGGCATAGTTATCGTTTGGTCAGACATTATAGCTCGGACGCAGTGGCGTTTTGGGAGGTCGGTGGACCGTATTAATAGGGCCCGGAGCAAGCTGAACCGGGCTATTGGCAGGTTTGTGGCGAGAAATGGGGGGTTGGTGGTGCGGCATAGAGAATTGGAGGAGTCCACGGAGCAGTATCTGAGGAGAGATGGGGTTCATCTGACTGATGTGGGTCTGGATTTATGGATGTTGGGTTTGAGGGATGGCCTAGAGCAAACACTGGGGGTGTGGGGGGCTCGGGCCAAGTAAGGGTGTCACTTGGCCGGCCTGTGGCGGGGTGATAGGTCCGTCTGAGAGGTTGGGAGTACCGACAGTCGGTTGTTTGGTACGAAGTCGCTCAAGGGGAGTGGCTTCGGAGTGGATGGGAACTTGTGGGCGGAGGTCCCGCAGGTTCTGGGTAGGGGTAATTAACGATGGAACGTTGTTACCCCTCACCTTGGGCCGGGTGATCACGGCCGAGGTGGTCCTCTGGGCCGGTTTGGAGGTTACGGCCGGGGGGTTAGGAATGATGGTTTGCCTCTCGGACGGATCTATCGGTGTTTCTGGTTATACGGGTATATATGTATAAGGTTAAGTTGAACAATTGAGTGGCATGTTGGGCCACGAGTTTTGGTATACATATATACGGTAAAATAAAACTGTGGCCATTCCTGCAATAAAGTCGTGGTTCTTGTCTTTATTTAGGTAGATATAGTACGGGGGTGTTTCTGCAGGATAACCTGCTTATCCCTTATAGATGCGTCAAGAAGGGCAGTGAGCCCCATAGGGGTGAATGGACCCCATGACGATCGGGAGGGTGCAAGGTTAGGAAAGGGTTAATGGGCTTGCATGGGATGAGGGATATGTGGGAGTACAGGATTGGTAGAAGGGAGCTGTAAGGGGATTGGGGGGGAGCAAGGATGGGGTGGGGTGTTGTGAGAGGTATAAGAGAGGGGGGTGTACTGATCACCTCCCCTTTCGTCGCTTGATCTTTGTGTCCCACCCACCCGCCCTGATATATAATTTTATGTATATGTTTATATAAAAAAAAAAAAAAAAAAAAAAAAAAAAGATAAAAAAACAAAAAAAAAAAAAGTGAAAAGGTGATGGTTTTTCAAAAAAAAAAAAAAAAAAAAAAATTTAAAAAAAAAAAAAAAAAAAGAGGAATAAAGGTGAATACAAGGTTGAGTTGCTAATCTATTCTTGTCACAGCGGGGTGATAGGTCCGTCTGAGAGGTTGGGAGTACCGACAGTCGGTTGTTTGGTACGAAGTCGCTCAAGGGGAGTGGCTTCGGAGTGGATGGGAACTTGTGGGCGGAGGTCCCGCAGGTTCTGGGTAGGGGTAATTAACGATGGAACGTTGTTACCCCTCACCTTGGGCCGGGTGATCACGGCCGAGGTGGTCCTCTGGGCCGGTTTGGAGGTTACGGCCGGGGGGTTAGGAATGATGGTTTGCCTCTCGGACGGATCTATCGGTGTTTCTGGTTATACGGGTATATATGTATAAGGTTAAGTTGAACAATTGAGTGGCATGTTGGGCCACAAGTTTGGTATACATATATACGGTAAAATAAAACTGTGGCCATTCCTGCAATAAAGTCGTGGTTCTTGTCTTTATTTAGGTAGATATAGTACGGGGGGTGTTTCTGCAGGATAACCTGCTTATCCCTTATAGATGCGTCAAGCAGACAACAGCTTATTTTGGTAATATTTTATTATATAAGAGCTAAAGATGTAAGATCTGAATGTGTGTAAGGAGGACAAATGATTCCTAAGGAAAATAGACATCATTGCTCCCCAGGCTGCAATTCACATGGGTCTGCTGTCACAGATGTGTAGCCGAGGTTGTAAACAAAGCTGAGGCACCTAGGAAATACTCGGCCTATTTTCAGTGGAAGAAGACAATGTGGAATCTGTTCTTGCTTAAATTGTGTGTTACATTTGACTTTTTCTTTTATATTAAGCATCTGAAATGAAATGTCTGCTCCCATAGAACACTTTTAACAGTAGCTACTAAAATGAAAGGGGTTATCATAGCACAGACGTTTACAGAATATCCACAGGATGTGCCATAAAGGTCTTGATAGATGTGGCTCCCACCTCCAAGACCCCCACTTCCCTTAAGAAGGAAGCCCATGATTTGCCACCAGCCACAGTGCCTCATCACATAACTAGCTAAAGTGCCTATCAAATTGCCAGCCATCATATTTGCCTACCATGAATTTGCGGTCAGCATATGTGAAGGCGCCCCCGAGAGTAAAATAGATTGGAAATTCCTCATTCCAGACCCCTCTTTCTTTAAATCATTTGTTGTGTCATTGTTGTGAAGCTACATTCATTGCTTCTGTGAAAATCCTTGGAATTTATTCTTAAGATGTGACTGTTCAGTGACTTGAGTAATTGACATGAAAAATCCTGTGTTTTAGTCCCAAAAAATATGGCATATATAGTACTGTGCAAAAACTGTAGTCAGGTGTAGGAAAAATAAGTGCTAGCAGTTTAAAACGTGGTAATATATGGTCACTTTGCGATGACTCCTAGTCAACCAGCATGTCATCAGCAGAGAGCAGTGACAGTATCTGTGGTTAGGTGACCACAATGCCGCCCCTTACTGACGTCCTGTTACAGGAGGGGTGATAGACGTTAGTGAAAGGAGTGTAGTCTCAGCCTCCTGAGACAAACAAATGTCACAGTAACTGAAGTAGAAAAAAACACATACAGGAAATAGCATGTGAGTGGCAAGAGTGGACAGTCATGTGAACATAACTATGTGATTTGTATACTATAGGCCACATTCCGACTAGACATGTCCAGCCTCACGCAATTCATTTTCATTGGTCAAGGCCATGCATGTCTAGTCAGCAAGTGACCACATGTATGTAAATCACATACTTGCGATTTTGTGACCTTCCACTCTCACCGCCAGCACCAGAGAACCCTGATAGTGTGCAGTGCGCACTGTGTGAAAATTCAAAAGTCACCAGTCTCATAGAGTGACTGCAAACTTTCATCACAAACTTACACAACCCCTTTAGTATTCCTGACATAAATTAAAAAATAACATAAAAATGTAGCCAACGGGTGATGTAAGTGTCGCGGGCGGAGGGGCTACGCTCGGGTCCGGGGCTTCTGCTGCTGCTCGGTGGCTCGAGCGGTGGGCCGGACCCGGGGACTCGAGCAGCGCTCCTCGCCCACGAGTGAAAAGGGGGTGGTTTGTTTTGGGAGATAGTTCGTGACGCCACCCACGGGTCGTGGTGATGATGGGCACCACCGCTGCTGGTGACAGGGATCCCGGGAGCTATGGTAGGGAGCAGATAGGATGTCGTCCCCTCCGTGGGTAGGGGTTGGTGGTCCCGGGGCCCGGTTGTGAAACGGGGAGGCTGGATGGCTGGGGTGCAGGATTGCAGGGGCAGCGCAGCACGGTGCCGGATGGCACTGTGGTACTCACTCAGGCACAAATTCACAGAGTCTCTCGTAAACCAAACGGCTGGATGGACGGCGCCCGCAGCTGGCTGCAGTGTCTTTGCTCTCCCCGGACAGGTTGATGGTGGTTGTCTTTCCCTGCACCTGTGTAGAATGTATTGACTCCGATGGTTTCCCAACGGTAGTCCACTCCCCGGCGTATAGGAGGAGCACGTTTTGCCCGCAGGCGCTGGCCCTTGGATCTCTAGCCTATGGCGCTGGCTGTGTATCCTCACAGTGTGGACTGTTGCCTTCTGTCGGGTCTTGGGTGTTAGGAAACGGATTTGACCGTTGGCGGCTCCAAGCCTAGTCGGGGTCCGAAGGCCCTGCCTTTGTGCTTAGCTGCACTCCGCTCCCCGGTTCGGTACCGGTGGGCCACCGCCCGACCTCGGTCCTACAGTTCCGCAGAGATCCACTAACTCCTGCAGACGGCCACCACTGTCTGCTGACCTTGCTGAAAGTGCCTGGGCTCCGACCCAGACACTAGCAGTTTCTGTCCTTCACTCCTTGAACTCCAAAACTGAACTGCCTTGAAACTGACTGCTTTTCCCGCCTCCAGGCCTGTGAACTCCTCGGTGGGTGGGGCCAACTGCCTGGCTCCGCCCCACCTGGTGTGGACATCAGACCCTGGAGGGAGGCAACAAAGGTTTTGTTTGACTGATGTGAACTATCCAGGGGAGGGGGTGTGTGTGGTGTTATGTTTGTGGCTACCTGGCTAGTCCAGGGCGCCACACCAGCAACATGATCAACTGACCTGATCCCACAGTTGACGTCGCTCTGACACAGACGTTGCGGTGGTTAGGGCTTTAATTGCATGCGAGTACAATTGATAACTGGAAGCCTGCGCGCTAGACTTTCCCTGAGAAAACTGTCAGCTTGATAGTCGGCTCAGAGAATAGGCGCATCTCACTATGGAGGGGCAGCAAAACACAGCCAACGGTGAAACACCTTGGACTGCCACATCAGGCTACCCGACACCGCCCCCCTGCCGGCTGCGTCCGGGCACATGCCTTGTTTGCCTCTCCCCAGATATGCCTCTGTGGCGAAGTGTAGGGAATTTAATAATAAAGTTAAATTACAAACGTGGAAAGTGATTAAAGCTAGGTATTTACAGTTAGGTCCAGAAATATTTGGACAGTGACACAATTTTCGCGAGTTGGGCTCTGCATGGCACCACATTGGATTGAAATGAAACCTCTACAACAGAATTCAAGTGCAGATTGTAATGTTTAATTTGAAGGTTTGAACACAAATATCTGATAGAAATTGTAGGAATTGTACACATTTCTTTACAAACACTCCCCATTTTAGGAGGTCAAAAGTAATTGGACAAATAAACCAAACCCAAACAAAATATTTTTATTTTCAATATTTTGTTGCGAATCCTTTGGAGGCAATCACTGCCTTAAGTCTGGAACCCATGGACATCACATAACGCTGGGTTTCCTCCTTCTTAATGCTTTGCCAGGCCTTTACAGCCGCAGTCTTCAGGTCTTGCTTGTTTGTGGGTCTTTCCGTCTTAAGTCTGGATTTGAGCAAGTGAAATGCATGCTCAATTGGGTTAAGATCTGGTGATTGACTTGGCCATTGCAGAATGTTCCACTTTTTTGCACTCATGAACTCCTGGGTAGCTTTGGCTGTATGCTTGGGGTCATTGTCCATCTGTACTATGAAGCGCCGTCCGATCAACTTTGCGGCATTTGGCTGAATCTGGGCTGAAAGTATATCCCTGTACACTTCAGAATTCATCCGGCTACTCTTGTCTGCTGTTATGTCATCAATAAACACAAGTGACCCAGTGCCATTGAAAGCCATGCATGCCCATGCCATCACGCTGCCTCCACCATGTTTTACAGAGGATGTGGTGTGCCTTGGATCATGTGCCGTTCCCTTTCTTCTCCAAACTTTTTTCTTCCCATCATTCTGGTACAGGTTGATCTTGGTCTCATCTGTCCATAGAATACTTTTCCAGAACTGAGCTGGCTTCATGAGGTGTTTTTCAGCAAATTTAACTCTGGCCTGTCTATTTTTGGAATTGATGAATGGTTTGCATCTAGATGTGAACCCTTTGTATTTACTTTCATGGAGTCTTCTCTTTACTGTTGACTTAGAGACAGATACACCTACTTCACTGAGAGTGTTCTGGACTTCAGTTGATGTTGTAAACGGGTTCTTCTTCACCAAAGAAAGTATGCGGCGATCATCCACCACTGTTGTCATCCGTGGACGCCCAGGCCTTTTTGAGTTCCCAAGCTCACCAGTCAATTCCTTTTTTCTCAGAATGTACCCGACTGTTGATTTTGCTACTCCAAGCATGTCTGCTATCTCTCTGATGGATTTTTTCTTTTTTTTCAGCCTCAGGATGTTCTGATTCCCCTCAATTGAGAGTTCCTTAGACCGCATGTTGTCTGGTCACAGCAACAGCTTCCAAATGCAAAACCACACACCTGTAATCAACCCCAGACCTTTCAACTACTTCATTGATTACAGGTTAATGAGGGAGACGCCTTCAGAGTTAATTGCAGCCCTTAGAGTCCCTTGTCCAATTACTTTTGGTCCCTTTAAAAAGAGGAGGCTATGCATTACAGAGCTATGATTCCTAAACCCTTTCTCCGATTTGGATGTGAAAACTCTCATATTGCAGCTGGGAGTGTGCACTTTCAGCCCATATTATATATATAATTGTATTTCTGAACATGTTTTTGTAAACAGCTAAAATAACAAAACTTGTGTCACTGTCCAAATATTTCTGGACCTGACTGTATAAAGGCCTTTGTGATGGGGTCCTTCTCCCATATCACACAATCAATAGAGCGAGAGATGGCTGTACAATCCAAAGAGCATTTATTCCAATAAAATCAAAATGGTCCATAACATAATCCACAAAACAGAGGGTAAAATTAGTCCAGTAACACAAATATAGTCCGGTAAGCAATAAATGTTCAGGTCTCTCTGAGAAGCCAGTTTCTTCCAGAATCCTTGTCTCTTCAAGTTCTCCAACAGACTGCCTCTTCCTCCCAGGTAAGCAGAGAGTTTACAGTAGGTGGATTTCACGCCCACCTCCCCCCCACACCTAGGTATAGAAACGCTTCAAGAAGCTATAACCTTGCACTATAGGGGGTGATTACTTATGTGGCGCCCCTGACCTGGTCAGGCACCACTGAGTACTGCACCCATGCTGGGGACAGTACAATACAGGTAATCCAGAAGGCTGACCGAGGTGTGACTACACAGGCGCATAGTGATCAGGTCTCACACATGTACCTTTGAGAGGACCCCTGGGGATCCCAGGAGGGGGCAAAGCCTTCACCTCCACTGGAATAGTGGAGGGGGCCAAAAGCCTCCATCTCCTCTCAAGGGGTGTGGTAAGAGAGTCTGGTTGCTAGGTGGCGTAGGCAGGCACAAAGGGAAAAGAGAAGGAGGAGTAAACAGTCTGAAGCAGAGTGTGGAGGAGTGAGGAGCAGGAAAGTGAAGCTCTGACAGGAGCAGCAGTGAAGGTCCCAGATGTGAGCCGGTTCAGTGCAGAGTCCAGGGAGCTCCGAGGAGAGCTGACCCCTTCCCCTGGGCTGCTGTAGTCTGACAGCGCCCGCGCAGTGGCTACCGACGGGGGAGAACGGTCACCTAGGAGGGCTACCCGAAACCCATCTCAGCTAGAGAGAAGAGCACGGAGTGGGAAGTAAGGAGACTGCTAGGGAGTACCAGGCCCAAACGGGCGGCAGATCCCGAAGCGGAGATAGATCCACCTTTCCCTGCTAAACCTGCCGGTGTGGGGCCCTCAAAGCCCACACCACAACAACTAAAAGCCGCAGCCACGTAGCCACAGTTAGGGCCCACAGTTCACAGGAGGCAAGCAGCTGGAGTGATCTGGCCCAGGCAGCAAGCAAACGGCAAACGAAGGGGAGAGAGGCTTCAGCAACTTCCCTGGGTGACCCCCATAGGGACTAAAAGTCGGGGTTACCCCAAACCACCAAGGGCTAAGGAAGGCGAGTTGGTAGTCACCATCAGAAGTCAGCCTGAAGGATACCTGATTCCCGCCTGGTTCATCCCAGCTACGCCCGGGTTACTCACCCTGCCACCTGAAGTGAGTAAAAACCCTGAAAGACATTCTGCGTGTGTGGAGTTATTCTGCGCCTTGTGGTTCCACGCACCTACACAGGGCCCTGGGGCTTGCCTCACTCTCAGGAGGCTATTCCAACTAACTGCACTCACCATAAGCCCCAGGCATCCCTTAACCTGCAGTGGCGGTCCCCACTGACCGCAATACTGAGAGTGGCGTCACGACAAGAAGAAGATCTCCTACCTGTGACCAGATCCAGCTGAGTGGAGTCCCTGAAGGTAATGCACCGACACAACACCTGTGGGGCTTCACATCTGGCGTCACGAACAGGATAAGGACTAGACCTGTTCAGACAGGTGACCATGTGCCTGGGCGGTCCGCTTGAAAAATTGGAAGCGCCGCCATATTGCCACCATGAAAAGCGCGCCGAAAAACAACAGCAGCCCGCGCTGGGAGAAGTTACCGCCCACGAAGAGGTGTGGCTACCCAGAGATCCCCTGCAGAGTCCTGACCTCGCAAGTGAAGAGAGCGGAGGCGTCCAGAGACGTCGGGACAGAAAGGGAGCCAGAAGCCTGCTGCTGGGAGAGGAGCTGCTGAAAGAGGCAGAGCGGAAACTGAACAGCTTGCTACTAGAGGCAACGACGAGTCCACTGCTGGGAAATCGTACAGAAGAGGGCGCAGAAGAAATGGCGTCTGACCGCAGAAACCCAGAACCGGGCTCCGCTGCCTGGTGGTATCGGGAGCTGGCCCAGTTCTGCGACCGACTGGAGACCCGGGTCGTGGAGCAGATCAGAGAAGAACGCATGGAACTTCTGGAGATGGCTGCCGCGGTTCAGGCCTATGAAGGGAGAGCCGCGCGCCGAGCGCCAGATCGGGCGGTGACGACTCAGACCCCGATGCTGCCACCGATGGGTGAGTCCAGTGATACCCCTGCCAGCGCGAGTGCCCCGACCCCTGCTGCCACGCCCGCGGTCCCTGAAGAGGCGCCCGGCGCGGCGACGCTGAGCCAGGCCGCAGCCACGCCAGGTGCGGCCCGCCAAGCCCAGGCCGCCGCAGCGATGCCCTGCTCGGCCCACCAAGACCCGGTCCCTGCAGCGATGCCCTGCCCGGCCCGCAGAGAACCGGCTGCCACCGCGACCCTCATCCATGCCGCGGGTGTGACGCTGACCCAGGCCGCCGCCATGCTAGGCCCGGCCCGCCGAGACCCCACCGCAGCAGCAACGCTCGTCCGCGCCGCAAGTGAGGTGCTGAACCAGGCCGCAGCCCCGTCAGGTGCGGCCCGCCAAGCTCCGATCGCTGCAGCGACGCCCAGCCCAGCCTGCACAGATCCCATCGCAGCTGCGACGCCGATCCAGGCCGCCGCCATACAGGGCGCGGCCCGCCAAGACCAGGCCGCCGCCATACAGGGCGCGGCCCGCCAAGACCAGGCCGCCGCCATACAGGGCGCGGCCCGCCAAGACCAGGCCGCCGCCATGCCAGGCGCGGCCCGCCAAGATAAGATTGCATCACCATTTACCCCGGCCTGCAAGGTCAGAGCAGACACCGCTCCCCAGTCCAAAGAGGTCCCTGCTGGAAAGCCCACGCTGGGGGAGGACCCCGCATACTGGCAGCTGAAGGCTGACATGGAGGCCAAGTTTCCACAATGGATGGTGGACCGGTACATGCTCCCTCCGCATACCCCCAAGAGGATTCCGGCAACCCCTGCAGCAATCACGCCAAAGAGTCCCCCGCCTGGGCCTGCTGAAGAAAGTCCATCCCCAGCACTGCCACCGAAGGAGTGCTCAGAAGAACTAAGGGGGAGAGGAGGCCAGGAAGTTGAGGAGTTGACCCCGGAGCCATCAGCAGTGGATCCATACCCAGAGCCAGAGATGTTGCCATATTCTCGCTGGGATGAAGAGGAAGATTTATCCAGCAACCTCACCTGGGAGCCTGCCAGCAGTGAAGCAGCCACCCAGCAGAATCCAGCCCGCAAGACACGGCGCCGCAGCAGAACCCAGTCTTTCCCTGCACCGCCATCCCCAGAGCAGAGAGAAGTCACGGCCAGAGACCTAGAAGAAAAACGGTTCCTGAGAAGAGCCAAAGCACAGGTCAGAGGACCCCTTTGTAGAGGAATTGTGGAAGATTTCAGCCTAAAATCAGGATACGGCTTTATAGTTGCACCTGGTATGAAAGAGGGCATTTTTGTCAACAGAAGAGACGTGAGAGCTCATTTGCCCAGAGGACATCCTGGAAGAAACCTAAGGATGGGAGACACAGTGCAATTTACCATGCATCAAGGAGAAAGAGGCTGGTATGCGCTAGATGTAATGCCATGTCCTAAAGAAACAGAAGAAGAAAGGAAAGATAGAGAAAGAACAGAGAAAGAACCTACTGATGAGACTACCACAGATGAAGAAAAAGGTCAAGAAAGCAACAGGTGCCGCAGCCCTACAGGCCCAAGCCCTGGTGAGGAGGAATCCACATAAAGTACAGAAAGAAGCATAGAAGTTACCAGTTTGAAGTTTTGCAACGTTTTCAAGTTTAAGCAATGTGCCCACATAAACTAATGTGAGAAATGAACCTTAAGGCTATGAACTGGCTATAGCCACAAACTCTCGCAGTGTAAATAGTTACACCGGAGGGCACCACCACCACCAGAGTCAGCCTGTTTAGGGGCTTGGCTCGTCTGCAACCAGGGAGCACGTCCGTATATAGGGCCTTGGCTCACCTGCAACCAGAGAGCATGCCTGTTTATGGGGCCTGGCTCTCCACCACAAAGAGGGTACCTGGTCAGCACCAACTGTGGAGGCCGCCTCTACATCCTGCCAGAAGAGGCTGAAGGCGCGGATCCACCAGGCCAGGTATACCCTGAAAACCACCAGACCATGAAAGCCGCCTCTACATCCTGCCAGAAGTGGCTGAAGGCGCGGCCAACGTGAAAGGGTTTGGGTGGGTTAACGGACTTGTGGGTGGAGGGTGGTGATGTTTGGTACCTGGTGCTTTTAAAAATGTTTTACAATGTTTTAATGTTTTATGCATTTTAAAATGTTGTCTTGCAGCCCGAGGACGTGCTGGTGATAACTAAGGGGGAATGTGGCGCCCCTGACCTGGTCAGGCACCACTGAGTACTGCACCCATGCTGGGGACAGTACAATACAGGTAATCCAGAAGGCTGACCGAGGTGTGACTACACAGGCGCATAGTGATCAGGTCTCACACATGTACCTTTGAGAGGACCCCTGGGGATCCCAGGAGGGGGCAAAGCCTTCACCTCCACTGGAATAGTGGAGGGGGCCAAAAGCCTCCATCTCCTCTCAAGGGGTGTGGTAAGAGAGTCTGGTTGCTAGGTGGCGTAGGCAGGCACAAAGGGAAAAGAGAAGGAGGAGTAAACAGTCTGAAGCAGAGTGTGGAGGAGTGAGGAGCAGGAAAGTGAAGCTCTGACAGGAGCAGCAGTGAAGGTCCCAGATGTGAGCCGGTTCAGTGCAGAGTCCAGGGAGCTCCGAGGAGAGCTGACCCCTTCCCCTGGGCTGCTGTAGTCTGACAGCGCCCGCGCAGTGGCTACCGACGGGGGAGAACGGTCACCTAGGAGGGCTACCCGAAACCCATCTCAGCTAGAGAGAAGAGCACGGAGTGAGAAGTA
This sequence comes from Anomaloglossus baeobatrachus, assembly GCF_048569485.1. Taxonomy (NCBI): domain Eukaryota; kingdom Metazoa; phylum Chordata; class Amphibia; order Anura; family Aromobatidae; genus Anomaloglossus; species Anomaloglossus baeobatrachus. The sequence continues at coordinate 347,819,318 of NC_134354.1, forward strand.
AGGAGACTGCTAGGGAGTACCAGGCCCAAACGGGCGGCAGATCCCGAAGCGGAGATAGATCCACCTTTCCCTGCTAAACCTGCCGGTGTGGGGCCCTCAAAGCCCACACCACAACAACTAAAAGCCGCAGCCACGTAGCCACAGTTAGGGCCCACAGTTCACAGGAGGCAAGCAGCTGGAGTGATCTGGCCCAGGCAGCAAGCAAACGGCAAACGAAGGGGAGAGAGGCTTCAGCAACTTCCCTGGGTGACCCCCATAGGGACTAAAAGTCGGGGTTACCCCAAACCACCAAGGGCTAAGGAAGGCGAGTTGGTAGTCACCATCAGAAGTCAGCCTGAAGGATACCTGATTCCCGCCTGGTTCATCCCAGCTACGCCCGGGTTACTCACCCTGCCACCTGAAGTGAGTAAAAACCCTGAAAGACATTCTGCGTGTGTGGAGTTATTCTGCGCCTTGTGGTTCCACGCACCTACACAGGGCCCTGGGGCTTGCCTCACTCTCAGGAGGCTATTCCAACTAACTGCACTCACCATCAGCCCCAGGCATCCCTTAACCTGCAGTGGCGGTCCCCACTGACCGCAATACTGAGAGTGGCGTCACGACAAGAAGAAGATCTCCTACCTGTGACCAGATCCAGCTGAGTGGAGTCCCTGAAGGTAATGCACCGACACAACACCTGTGGGGCTTCACACTTACAGACAATACAATGTGCACACAAAAAGTACAAATAATGGACAGTGAACCAAGCTTAAAATAGGAATCTGCACAACATGATACACCTCCCCCAATATTCCACCATTACAGGCTTAATAGGTATCGGACCACCCCTTTTAACGAAATACAAAATGACATGAAAAATCTATATAAAATATTTTGGTTTCACTATCCTTTGCATTTAAATCAGCAAGAAGCACCAATTCTTCTAGGTACATCTGCACATAATTTTTGAAGCAACTTGGCAGGGAGATTGTTCCACATTGTAGAGAACCAATAACAAATTGTCTGTAGATATGTAAATCCTTCTGTCTCTTCTGTAATCGCACATAGACTCGATGATGAAGATGATGCCAAAGCGCACATCGGAGTGAGCGCCGCGCACACCATACCTTGGTCCAGACACAGGTATAATTAATGTCTGTGTGTCTCTTCTATGGCATATCTATGCACTTTGCTATTGTTTACCCAGCAGTTCTGCAGCTACGTTGGTCGTTCTTGATTGCCCATTATGCACAGTTGCGGTACCTTTGCAGTGCTTAATGGCTTTGTCCCAGTGTATATTCAAATTACAGTTTCACAGTGCTGCAATTCCACACCTGTGCACTGATGTGCATCAATCTCGGTATATAGACTTGTTTATGCATTGAATTGATGCCTTATTATTAACTTTAACAGAAAAAACTTGTTTACTTGGCACTGTCCAATTTTGTTTATGTTTACATTTTCATTACTATGATGCACCAGCGTTTCCCTGCTTGTCTATACAATTCTTTTGTCCTTGTTTACGCATAGGGAGCTAATGTTATCATATCATACATAGGAAGCGTTTATTTAGTATCACCAATTTTGCTGCATCTTTATGACAACTTTTACTGTTATTGTTTCTAACAGCGGACCAAGTATTATTCTGACACACTTGTATGTATTTTAGTGTGCAGTGACGCCCTAAATCTTTGCAACCATCTTGTCACATATTTTAATTAATAGAGCCTACCTGACAACATTGAAAACTGTAGATGCAGTGACTGGCCAAGGAATATTACTGCAACAGGGGAAAGCCATATCTGGCTTACTGCCATTCAAAATCAAAAGCTGTCCAGTAGTGCCATCAAGTCAGAACAGGCAGCAACCAGTAGTACCCAGCTACAACCATGGACTGTTTTGGATAACTCTGGCTAGAAGTAGTGTTTACGGAAGAAATGCATCCCAAAAAACATACTTTCGCAAAGGAAGCAAGGCAAAGTGACTCAGCTATTAAAAAAAAACATAGGAACTGTGCTGCAAAAAAATTGTAGCTGGTGCTTGAGACTGATTGGGCAAAATACAAAATGTTTGGCTGTAACAGAAAGCAATTTGTTCACCAAAGTACTCATTTAACTGTGGAAAATTACACAAACTTACCAGCTTCCACCAGTATCTTCACAAGGTCTTTTGCTTTTGTTCTTGGGTTGATATGCACATATTTGACCAAAGCACGTTCATCTCTGGTACACAGAATCTGTCTCCTTCCTGAGCGGTATGATAGCTGGACATTCCCATCTTGTTTGTACTTGTGTATAATTGTTTGTCGCAACGTGCAAAGCCCGCCTTAGTGTATGTAAACGTTTGGCTTTCCAGAAAGTAATAAAAGTGCCTTAAAAAATTCTCTCTCATTATTCTGGCATTTGGCAAAAATAAATAATTTGGTTCCTAATTGACCTAAAACAGGGAAGGTTTATTCTGAAATCATGTCAGATAGTGAGAAAAACATGAACATGTGTCTCTTTAGATAGTGTATGTAAATTTTAGATTGTATGTAAACTTCTAGTTTCAACTGTATGCGTGTCTGCGTGTGCATGGGGCCCACTGAGACTCTTTTGCCCAGGGCCCACAAACACCTGGAGCCAGCCCTGATTCTCAGGTAAGTTATCCCATATTCATGGGACCCCAGTGATCCGAAAAACGAGGCTCTGGAACTAAAGAACCAAGCTATGCCGAGCCCCGTCTTAAATGGAGCACAGGGGTGCCAAATCTCTCGATCTCTGCGCCATTCACTGTCTATAGAAGTGTCAGAAATAGCTGGACACTGTGCTCAGCTTCCTCCATGCAGTCCCCTATCAGTACTAATGATTTGAGCAGAGGTCGGGCATGCGCCCCTCCGCCCTATTCAAGATGGGATCCCTGAGTGTCAGAGCAGTCAAGCAGCCAGCAATCAGTTAGCTACCCCAAATCATATGATTTTGGACTTCCAAAGTAGTATATCTTTAAAAAAAAAAGTGGAGGAAAATGACACATCTATGGTTTATTATTAATTCATAGAAGATTGACAAAAGGTTAAATCCACACGACATAATCCAGGTTTTTACTGATGCGTTTACGTTCGTGTTACTGTACATAGTCATAGTACAAGCAATCAAATGATTGTAGCTTCGAGTCCCTTGAGGGGACTAACAAATAAAACAAAAAATAACACTTTACACCCATCCATAGCAAGAAACAAAATCAAAACACCACAACTATGTATTTTTCATTGCCGCAAAGAGGTTACAAAATGCAATAAGAAGTGACAAAAACATAGTAGAGGCTCCAAAAATGTGAAAACCAAGATAGAAGCTCGCCTCACAAAAAACAACCCCCCCCCCCACAGCTCCATAGATTGCAATATAAAATGTACAGGTCTCAGAAAATGGCGATACAAACTATTTTTTTTTATATACAAAATTCAGAATAATTTTAAGGCAATAAAATAATTTTAAAAATGTATACCTGTTTGATATCTCTGACCTGTTTTCAGGTAATTTTTACTACTCAATTAATGCCTAAAAAATAAAACCCAAAAAACAAGGGTGGAATTGTGTTTGAGGGTTTTTTTCATCATTTCATCGCACTTGGAATTGTTTTGCCGTTTTTCATTATTCTACATAGTAAGCTGAACGTAATCATCCAAAACTACAACCAGACCTGCTAAAAAAAAAAACCACTCATGTCTGTATTTAAAATAAAATCGTTATGTGCTGCGGAGAGAAGGGGTAAGGCTATGTGCCCACGTTGCGTTCTGTCCCTGCAGAAATTTCTACAGCGATTTGAACAACACACGTGCGCTTCAAATCGCTGCAGAAACAGTCCGTAATGAAAAGCCAATTTCATGCGCTCTGGATGCAGCCTCTCCCATAGACAGAGCGGGGGCTGCATTCAAAGCGCATGAAAGAAGTGATATGTCACTTCTTAGAACGCAGCGCTTCGGCAGTAGCCGAAGCACTGCATTCTAATACGCCACGTGGGCATGGATTAGGCACAATCTTCATAGATTGTGCTGGGGACGCAGGATGAATGCAGTTAAGCTGCGGTGCAGAACGCAGCGTGACTGCATGAAAATACGCTACATGGGCACATAGCCTTAATGGCATGAAAATACGCTACATGGGCACATAGCCTTAATGGCATTGTTCAGACGCCTGATAGATACTTGTTTATCTTCAAGACTGTGTTCCCACAGTGAATTTTTGGTCACATTTTGACACTGTGTCTTTTTCCTGCACAAAAAACAAAGTGTCTTAGGGGTACTTTGCACACTACAACATCGCAAGCCGATGCTTGCGATGCCAAGCGTGATAGTCCCCGCCCCCATCGCAGCAGCGATATCTTGTGATAGCTGCCGTAGCGAACATTATCGCTACGGCAGCTTCACATGGACTTACCTGCCCTGCGACGTCGCTCTGGCCGGCGACCCGCCTCCTTCCTAAGGGGGCGGGTCGTGCGGCGTCACAGCGACATCACACAGTAGGCGGCCAATAGAAGTGGAGGGGCGGAGATGAGCGGGACGTAAACATCCCGCCCACCTCCGTCCTTCCGCATAGCCGGTGTGAGCCGCGGTGACGCAGGTAAGCTGATGTTCCTCGCTCCTGCAGCTTCTCATACAGCGATGTGTGCTGCCGGAGGAACGAGGAACAACATTTCGCTGCAGTGAAATTATGAAAATGTCGGACACTACACCATTGATACGATTACGACGCTTATGCGCTCGTTAATCGTATCAAAAAGGATTTACACACTACGATATCGACAGCGAGGCCGGATGTGCGTCACTTTCGATTTGACCCCAGCGACATCGCAGCTGCGATATCGTAGTGTGCAAAGTACCCCTTAGGCTTCACATAGCATTTGGCTCAACGTTCAGTGGCTCCATAGGGGCTTATGTCCGAACCCCTGAGAAACTGGATTCAGGCGTATGCAGGGACATTGTCTATCTTCATACAGATGGAGTCACAGTGTGCTCTATCATGCACCATTTTCAACCATATACACCTAATTGAGGAAGGCAGCAAGACGTAGACAAAGACGTTTTTTGGTGCAGAAATGTCAGCGTGTACACATACACAACTCTGTTTTTCTGTTAAATAACTAGTAAACTTATCATACATGCTCTTGCATGATTTCTTTTTTTCCAGAATGACATGATAAAAACGTAAATAAGCATTTGTTTACTGTGCCATATTTAATGCTTGAATATGCTCCATGAAACAATAGGTAAACAATACATTCCACAGGATATATGGATGTCCGCAGGTGTAATGTAACCATGGCTAGAGTCCCATGTGAGGCACCTGTGGGGAGAGCAATAAAGAGAAAACTGGGTCAACAAGCTTAGCGAAAAACAGCAGTGGGATAAATAAAATTCAAAAAGATGGATGATAAAACTGAATACAACAAGCCAGTCTCAGTTCTGGCATGAAACTATAATGCATGGTTCATTACTCTTACCGGAGCCACACACTCAAAGCTGCATCAAAACCGCAAGTGTACAACCCGCATGGCGGAGAAATACTTCACACAACTGTGATAACTTCTGTGCTTTCACCTCATGATCAACACTGCCTCATGCCAATGTATGCTTACAGGTTTTTGACGCAGTGTTTCAAGGTGAGGAAGGATCAACAATTTATTCCAAAGATGGTGCAAGTATACGAGGGGCTGCTGATAAGTCTTTGGCATTGTGATCTTTTTTGTTTCTATGGTAACAAATGTTACATCACATGAAAGCCTTATGTGTCTAATATATGTTTTCAAAATTTTGTGTTTGTTGCTTATGGCAACAGTGTTCTACGCATGCGGGAAAACAAAATGGCAGAGTCTAATGCGATATTCACAGCAACTGAGAGCAGAGGAGGGATAAAATTCTTGTTTCTCCAAGGAAAGTCTGCAAAGGATATTCATGGTGATTAGGGATGATTGAATACCTCAAATATTCGGCTTTGCGAATATTTTCCGAATAGGTCGCCGCTATTCGACTATTCGCGAATATTCCTTGTGCAATGTAAGTCTATGGGAAACCCGAATATCAACTATTCGGAACTAGTCTGGTTTCCCATAGACTTACATTGCGCATCGAATATTGCGGCGAGTTATTTGTCGAATATTCATGAAGCCGAATATTTGAGGTATTCGATCATCCCTAATGGTTATATGTCGCAGACATTGGGGGATCAATGTCCTGTAAATTCCACAGTTAAGAACTGGGTTGCCAAATTTAAAACGGGCCACTTTAGCACCAATGATGAGGAACGTCCTGGACAACCGAGAGTGGTGGTTGTTCCAGAGATGCTGTGCACAACCTCATACTGGAGAATCGATGAATTTACGTTAAAGCAATAGCAGACATCATGGGGATTTCCCATGAATGTGTTTGTGTCATTATCCATGAACATTTGGACATGAGGAAGCTATCTGCAAAGTGGGTCCCCAAATTTTTGACAACAGATCATAGAAGCATGCAAAACGAAAACTGCCCAGTCCATTTGTCAGCGTTTCTGGACTGATAACTTCCTGGATTGACTGGTCACTATGGGTGATACCTGGATTTATTTGTATGATCCTGAAAACAAAGAGCAGTCAAATAATGGAGGCCCAATAGTTCTCCTCATCCAAAGAAGTTCAGGGTGCAAAAATCAGCCAGTAAGGTGATGGCGTCTGTGTTCTGGGATAAGGAGTGTGTGCTGCTAGTTTACTACCTTCAAAAGGGTTCCACCATCAATGCAAGGTATTAAATTGAACTTTTGGACCAATTGAGGGAAGCTCTGTTTCCAAACCTGAAGAAACACCTCAAGGGTACCAAATTTCACACCATTTCTGATGCCATGGCTGCTACGGATGCCTGGTTTAAGGCACAACCAAAATCCTTCTTTTTGCTAGGCCTACAGAACTTGGAATACCGATATAAGAAGTGTGTTGACATCAGTGGAGAGTGTGGAATAAATGTAAAGTTTCATCATCCTATCTCGTTTCTTTCTGGGTAAAACCAAAGACTTATCAGCAGCCCCTCATATGTTAAATTACAATAAGGATCTCAGAGAATATATACATCACTATTTCAACATTTATTCTGGAGTTTCTAGGTGAAATATGATAAAACCTTACCATTAAACTTTGTGTTGTAATATAGGTATACGGGTGTATCTACGCGCTGTATGTATATTCCAACTGAGGATGGCACTCTGATCTTAGTGGCCTGACACATAAAATATTGAGGGATTCACACCTAAAGGCCACTTTACACGCTATGACATCGCTAATGCGATGTCGTTGGGGTCACGGAATTTGTGACACACATCCGGCCGCATTAGCGATGTCGTTGTGTATGACACCTATGAGCGATTTTGAATCATCGCAAAAACGTTCAAAATCGCTCATTGGTTACTTGGGGGTCCCTTCTCAAATATCGCTGCTGCAGCGTGTACGATGTAGTTCGTCGCTCCTGCGGCAGCACACATCGCTATGTGTGACATGGCAGGAACCTCACCTAACCTGCCGCCGCCCGCAATGCAGAAGGAAGGAGGTGGGCGGGATGTTACATCCCGCTCATCTCCGCCACTCCGCTTTGATTGGGTGGCCGCTTAGTGACGTCACTGTGACGCCGCACAGACCGCCCCCTTAGAAAGGAGGCGGTTCGCCGGTCACAGCGACGTCGCTAAGCAGGTAAGTAGTGTGACAGGTCCGGGTGATGTTGTGCACCACAGGCAGCGATTTGCCCATGTCGCACAACCGATGGGGGCGGGTGCCCACGCTAGCGATATCGGTACCAATATCGCAGCATGTAAAGTGGCCTTTAGGCACAGATTGTCTAGTACTTCCCCCACCAAACAGACTACACTTCAGACCATGTATGCTGAGTACTTCTCACCTTACCTAGGTGTCATCCACTAACTCCATGAGACCATAATTAACATATTACAATATAGAATCTTTACTTTTCAGTTCATTCATATATGGATGAGAGCTTTTCTGGACAAAATAGTTAAGATCATGGTGTCTCATGGCAACAGTCAAAATTTAACCCCCAACCATACCCCTCCCCCAATAAATAAATACACAAATAAATAATAAATTCATCATGGTAGACAGGGTCAATAAGATACCCCATTCATTGTCACTAAAGGAGTATAATGTTCCCAAAAATGCCCACATACACAGTGTGATACACAAACAGTGAACTTCCCCAAGCAATTTCCCACTAGAGAACCCCCACATGGACTGTACGATGACCCTAAAGGGTATCCACAGACCCAACACATTATGATGCTGCCATGGTGTCTCCAAAACCGGGAAGGGAAATGGTTAATTGAGCACAGTTTGACCATTTTCCTTTAGGGGTATTCTCACTTTTGTTGCCAGCAGTTTAGACTTTAATGTGTTGAGTTATATAGAGGGCACACCAAATTAACACAAGCTGTACACTGACTAATGGGTGGAGTGTACTCAATTTTGTGATATCCTGTGTAGATAGATAGATAGATACATAGAGATAGAATGTTTTCCCTGCTCTAAAGATTAGATTCTCAAAAAACTCAAAACACACAATTGGAAAAATATGGTGCAAAGCCAGTCATTCCTTTGTTCTAAACGTTCCTCACTGATGAGTAGATAGCTCTCGTGAATACCTCACCATCCAATCTTTTCTGCTATGTGCATTACTCTGGCAATAGAGGAGTCTTGTTAATCTTTTTATGTAACAGATTTATGGTGTAATACTAGGGCAGGATTAAGTAGTGCCTATTTATATAACCCTTCCATGACTTCACAGGATTTACACTGCACTAGTTTAGGTAAAGCACTGTGGAAAGACAGTCATTTGGGCATACAATAGATTAGTGCATTCGCGCCTCTGCCCAATTTAAATCATGGCTATGAAGTCCCTGGTCCTCGGGATCCAGAACTGTGCTCTCGGGAATGCTGGTGGTGATTCCTAGTTATCTCATCTCAAGCAAGAATGCCAGCTTTAAAAATTTGAAGCAAAAAAAAGGGCCTTTGCGCATACGGGCATCTGCTGTCTGCACAAGCACAAGGTTGACATAGAAATAACAGAAACACTCAAAACTAATTGGCTAACACACCAAAGCACAACACTATGCTAAATTTTCCACTAAAATAGAGCCCAGGGTTAGTTAGGTGGTGCTTGGACTGTACCCTTTGTCCGGTTCGGATGGGCAAAAGGTTTTATCAGGTCCATTTTTGTGCATACCAACAATCTTAGGCTCAGTTCATATGTTCAGTAATCATCCATTAGAACGGATCCATCAGCAATCCATTGACAACGGCAAAAAAAACTTATTTCAACTGCATATGTTTTTTTCAAAAGTGAAGTTTATAGAAAACAGATCCATTAAATAATAGCTATCCATTTTTTTCATTCGTAAAAGATCCATTTCTTGCTTACTAGGTCAGTTTCAAATAGAGAAAACGGATGGCTCTTTAAAAGGAACCTGTCAGGTCCAATCAATATGCACCTAGAACCACGAGCAGTTCTGGGTGCATATCTATAATCCCTGCCTAACTGTCCCTGTATACACTAGCATAGATAAAGAGATCTTTAGAAAAAGTATTTCTAAAGATCTTTTATCGTATGCTAATGAGCGAGGGCACGAGTTCCCTGGGCGTTAGTTCCCCTAGCTAGTCGCCCCATTAGCATGATAGCACGTCCCTGTGGGCCCCTGTGGGTGTGCTAACATGCTAATGAATGTGCAGCGTCAGAGGATTATCTCACTCACCTCTCCGCCGCCATCGCGTCCAACGGGGGATTTTGGCTCAGTGTTTGGGTCATGCGCACTACTTCAGTTTGAAGCCAGGACGTGTATACCCGGCTTCATAGTGAGCATAGGGGGTGACTGGCAAGGGAAACAATGCCCAGGGGGCTAGTGCCCTTGCTCATTAGCATAAAATATAAGATCTTTAGAAATACTTTTTCTACAGATATCTTTACCTATGCTAGTGTAAACAGGGACGGATAGACAGGGATTAGCAATATGCACCCAGAATTGCTCGTGATTCTGGGTGCATATTGGACCTGACAGGTTCCCTTTAATGGATCCATTTTCTATAGACTTTAATGATAAAATAACAGATCCAGTCAAAATCATTTTTGGGTGCCGGACAAAAAAGTTGTTTGCAAAACTTTTTTTTGTCAACGGATTGCTGCTGGATCCTTTCTCAGAGATGATTACTGAACATGTGAACATAGCCTAGTGTGTATGGGAGCCCCGGACAATTTACTGTCTGGACATGTAAGGATCCGGCATGTCCCATTTCAGACTGCTGATCCTTTTGTTCTTTACAGACTGAGGGGCACTGCAGCCAAACTTGTGATGCTGCCCCCTGACTGCTGGCCCCTATTCATGGTTTAAATAGGTTTAAAAAGACACTGTACTGCTGCCCCGCCTCCTGTGGTGTGACTGGCCCTCGCCCCGCCTCCCGGATACATGTCACCGTGCTGCCCAGCTTTCGGCCTCTCTGTTACAGGACCCGGACCTGTTGGGCAGCCGGAGACGTGTACCCGCTCCTGGAGGCGGTAAGAGGTGTTCTGAGAGAACTACCCGCCCGCCGGTCAGCTTGAGCTTATTAAAATTTTGAAAAAGAGCGCTTCGCGCTCTTTGCCTATGGCACCACCCACCCACCGCCCTGCCACTGCCAGCGCGTGGGACGGGGGGAGTACGGGTGCGGGCGGTGGGCTGGCGCGGTCCCTGATGTGCAGGTTGGAGCTCCTGCGGCGGTGGGTACGCCGGCTTGCTGAAGTTTAACAAACCCCGTTCCCCTCCCTTACCCCCCATCTCCCGCTGCAATGCCTCCAAAAAAAAAAACTGTATCCCCCTGCACGTTATGGGTGCTAACCTGGGGAACGAATCAGGGGCCACCTGGGTATCCCAGTAAGGGGTATTGTTAGGCCCCACTACAACTGTTCAGGGAAGGTTGGTAGGAGGGGAGCATTTGCAATGTGACGCTCTGGCCTATCAGGTCGTAACAGAGTATTGTGCAATCTGTCCTCCCGCACAGTATCCACCCTTCTTGGTTAATGGATCCCAGTCTCCCGGTGTTGTTAACAGCTAGTCCAATTAAAATCCTAGGAACACTTCCCACTTGAACCTACCAGACACACCATTGGGGGGGCCTGAAGGGAATAGGGCCGCCCACATGGGGGGTTGGTGAGGAGAAAGTGAGGACAATGACAGTCGAGAGTTGAGAGTGAAGGAGAGAGGAGGTGAAATGGCTCTTGTGAGGAGAGGCCACGGAGGAGAGCTCCTGTATACTAGGTGGCAGATGTTGGTCTGGGCCTGGTAGGAGCTGGAACCTGGTCGCAGAGGACAGTGTCAAGGGGCACGGACTGCCGAGGAGGGCAGCCGGCGGCCTTGAGCTATCACCAGGCAGGGGCCAGGGCACGACGGGGTATGTGGACCCCAGGCCAGAAAGTAGCTTCACGTGTTCCGGTAATTTAACCGACGGGGTGAAGACTTCAAGTGTCATCCCCAACCCGCTCCAAAATCGGGGTCCTAGAGCACTGATGGGATAGGACTTTCCCACTACAGTCCAAAGAAATCCTACTCGTGAACCCTGAGAGCAAGCTCACTCCGTTAGCCATACGGGTGAGCGGAACCCGGAGAGTTTCATACCAACGGATCCAATCGAAACTAAGGTTCCAGGGATAGGGCCACAGACCAACAACAATACCAGGGGCACGGATCCAGGCGTGCTCCCCGCAGACTACGGTGGTGCTCAGAACTTTGGTTTACAAGCTGTCGGTGTGGTTATTCTGGGACTGAGTGAGTACATTGGAAACCCCCTGCACCTATCCCCCAACGGCACCCAAAAACCATCCATCACCAACGGGCCCCGGGAAAAGAAACCCCTACCCACGGAGGGGTTAAACATCAGGCTGCCGCACCATCGTCACCGGGCTCCCCGACGGCAGTGGTGGTCCCTCACATTACCACGCACCGTGGGTGGCGTCACAAACTTTCCAAAATCCCCCTGTACAGATCTCCCCCCTTCTTTGAATTGAGTGGCCGTGCAACCCCCGGGTCCGGAGAACCCTTGAGCCACCGCGGATCCGGAAATGGATCCGAGCAGCAGCAGCCCGGCTGCTCGCACGGGCGCAGTACAGCAATATGCTGGGAGCAGTAGCCCACAGGCAGCGTGGTCCCCACCTGATGATACTCCACCTCCACTAGTTAGAGTGCTAGTGGTTTTTTGCCTCTTTAGGGGCCGGCATGATGCCATGGGAAAAGCCCAACCCCCCACTCCCATTTGACACTATGCAGCGGGGAATGTGTGGACAGCAAACAACCCCCCCCATTTTTGCACAGCGGGTTTCAGCATGGTATGGCGGCGGCTGGGGCAGTGCCGAACATCGCGCTGTGCTGTCATTTGCAGGGACCCCGGCCACCGTTGCAGTCCATGGTGCGGGTAGCTGCAGTGACCGGAATCAGTTATCTTCACCCGTGGAGCGGCATGGGCGTCAGGGCTCTGAGCGTTGTCGTTGAGGATGAAGAAGAGAGGAAAAATAAAGTGTGTCACATGGGTTGAGCTAGATCCCGCCGCCGAGGTCACCGCGTTGGCAGTCGCACTCTTTTTCAGACTAAGCTCCGGTGAGGGCCCACGGTGGGACGAAGAGCATCTGAGTGTGCATCAGTCTGGACAGCCGAGTTGCCTTTGGAATCTGGCAAGCAATCTCCAGATGTTGGAATCCGAAGAGGAATTTCCAGAGTCGGGTCTGCCTTTTTCCTGCAGCATGGGGCGAGTACCATTATGTGGGTGTGCGGGGTGGGATAAGTGCCCCGGGGGAGGGGTAACGTGATGTCACCAGGCAACAGGATTTCCGCCCAATTCAACATCCTGTCACTAAGTTATGTATGACCAACACCATGGGTGTACTGAGGAAATCATCCACCCCGTTGTTAAAGGCCGTTATAGTATCTTCCATTACTACCTCTTGTGGTCGGCATTCCACAACCTGACTGCTCTAACTATAAAAAACCCTTTCCTATTTAGCTGCGGAGGAGGAAGTCTTGTGCCAGTCCTTTATATTGACCACACATGTATTTATGCATATAAATGAGATCTCCTCTGAGACATCTCTTTTCTGAGCTTAGCATATCCAACTTTTTCAAACCCTCCTCATGTGGTCGGCCTCCATTCCCCGCAATAATCTAGTTGCCCCTTTTTTAGTAATAAAAAAAAAAAAAGTCGAGCCCAAACTGGATCCCAGAATTTAGATGGGGCCTGTCAAGTGATTTATGGACGGGTTACAATATGTTGCGATCACGGGATCTAACTCCCCTTTTAATACACTCTACCTTAGGGCTGTAGTTGAAAAGATGGTAGCTACTGTATATTGGTCACTGATAATTTTATGGAAATGGCGGAAGTGTATTCCTTTACATTTTCGTTGCTTGTTTGAGTTTCATTTTAACAGACGAAAATGAACAAGTGAGATGTGAAAATTGGCATTTTATTTAATTGCATAATTATGCCCACTAATATTTCCTGAGCAATTATGTCCACGTAAATATTCTCAAAAAAAAAATACACTCAATTTTAGTTTTTGATCTCAGGTGCATATAACTGACAAGTGATTTCCAATGTTTTATCAGACAGCAATCATTCTAATGCTATACTATAGAGGGTGCCAAGTAGCTTTATTATTTGAAGCACCTATTATGTATAGAGAAACATGACAATATGACAGTAGAGAAAAATGGGCCATCAACAATGTTGTTCCCCTTATATCTATATTTGGAAAAGCATTCATAAGGATGCAACAGTAAAAAAAAACAAACCTCTTTTCGCCCTTCCATTCGGAATGCTTTGCCGCATGAAAACAGGTTTATCCGCTATTACCCATTACCTGGACGTTTATTATCCTCCGGCTCTGTGGAACTACTGGGTATGCCTCAATTTTGTAAGGTCATTTGCATGGCTACCAAGAGTATTACTAAGTGGTCGTGTTAATTTGCCTGGGTTTTTTGCTACATGGGTCCAACCCCAGGAGCAGGAAGTTCAAACTTGATTTTCCGCAACATGGAATCAGGATACTGGCACCTCTAAAGGTGTAGTGTAATTTCTCGTTAAGTTCCAATGACCACACTCGTTTCAAGGGCAGGAACGGACAAATTCGTAGGTGGAGTATTTTCCAGCGCGGTAGGGCCAGTTGTTTTTTGGGTTTGGTTCCAATACAAAGGGCTTAAAAAAATGCAGTATGCTGCGCCCAGTGGGTTTTTTCCAGCAACCTAATTCTGATCGTGCCTTTCCCCCATTTAGGTTGGAGTTGAACAAAGGGGAGCGGGCGGGGAACTTGGAAATAGGGGTATGACCGGTTGGTTTGACAAGGTCAGTGGGTAAAATCCATTAACCACCTGTCTACAATTTCCCTCATCAGTAATCAGGCTGATTTAGGTTTTGGGCTTGGAATGCCCATCGGTCAACGCAAGGTTTAAGGCAAAACAGGCATCTGGGCGACGGAATAGCATGGCTCACGCCCTATTTCAATCCTAGGTATTCTGGTAACTCCATCCGCAGGCAGGATCAAGGCTTGGAGTTCTCAGCTTGATAGTGGAGTGTTCCAGTGAAGGTAGGCCGATGACCCGGTCCCCCATTACAGCACTGACATGACGGTCCTATGATACAGTATGCAGTGAGTGGTGTGACTAGGAGGGTGATGTGCATGACGATTTTCTGATCTATCACGTAGCAATACACACCCTGCAGTATGTAGTGAACCTACATCCCCAACGGGCACCGGTTTTCTGTTGCAAGCAATTGGTGACGGGGTTTGTCTTGACATTTTGAATTGCGTAACTGGACCGACGTGATCAAGGCCTTGTGGGGCACAAAGTATTGAAGGGGTGGAGGATTAGCAGCAAGCATGTGGTGAACAGGAATCCTATTCTTTTCTAGTCGTTGGTTGTTCTAAGAAAAGGTATCGGGTTGGGATGTTAGCCTCACTGCAAATCTATTTTTCTTTTTTGAGGTTTTGGGATCTTTTTCCCCCATCCGGCGGGTACTCTCGAGGGTGTCGGTTATGTCTCTTAGGCGAGCAGGAGTGACGGGGACCAGTTGTTTATACACAAAGACGGTCCTCCATTTTGTGTGTTCATGGGGTTTTGCCAGTACCACCTCAGAGAGAAGAGGTGTTGGCTGGTTACGAGAATTCTCTTTTCTGACAGTGTTTCCTTTTCAGATCTCAGTCGGCCTGGGTCCTAGGTCACTCCCACATATTTTGGGCCGCGAGGAGAGTGGACCTTCGCCCTGGCGGTCGGTCCTTTGTTTTCTCTGCAGTGGATGTAAATTGGAGAGGTTGCCGGGGCCTGGCTTAGCCGCGGGTCTATCAGAGGTGATCAAGATGAGTGAGCTGTCTTTTCTCCAGTTGAATTGGTGATCTACGTAGGCATCAAAGACCTGGTCTCCTGCCATCTAGCTGTGCCTCTTACCCTCATCTTGTCAGAGATGTACAAATTTCCCTGTTTTTTTGTTTTCGAGTTTAAGATGGTCCAGTCTAAGGTGTCAGGAAGGATGTGTTATGAAGCTGTCCTGGCGTACAGTCAACCAGCGCCTACCTAAGTTGTTCAGTTATATATATGTAAATTAAAAAAAAAAATATGGGTTGATGGTCTGGCACCGCCAGATGGAAGGTAATATCTTGGCTTTCCTTACGCTTGGATGGGTACATCCTAATGATGCTGTTTCGGATATGTTGGTAGCGGGAGTGTCTGATGGGATGGCTCAGGTATGTTCGTTTTTTGGGGGAGGTCGCAGCTTGCTAGCGCTGTGCTGCTCCTTGGCGGAAGGCGTAGGAAAAGTGGTGGTGAAATATCCACACTGGACGGCCGGAAGGCGGAAAATTTCCCTAAACCCCGTGGTGTTGGCTAGTTAATGCCTAGTTAAGAGCTGCGACCAAAATTTATGCCAAAGTAAAGATGAGAGTGGTTTTTCTCTATGCCTCTCTCAAAGATTGAAAAGTGAAATAAAAGTATTTTTATTTATAAGAGAACGGCGTTGTGTCTTTCTAGGGGGAAAAAGGTGGTAGTTGGGTCCTGGCAGTCAAGCTGACAGAGATGTCTGCCAGCGGCTCTCTCATTGAGAACACCGGAGCACTTGATAAAATGAGTGCTCCTATGTATGGGAGTGATGGCCGAGATGGCTGCTAGCTGAACGATCAACCGCACCATGGCTCAGCTATCAGCCACCTAGTCTGTATGGGGGGCTTAAAACTATTTATTGGTGCAATAACATAGAAAAATATCAACAGATTACAAAAAATAATTAACAAGCTTTGAGGGGTTGTCCACAGATAGTAAGTTAAAAAGGGTTTTACACTTTAAAAAAAGTGGACCCAAAACTTTGCTTGTTAAGTAAAATAGCACAATCAAAAAGCGATTATTATTTATCAGTTATCAGTGACTGGCTGCAGCAGTGATGTGAGCTGTCAATGTGATGTCATCCCCGCAGCCAAAACACAAAATCAGTCCAGCAGTGGAGATATAGCGCTGTACCCAGGGAGGGTGAGTACGATTTGATTTTAATATTTTACATTATAAGGCAACGTTTGGGGTTCACTGCTAAGACCCCCATTTTTCTTCCAAACAGGAGGCCCAAAGTCCAGGGTGGAGGAAGCAACAGTGAGCATGAGCAACCAATACAGACACAGGTTTGTATTGATACATACAGCAAGACATGATCTTTGCAACTCCTCTCTATACTAGCACATAGATGAGGCTCAGGAATCAAACCCTTCTATTAAGTAAAAATTCCAAAATAGGGGATTTGAAAATTGTTTGTTTTGGGTTTTTTTGTTTTTTTTTTTACTAATATACAGTATAGTCATATTGAAGTTTTGGGTGGAAATATATGTTACTGATGTATCTAAAATATGAGCATCCTTGATTTCCAGGGACAGTACCAAACCTTTTTTTTAGTTTGTTCTCTGGAAATATTTACCCTTGACAGTGTCCATGATATTTAACATTGAGAGTTGGCCCAGTTGTTCTGCTAAGTTAACAGACGTAGGTTTATGTCACGATAATTTATCTTTTAAGACGTTCAAGTTCACATTCATTAATCACTGTTTCAAAATTTCACGCTGTTATTTAACATGTCTAGTAGAGACCGATATGATATGATCCAAATTTCATAGTTTCATAGTTTTTATTGTTGCATGTAGTCCATCCAGTTCAACCTATAGCTTAACATACAGGAAGGCAAAAATCCAATGAGACCAATGCTAATTTCCCCATAATAGGGGAAAAATTCCATCCAACTCTACATTCAGACTGGTTCCTTGGATTCACATCCTATCACTGAACTTAGCACCTGTGCCATGTAGGAGCCGTGTTCAGAAAAGCATAGTGTATGAATCCTGAGAAATGTGAAGCTACAGAGATCTGCCAGTTCACTACAGAGACTGTCAGGAGTTGAGAACAGCTCAGGATAATTCAAAAGCAAACTGTTGTGCAGCAGAAGGATAGAGAAGAGTGACCAGCACAGGATATTCCCTTCCCTCCACCTCACTGCAAGTATAATGTACAGTGTTCTGCTCTGTGTACATCCACTGTGTAAAGAGATAGACTGTGTGTAAAGAGAGAATAAAATCTGTGAACAGACAATCATACAGTATATGCTACTCTGGAATCTGGAATGTGTACTTGCTGGAAACTGTTACCTCACCTTATGTGTAGAGGTAAAGTGTGCTCTGATTTAATCCTCCAAATTTCCAAAGAACTCATATTTACTTTGCCCAGCATCCCTATACATAGTAGCAGACATACAACACACCTATAAACTGTAATATTGTATTTTTCAGAAAGGCTTCCAGGCCTCCATGTACTTATACAGTGAATAAACAATTACGTCATATGGCAGAATGTTCCATAATCTCACTGGCCTTAGAGTAAAGAAATTTATGATTATGATTAAGCATTCTTTCTTCTAGACATCGAGAATGACCCGTCGCAGGCCTATTTATCTACACCGTGTGTAGAATTATTAGGCAAATTGTATTTTAGAGGATTTTTTTATTATTGATCAACAACTATGTTCTCAATCAACCCAAAAGATTCATAAATATCAAAAGTTAATATTTTTGGAAGTTAAAGTGCGTTTTTTTTAGATTTCACTATCTTAGGAGGATATCTGTTTTGTGCAGGTAACTATTACTGTGCAGAATTATTAGGTAACTTAATAAAAACCAAATATATTCCCATCTCACTTGTTTATTTTCACCAGGTAAACCAATATAACTGCACAAAATTTAGAAATAAAACATTTCTGACATACAAAAACAAAACCCCAAAAAATTAGTGACCAATATAGCCACCTTTTTTATGATGACACTCAACAGTCTAGCATCCATAGATTCTGTCAGTTGCTTGATCTGTTTATTATCAACATTGCGTGCAGCAGCCACCACAGCCTCCCAGACACTGTTCTGAGAGATGTACTATTTTCCCTCCCTGTAGATCTCACATTTTATGAGGGACCACAGGTTCTCTATGGGGTTCAGATCAGGTGAACAAGGGGGCCATGCCATTATTTTTTCATCTTTTTGATCTTTACTGGCCAGCCACGCTGTGGAGTAGTTGGATGCATGTGATGGAGCATTGTCCTGCATGAAAATCATGTTTTTCTTGAACGATACCGACTTCTTTCTGTACCACTGCTTGAAGACGTTGTCTATCAGAAACTGGCAGTAGGTCTGGGAGTTGAGCTTCACTCCATCCTCAACCCGAAAAGGTCCCACAAGTTCATCTTTGATGATACCAGCCCATACCAGTACCCCACCTCCACCTTGCTAGCGTCAGAGTCGGAGTGGAGCTCTCTGCCCTTTACTGATCCAGCCTCTCGCCCATCAAGAGCCACTCTCATTTCATCAGTCCATAAAACCTTTGAAAAATCATTAAGATATTTCTTGGCCCAGTCTTGACGTTTTATCTTATGTTTCTTGTTCAAACTAAGGTGGTCATTTTTCAGCCTTCCTTACCTTGGCCATGTCCCTGAGTATGGCACACCTTGTGCTTTTTGATACTCCAGTAACATTGCAGCTCTGAAATATGGCCATCTTTGCAGCTTCACGCTTGATTTTCCTCAATTCATGGGCAGTGATTTTGCGCCTTTTTTGCTCAACACGCTTCTTATGATCCTGTTGGCTATTGCCAAGAAATGCTTGATTATTCAGTGATCTTGTTTCAAACGTTTGGCAATTACAAGACTGCTGCATCCCTCTGCAAGACATCTAACAATTTTGGACTTTTCAGAGCCCGTCAACTCTCTCTTCTGACCCATTTTGCCAAAAGAAAGGAAGTTGCCTAATAATTAAGCACACCTCATATAGGGTGTTGATGTCATTACACCACACCCCTCCTCATTACAGAGATGCACATCACCTGATTTACTTAATTGGCAGTTGGCTCTCAAGCCTATACAGCTTGGAGTAGGACAACATGTATAAAAAGTATCATGTGATCAAAATACTCATTTGCCTAATAATTCTGCACAGTGTATTATGCATTGCTTATATAGCACCATCATATTCCACAGCATTTTATAGAGATTATGTATGATCACAGTCCCCATTGGGGTTCACACTCTAAGTTCCTGAACAATATGTCTTTTGAGTGTAGAAGAAAACCAGAAACCCAGAGAAAATCCACCATTCAGATGTTGTCCTTTGTGGGATATGAAACCAAGGACCCCAGCAGTGCAAAGCAACAGTGCTAACTACTGAGCTACCATGCTGCCTAAATGTAAAAAAGATAATTAGCAAGCTCATTAAAGGAATCTTTGTAATGTCCTTTCATATATTTGTACATAGTGATAAGAATTTCCTAAAATTCATCACATTTTAGGAATTTGCTGGACCCAGTGAATTTGAACAATTTGCAATTTGATTAACATGAATCAGCAAAAATGTCCTCCACTATTTTACCCAATGCATAAGTTGCATCAGACAGAGAATGCTCACATGATCTCGGTGGACTTCCCAATAATGCTTTGATGCTATCACATATCACATAGTACCGCAATCAAATAGTACAGCTTATAGCATAGTAAAGCACAACCATCATATTGCACAAATCAAAGTATAGCACAGCTATCACATAGTATAGGACACCACATAACATAGCAAATACGATACGATACACTTTATTGATCCCATGGGAAATTATGGTGTCACAGCAGCACAACTTAAATAATAATATGAAAATATGAATTACTTAATTGATAACACAGAGTTGACAGAAGAACATTATACATTAGATTAGGACATACACAGCGGGTAAACTGAAAAGTAGAAGAAATAAAGAAGGAAACATTCACCTTGATGATTTAACACTAATGTTATTGTTGTACATTCCCATAGCAGTTGGCACAAATGATTTCCTATATTTTTCCTTCTTACACCTCAGAAGGATTAGCCGGTTACTGAAGGTGCTCTTCTGTCTCATGAATAGCTCATATAATGGATGTGCATTATTATTCATAATCGCCATACACTTTTTCAGAGTTCTTCTCTCCACTACCTCCTCAAAAGAGTCAAGATTGCAGTGAACAGCGGAGCTCGCCTTCTTGAAAAGCTTATTCAGCTTATTAGCATCAGAGACCCACACACTACCACCCCAGCATATTAGTGCAAAAAAGATGGCACTTGCCACTACAGACTGGTAGAACATTTCTAACATTTTGCTGCACACATTAAAAGACCTCAGTTTCCTTAGGAAATACAATCTGCTCATCCCCTTCTTGTAGACCCTCTCTGAGTGGCATCTCCAGTCCAGTTTGCTATCAAGGTGGACCCCCAAATATTTGTAACTCTCCACCTGCTCCACCTCCTGACCAGCAATAGTGATCGGTAAACATTCCATCTTTCTCCTGCTATAGTTGGCCACCAACTCCTTAGTTTTCTTAACATTTAGTTGTAGATAGTTACCATGGCACCAATCCACAAAATTCAACACCACCGTCTGATGTATACAGTGTGAATAGAAATGGCGCTAGCACCGTTCCCTGAGGGGCACCTACACTGCTCAATAATCTGCTAGACACAACTGCTCCCATCTGTACAAACTGTGGCCGATCTGATAGGTAGTCAGTTATCCAATTTCTCATCCCCTCCTCCACCTTCATATCAGTCATCTTTTTGTGTAGTAAAAGTGGCTGCAGGGTGTTAAATGTAGTCGAGAAATCGAAGAACATCGCTCGCACAGTGGTTCCATCATTCTCCAAAAATGAATGTACAGTATGTAACAGAGAGAGAATAGCATCGTCCACCCCCAATATATGCCGATAAGCAAACTGTAGGGGGTCAATAAAAGCCCTCACCCTCGGACTCAATTGAGCGAGCACTAATCTTTCCAAGGATTTCATAGCATGAGATGTTAAGGCTACAGGACGGTAGTCATTTAGGGATGCAGGAGAAGTAGTCTTGGGTACCGGAACCAGACAGGAAGTTTTCCATAACACTGGTACCCTCTGTGTTTGTAGACTCCCGTTGAATAGGTGTGTAAAGACCGTACACAGCTGGTCTGCACCCACTTTAAGGACAAGTGGACTAAGTCCATCTGGCCCTGCAGCTTTACCAATGTTAAGTGTCTTAAACTGCCTCCTCACTTCATTTTCGGAGACTCTGAAATTAGTCTGCTCATCCTCCAATATCAGTGTTGCAGAATTTGCACCGTAACCATATCCTCTGTCAGTTGGTATAACACATGTATTGCTAAATCTATTGAAATACTCATTCATCTCATTAGCCTTGTTCTCCAGTTCTCTTCCCCCATGCTCAGACCTCACCTTAAACCCACTGAGTAATTTCATTCCTGACCAAACCTCCCTGGAATTATTGTGGGACAGTTTATTTTCAAGTTTAATTCTGAAGACTTCCTGGGCCTCTTTTATTTTATACTTCAAGTCATGCTGTATTATTTTAATTTCCTCTTTGTCACCTAATTTAAATGCCTTTTTTCCTGTTGAGCAAATGCTTCAATTCTTTTGTTATCCATGGCTTGTTATTTGCAAAACATAGAATAGCACACTACATACCATAACACATCACATAACATAGTATAGCACAGGCTATCACAGACTATATAAAAGCCAGGGCTCATGGGAAGCCAGGGAATGCAGTGCAGCAACCATCTTGGAGTGAATCTGTTTAGTGAGAGAATGTCGGCGCTTACAGCTTAGTAATAGAAATAGAGGGACAGAAAAAACTCTGAATATACTGTATAGAATATAGGTAAAGAGGGGAATCGGGGGCCTCCAGGTAAAAATATATTCTTTAGTTATTCCATATTAAAATCCATGTTGGACAGAAAAATAAAATACCGTATTTTTTGGACTATAAGACGCACCGGACCATAAGACGCACCCTGGTTTTAGAGAAGAAAAATAGGAAAATAAAATTTTAAGCAAAAAATCTGGTCATGACACACTCATGGGGCGAGGATCTGCTGCTGACACTATTATTTGGGTAATGTTCCCAAATTCTCTACTAAGGTACCCCATCCTGGTAATGATCCTCCTGCCTTGTGTATATATATGTCCCTCATCCTGGTATAGCCCCATCTTGCTGTATACTACCATCCTGGTATGTGCTCCCATCCTGCTATATACACCATCATCCTGCTTATATACGTCATCATCCTGCTCATATACCCCCATCATCCTGCTCATATACCCCCATCATCCTGCTCATATACCCCCATCATCCTGCACAAATACCCCCATCATCCTGCTCATATACCCCCATCATCCTGCTCATATACCCCATTATCCTGCTCATATACCCCCATCATCCTGCTCATATTCCCCCATCCTGCTCATAATATACCCCCATCATCCTGCTATGTCCTGCATCCTGTGGCACACAAAAAAAATTAAACGTTTACACTCACCTTTCCTTGCTCCATGCAGCGTCGCTCCTCCTCCTGTCTGCCGGCAGCGCTGTGTTGAGCCGGCCACGATCCCTGCAGCATCGCGATATCCTCCTGTCTGCCGGCGCGACTGTGTGGACACGTGCGCACAGCAATGATGTCATCGCTGTGAGCACCGCTAGTTTCCATACAGCCACGGCCGGCAGGCAGGAGAACATCGTGGTGCTGCAGGGGAATGGTGAGTACATTGATTCACTGCCCCCCGCGCTGATGATGATGCACTGGGAGCAGTGAATACAGCCGCACAAGATCACTCCAGGCTGTAGTTGCCAGGGGTGATCACGCGAGCTGGCTGTTTACTATGCGCGCGTCCCCGCCCATCACCCCGCCCACCTGTAGCGCCGGCTTCAGCGCTGAGAGATGGGCGGGAGGATGGGCGTGCATATGGAATGAGCGGGTGTGGCGCCCTAGGACCTGGTCGCCACAACAGCATTGCCCTCCCAAAGGGTTAATGCTGAGCCTGGAGGTAATTGGGAGATCCATTGGCCAGCAGGTTTAACACCCAACACAGTTCTCCCTCCGGCCAGCAGGGGGAGCTCTGAACCTGGAATTCCAGGGAGCCTTCCTCTACCTGACCAGAGGGAGGAAGTGGAGTCAGTCTGAAGGGAGTAGTGGAAGTGAACAGACGCAGAGTGAGCTGTCCTGTGAATCTGGGGGCCTAGAGCTGGAGCAGCTTGGCCCAGAGAAGCAGGAATAGCTGAGAGGCAGCAGAGAGACTCAGACATCGGAGTCTGTGGTTGCCAGGGTATAAAATCCGTCCCTGGTAGCCGAGTCCGAAGGGCAGGAGAGCTGCAAGCCCCTGGCCCAGAAAGATCCAAGGTACAGCTGCAGCATCAGGGCCCGGTGTGGACTCCAGCGGAGAAGCACCAGAGAGAGGGTCTGCGCAGCCACCTACAGAAAGAAGGGACGTGCCATCGGTCCCAGCAGTAAAGAGGGCCATTGCTGGATTCAGAGAAGCAGGGTCCTATCATCACAAAGCAAAGTACAGGAGTAGGCCTCATACTCAGCTGGCCAGAAAGATCATCCCAAGTACTTCCAGGCCGACCGGATCCCCATCACCACCTGTAACGGTCTCCCAGGACTGGACTGTTCCCAGAGTAAAAGAGGAGAAGGTAAAGAGACTGTTGTTTGTGCCTGGTTCTTTCCTCGCCTGTCGGCCCTGCACCGTGTTAGCCACACAACACCATAGACTTTCACGGGCACCAACGGTATCCCGGGGCATCGCTCCACCTGTGGGGAGCAGTACCATCATAGCTGTCATAACATCACCCCGGAGTTCTCCCATAGCAGCGGCGGCTTAATAGCCGCATACCACAGGTGGCGTCACGAACATTAACTCTAACTCATCAGCCACATATTCAACTGACACCCACCAGGGCCACGGAGCCGGGCCCAGCCACCACTGACTACCACCGGACTAGTCCGGCCCGGCACCGGGTGTCCCATAGCCCTGGGGTGGGCGAGTCACTTTTGGCGTCACGAACAGGATTTCGTGCCCGGTCACACCGGGTACTGTGCGCCTGAAGAATTGCGCTTTAAAGACTGTATTACTGCGTGTTTCACTGTTTGAAAACTGCCGCCGCCATTAGCCTCACTGAGCGCAGGAAGAAGGGGGGCGTGCCTGACAAAGAGCGCGAAGGGAGCGCGCCATCAGAGCAGAGCGCTGTTAACCCCGCGCGACCCAGAAGGAAATTTGAAAAGTGAACGGAGCCTGGTAAGGTTCACTAAGGGGGAGGAAGATGTCCGACGCAGAGGGAGGGCAGGTGGCTGCCATAGCCCGAGACGCCGCAGCACCAGCCGAAGCGATCCCTGTCGCCGTCGCCCCAGCCCCCGCTGTAGCGCCGGTAATGCCGATCACCATGCCGTACATACCGGGAGCAGAATGGCTGCCGCAGTACTCCGGGGAGTCCCATACCTTGAGCGACTTCAGAGAAAGCCTGCACAGCTTGTTCCGGGTGTATCCGCTGACTGAGAGCCAGAAGGTGGGCATATTAATGGGACAGCTAGCCGGCGCAGCCCAGCGTGAAGTGAAGTCCTGGCCTGATACAGATAAAGGGACAGTAACCCAGATACTGGCCAAGCTAAAGAGTACGTTTGACACCCGCACCGCAGCAGAGATAAAGATGAGATTCTTTGGGTGCAAGCAGCGGGCCACAGACAGCATAAGGGACTATGCCTTAAACCTGCAGGAGGCCCTGAAAGCGGTTAAACAAGTGGACCCAGAGAGTGTACGTGAGGAACACAAACTCCTAACTGAGCAGTTCATAGAGGGGCTCCTGTCAGATGCCCACAGGACCCAGCTGCGTATCATGGTCCTGCAGAACCCTGCTCTGGACTTTGCAAAGTTTAAGGACCAGGCCATCCGGGTACTGAGAGAATCTACACCGAATGACCCAGTACCCCTCCGGCCTCTTGCTATCACGTACCCCGGGGTGGTGCCTGCAACACGAGCCACTGCAGGGGCTGAGGCGCAGTCCCTGGATAAGGATCCCACTGCAGAGCTCAGACAGCAGGTCCAGGAGCTGACCAAGACTGTGGCTGCCCTTGCCAAGACCGTGCAGTCTCTACAAGTGACCCCATCGCCTGCAAGAATCGAGTTGGCCTCCAGCCCAGATGACGTCCCATGGATGCGACAGAGGAGGGTTCCGCCGACCCGAGGCAGAGACACAGACCGGTATGATTCAACGGGACAACCGATCTGCCGCCGCTGCAGCCAGGCGGGCCACATTGCACGATACTGTCCTTTAAATGGGCCGAGCCTGGGGCCAGGAGCCGACCCCCAGGTGTAAGGAAGCCCGGCTCAACACCCAGCCGCAGCAAGTATGTGGGAGGACGACCGGTCCTTCCTATTGTGCTGGATGGGATCCCTTTGAATGCCCTCCTGGATACGGGGTCCCAGGTAACAACCATCCCCTACAAACTGTACAAAAGATATTGGGCTGATTCAGACATTGACCATGGCCCAGATGATGATTTAACAATTGTGGCCAGTAATGGTCAGCCCTTACCTCAAATTGGGTACAAAGAAGTAACCATTAAAGTGGGGCGGGTAGAATTGCCGTGTCAGGGGATGATAATTGTAGATATTGATCGCAAAGAATCTGACCCATTGGTAACCATTGGTACAAATGTGATAGAAAATTGTGTTGCCGAAGTGATAATTTTGTTGCAACAGGCGTCTGAAACTGCCAGCTCCGGGCAGCAGCGTGCCCTACAGAGGGAGATCAGAGCCCTGATGAGGAGGCAGCAGGTAGAGCTGGCCGGAGGAGAAATTGGCAGTGTGAGGGTAAGTGACCCCCTCCCCATTGCAATACCCCCAAGAAGTGAAATGTTGATATGGTGTCGGGCAGCAATAGGCCTCAAGGGTCAGGATTACCATGCCTTGGTAGAACCGGTGTATTCAGACAGCAGGCCTGGAGTCCTGATAGCCAGAGGGGTAGCAGACGTCCGCAAGGGGAGAGTGCCCATCCGTGTCCTGAATTGTGGGGAGGAGGAAGCCAAATTGCCCCGGTACGCCACTGTAGCAAAACTGTACACTGTCAGCAACAACACCATCAAAGCAGTGGAACCCTTGATCCCGTCCGACCAGGCGGAAGACAATGGCTCCAAGGGGCAGCTGGAAGACTGGTGCCAAAACTTACATGTGGGCACCGACTCCACCCCCTCACACCAAAAGCATGGGGTTTACCGGGTGGTACAGGAGTACGAGCGGGTCTTCAGCAAACACCCCCTAGATTTTGGGCAGGTGAAAGGGGTTAAACATCAAATCCCCACGGGTGATCATCCTCCCGTTAAAGAGAGATACCGCCCTGTACCCCCCGCACAGTATCAGCGTGCCAAAGAAATGTTACGGGAAATGAAGGAGGCTGGGGTTATCAGAGATAGTTGTAGCCCCTGGGCAGCTCCACTAGTGCTCGTAAAGAAAAAAGATGGTACAATGAGAATGTGTGTAGATTACAGGCAAATTAACCGCATTACACATAAAGATGCTTATCCCCTACCCAGAATAGAGGAGTCACTAACAGCCTTAAAGTCAGCTAACTATTTCTCCACCTTGGATCTCACCAGTGGGTATTGGCAGGTTCCCGTGGCAGAGGCGGACAAGGAGAAGACTGCATTCACGACGCCAATGGGCCTCTGCGAGTTCAACTGTATGCCATTCGGGCTCTGCAACGCCCCAGGGACATTCCAACGGTTGATGGAGTGCTGCTTGGGCCACCACAACTTCGAAACCGTGCTGTTGTACCTGGATGACGTCATAGTCTACTCCAAGACTTATGAAGACCACCTGAAGCACTTAGCAGAAGTGTTTGAGTCTTTGTCAAAATATGGCCTGAAGATCAAGCCGTCCAAATGTCACCTCTTGAAGCCAAAGGTACAGTACCTGGGTCATGTGGTCAGCGCAGAAGGTGTGGCACCTGATCCGGAGAAAGTCACCGTAATCAAGGACTGGCCAAGACCCACCACGGTAAAGGAGGTGCGGCAGTTCCTTGGGCTGGTGGGCTACTACCGAAGGTTCATTGATGGTTTCACCAAGATAGCAGCGCCCCTTCAAGATCTCCTGGTGGGCCAGCCAAAGCAGGCTAAGAAGCAGAGCCCTCCCTTTGAATGGAGCAGCCAACTAGAAACATCCTTTGTCCAGCTGAAAGGGGCTCTCACGGGAGAAGAAATTCTGGCCTACCCTGACTACAGCCAGCCGTTTGTACTGTATACAGACGCCAGCAACGTGGGCCTGGGAGCCGTGCTGTCCCAGGTGCAGGGAGGCAGAGAGAAGGTGATAGCGTACGCCAGTAGGAAGCTTCGGCCCACAGAAAGGAATCCAGAAAACTACAGTTCCTTCAAGCTGGAGTTCCTCGCTATTGTTTGGGCAGTGACTGAACGCTTCAAGCACTATCTGGCGTCGGCCAAGTTCACCATCTTCACGGACAACAATCCGTTGACACACCTGGCAACAGCCAAGTTAGGTGCGTTGGAACAGCGGTGGATGGCCCGGCTGTCTAACTTTGACTTTACCATCAAGTATCGGGCTGGCAAGAAGAATAACAATGCTGATGCGCTGTCCAGAATGCCTCACTTACCCGAATCTGGAGAAGACCTGGATGAACTCGAAGAGATAGAGTTACCGGCTTTCCATCATCAGGGTGTTTCCCAGTGTGAGCATGCTGTGGGAGTGAAGCGCTCGAGCCAGCACGAGGTCTCGGTTAACCCATTACTCCACCATAATTGGGAAGAAACACAGAATGGTGACCCGGCCGTGCGATTGGTCAAAGAGAAGCTAGCGCAAGCTGAGACCCATCTTGGCCCAGACGCTCCAGAGGAAGCCCAGCAGCTGTGGAAGGAGAGGGGACGACTGTTCACCTACCAAGGCAAGCTCTGCAAGAGATATGTCAACTATCGAACAAATGAACTTGTCTGGCAGATAGTGGTTCCGCAGAGGGATGCTCCAATGGTCCTAGCAGCGTATCATGATAACGCAGGACACTTCGGGTGGAAGAAGTTGGAGGCCTTACTCCGTGATCGGTTCTACTGGGTGCACATGAGAAAGATGATCGAGAAATGGTGCCGAGACTGTGGCCCGTGTAACTTGAGGCGGAAGGATGATGCCAGCCAAAGGTCTCCCCTACAGCCAATTGTCACGAAGCAGCCCCTGGAGTTGGTGGCCCTGGACCACGTGAAGTTGACACCAAGTCGGTCAGGCTATGTGTACGCCCTCACCATTGTGGACCATTACTCTCGTTTCCTGGTAGTAGTGCCTGTGAAGGACCAGACAGCCAGGACGGCAGCTAGAGCGTTCCAGGCATCCTTTTGTCGACCGCACGGCTATCCGGAAAGGGTACTGACGGATCAGGGTCCTGCATTCGAGGCTGAAGTGTTCCAAGAGTTCTGTAACATGTACGGTTGTAAGAAAATTCGAACCACACCGTACCACCCCCAGACCAATGGACTGTGCGAGAAAATGAACCATGTGGTTATTGATATGCTGAAGACCCTACCGCTGGAAGAGAGGAACCAATGGCCAGAAAAGTTGCCAGATCTGGTAGACCTGTACAACCACATCCCAGTGACTTCGACCAACTGCAGCCCCGCTTACCTGATGCGAGCCAGACCAGGCAAGTTGCCTGTAGACTTTGAGATGGGGACTGTGTCGCCTGAGGCGGTTCAAGAAATAGAGGATTGGGATGCAGAACGGCAGCAGCGGTACCGTAAGGTCCAGGAGTGCGTGGAAAGGAGCCTGTCTCAAGCAAGAACGAGACAAGAACAGCATTACAATCAAACAGCCCCAGCAACTCCCTTAGCACCTGGAGAACAAGTCCTCAAGAAGAAGCGGAAGACGCATAAGTTGGATGATCAGTGGGAAAACGAGCCCTACACCATTATCTCCTCCAACTTTGACAATAGTAAGGTATGCCTCATAAGCAAAGATGAAGGCAAGACCTGCCAAGCAATTTCCCGAGACCGCCTGAAGACGTGCCCTGAGCGGTGCAAAGTTCAAAAGGAAGTGGAGGAAGTTCGAGAAGAGGGGGAAGAGATGATACAAACAATCCTCGGCAAATTCCCCAAGACTTGGACCCGCATAAATGGTGCCGTAGTGGTACCGGTCCTGACGTTCCCACAGTTGGTCGAGCCAGAAACAGAACAGGTTCCGGATCCACCCAAAGAACCGTCCGCCCCGACACGAGGTGACACGCCAGCCGTGGAACAGGAGGATCAACCCCCTGTCAGTGGTGAACCTGTCATACCCTTGGCGACTCTTAGACCACATGGGCGATCATCATGCATACCTATTGGGGTTAGGCCTACCGGTAGTGCTGAGATAGGAGACACACTAAGTAGTCAGGGACAAACACCAGAGCTACGCAGGTCCCAACGCAGCACTCGGGGACAACCCCCTCTAAGGTATAGGGAATCAAATGTATAAAGGAGAAAGAAAGAGTATTTATTGGAATGTAAATAGTTATGCGAAATGTCTGTAATGTGGTGTACAAAATGTTTTTCTTTTTCTTTGATTGTGAAAATGGACAATTGGGCCACTGGACTATGGGTGGCCAACACCTAAATTGTTCATAGTTAGCACCAGTGTGCTCGACACCCCTGAAGAAAAACCCGTCCGGCGTGCATAGAGTGGGGTCATCAATGCTCTGACGCACGCCCAGAGCCTACGTTGGGGGTTTTATCGCGGCGGGTCCCCCATGGAGCAGTGTAATGGACACCCGGCAGGGAGCCACACTGGACTCTTATAGTACTGTTTGAATTTGTAACGTTAAAGAGAATGTGCCTCCCATATTGGGATGAAATGTATGACATGTTATGTTTTGTTTCCACAGTCCGGGAGTACTGAATTTAACTAAGGGGGAGTGTGGCGCCCTAGGACCTGGTCGCCACAACAGCATTGCCCTCCCAAAGGGTTAATGCTGAGCCTGGAGGTAATTGGGAGATCCATTGGCCAGCAGGTTTAACACCCAACACAGTTCTCCCTCCGGCCAGCAGGGGGAGCTCTGAACCTGGAATTCCAGGGAGCCTTCCTCTACCTGACCAGAGGGAGGAAGTGGAGTCAGTCTGAAGGGAGTAGTGGAAGTGAACAGACGCAGAGTGAGCTGTCCTGTGAATCTGGGGGCCTAGAGCTGGAGCAGCTTGGCCCAGAGAAGCAGGAATAGCTGAGAGGCAGCAGAGAGACTCAGACATCGGAGTCTGTGGTTGCCAGGGTATAAAATCCGTCCCTGGTAGCCGAGTCCGAAGGGCAGGAGAGCTGCAAGCCCCTGGCCCAGAAAGATCCAAGGTACAGCTGCAGCATCAGGGCCCGGTGTGGACTCCAGCGGAGAAGCACCAGAGAGAGGGTCTGCGCAGCCACCTACAGAAAGAAGGGACGTGCCATCGGTCCCAGCAGTAAAGAGGGCCATTGCTGGATTCAGAGAAGCAGGGTCCTATCATCACAAAGCAAAGTACAGGAGTAGGCCTCATACTCAGCTGGCCAGAAAGATCATCCCAAGTACTTCCAGGCCGACCGGATCCCCATCACCACCTGTAACGGTCTCCCAGGACTGGACTGTTCCCAGAGTAAAAGAGGAGAAGGTAAAGAGACTGTTGTTTGTGCCTGGTTCTTTCCTCGCCTGTCGGCCCTGCACCGTGTTAGCCACACAACACCATAGACTTTCACGGGCACCAACGGTATCCCGGGGCATCGCTCCACCTGTGGGGAGCAGTACCATCATAGCTGTCATAACATCACCCCGGAGTTCTCCCATAGCAGCGGCGGCTTAATAGCCGCATACCACAGGTGGCGTCACGAACATTAACTCTAACTCATCAGCCACATATTCAACTGACACCCACCAGGGCCACGGAGCCGGGCCCAGCCACCACTGACTACCACCGGACTAGTCCGGCCCGGCACCGGGTGTCCCATAGCCCTGGGGTGGGCGAGTCACGGGCCCACGTGGTCATGGCAGGCGTTGCTGCAGCCTGCTCGTGCCCCTGATGACCCGCTCCACCGCAGCACCCTCATTCCCCGCAGCCCTATATTCAGACTATAAGACGCACCCCCCACGTTCCCCCAACATTTGGGGGGGGGGAAAGTGCGTCTTATGGTCCGAAAAACACGATATATTCAAACGTGTTTCAGGCAAACACCGTTGTTCACTGAATACATGTTTCACATGACACAACAAACATTTAAAAACACAAAACCTACCCACATAGGAAACCAATTAGTGATCAATTATTTCCACATGATTATTTGCAGAGAGAAACTCCCTATACCTTTTAGTATAAGAAAATTACCACCATTGCCGAAAAATAGAATACAAAGAAATAAACATATATTCTAAACAAATATCATACAAAATGAATTAAAAACAATAATTGTACAAAATTCCGAAAAAAAAAATCAAAATAGCTTTTATATATTTTGTATTTTTCTTTTATACTAAGAGATGCAGTGTTGCGGCTATTTATATGAAGCCGCCGCTGCAGAATGTCTCTACTGGGGCTGGTGGTATTGGCAGCTAGTATGGTAGTCCCTCCGCAAGTACGGTTTTGCCCCAGCAGGTGTATGGTGCAGTGGGCGTTGGAAGAAGGGACTCCACACAGGTATTCAGTGCAACTGGTTTACTCACTTGAGATGTTAACTGGTTGCCCGAGGCCGGCTGGTTTCGCCTCCAGGTCCCCTTCGTCCCAGTGCCAGGCTGGTTTCTCTGGTACCTTCTTCCCCTGCCCCAGTGGGTACCCGTGGTATAGAACAACTGGGGGTCCCCGTCCGGTGGTTTGTCCACTTCTGTCCGCTGGATTGTAGCGTGAACTCTGTTGGGTTGGAGTATCTGGTCCTGTCCCCGGTTCTCCCTTTGCTACTGAGTTTTTGAATTCTTTAGGGTCAGCAAGGTCCTTGATGGTCCCTAGTTCTGGGAGGACTCCACCGGCAACCACTTCTCCAGGCCACCGTTAACCCGAGTCAGGGTGTCACTTTGCTTCCACCTTCACACTTCCACAGTCAACTCTGAACTAACTACACTACACTGTATGCCCCTTCACCTGGTAAACTAGTGGACTGGAGTGGCTCCACCTCTAGGCAGCCATCCATTAGTCCCACCCTAGCTAAGTACCATTATATGGGGGATTGTTGGGGAAAACTGGGATTACCTGGGTTTTTGGTGTTAGGTTCTGGGTCCCAAAGGGGGTAGGCCCTGTATCCTTGTGGGGATGCAGAACCTTGTAGCACCCTGAGGGGTTCAGGGGCGCTACATGTGCGTGCGTGGCACAGCATTGTGTGTGCATGCGTGGCAGAGCATTGTGTGTGTGCGTGTGTGGCAGAGCATTGTGTGTGTGTGTGTGCGTGACAGAGCATTGTGTGTGCGTGCGCGTGGCAGAGCATTGTGTATGCGTGTGCGTGTGGCAGAGCATTGTGTGTGTGTATGCGCGTGTGGCAGAGCATTGTCTGTGCATGCGTGGCAGAGCATTGTATGTGCGTGCGTGGCAGAGAATTGTGTGTGCGTGCGCGTGGCAGAGCATTGCGGGCGTGCGTGCATGCAGAGCATTGTGTGCGGGCGTGCATACATGCAGAGCATTTCATGCGTTCATGCAGGAGATGGCATGCGTGTGGCAGAGCATTGTGTGTGCATGCGTGTAGCAGAGCATTGCGGGCGTGCGTGCATGCAGAGCATTGCGTGCGTGCATGCAGAGCATTGTGTGTGTGTGTGTAGCAGAGCATTGCGGGCGTGCGTGCATGCAAAGCATTGCGTGTGTGCGTGCATGCAGAGCATTGTGTGCATGCATGTAGAGTATTTCACCCTCATGCTGCTCGGCCACACACAGTATATACACAGTGTACACATGGTATATATTATATACACACCGTATATAGTATATACAAACAGTACATGGTATATAGTTTATACACAAGCTGGCTCCACCTCCCTCATGCTGCTTGGTCACACACACAGTATATACACAGTGTACACATGATATATAGTATATACACACGGTGGCTCCGCCTACTTCATACTGCTCGGTCACACACACAGTATATAGTATATACACACTGTATATAGTATATACACACACAGTACATGGTATATAGTATATACACACGCTGGCTCCATCGCCCTCATGATGGGTGCTCGGTCACACACACAGTGTACACACACACATTGTGTGCGTCCGTATGGCAGAGCATTGCGGGCATGCGTGTGGCAGAACATTGCGGGTGTGGGCGTGCATGCGGCAGAGCATTGCTGGACAGTGGCGTACAGAGCGTTATGTGAGGAGCACTATGTAACTGTCCTTGGTGACACTTTAGACATTTGTGGTCACCAACAAAATGGCTCCACACGGTGTCCCTAAACTTCATTGTCCCTTATCCTTTTGGAAACACCCATATTGGGAGGGGGAGGTGTGACATCACACACAGGAGAGCAGATTCTGCCCACTTTACTGCAGCTGTAATGTGAGCTGTTTCCACAGTAGGATTTCAGCAGCTACTCCCCCTAGTGTTTAAGAGTGGAAAATATCAAACTTTTTAATATTTTTTTTAAATTTTACTCAATTAACCCCTTCAGCCCCCGGGCACTTTCCGTTTTTGCGTTTTTGTTTTTTGCTCCTTTTCTTCCAAGAGCCGTAACTTTTTTATTATTCCGTCAATCTTGCCATATGAGGGCTTGTTTTTTGCGGGACGAGTTGTACTTTTAAATGAAATCATAAGTTTTACCATATAGTGTACTGGAAAACGGCAAAAAAATTCCAAGTGCGGAAAAATTGCAAAAAAAGTGGGATCGTACAATAGTTTTTGGGATATTTTATTCACGGTGTTCACTATATGGTAAAACTGATGTGTGGGTGTGATGCCTCAGGTCGGTGCAAGTTTGTAGACACCAAACATGTATAGGTTTACTTGTATCTAAGGGGTTAAAAAAAATTCACAAGTTTGTCCAATAAAAGTGGCGCACGTTTTGCGCCATTTTCCGAAACACGTAGAGTTCTTATTTTTTGGGATCTATGGCTCAGTGATGGCTTATTTTTTGCGTCTCGAGCTGACGTTTATAATGGTACCATTTTTGCGCAGATGCTACGTTTTGATCGCCTGTTATTGCATTTTGCGCAAAACTTGCGGCGACCAAAAAACGTAATTTTGGCGTTTGGAATTTTTTTGCCACTACGCCGTTTACCAATCAGAATAATTGATTTTATATTTTGATAGATCGGGCATTTCTGAACGCGGCGATACCAAATATGTGTATATTTATTTATTTTTTAACCCTTTAATTTTCAATGGGGGGAAAGGGGGGTGATTTGAACTTTTAGGTTTTTTGTTTTTTTTTTTATTTTTTAAAACTTTTTTTTTTACTTTTTTTTTTTATTTTACTAGTCCCCCTAGGGGGCTATAGCAATCAGCAATCCGATCGCTGATCGCTATCTGCTGATCACAGCAATACCGCTGTAATCAGCAGATTCACTCACTTTGGTTTTCCCTCTGCTCTCGGCCGAGGGAAAATGAAAGTGAAAGATCATAGCAGCAGGCGTCATCACATGACCCTGTGCTACGATGGCAACCACCGATAGTCACGTGATAACACACGTGACTTCCGGTGGGGGCGGCGGTAAGTAACAAACATGGCCGCGCGCATTTAAATCTTGCTGCCAGACTTTGGCAGCAAGATTTAAGGGGTTAATGGCCGCGGGTGGAAGCGATTCCACCCGCGGCTAGCAGGCACACATGTCAGCTGTTGAAAACAGCTGATATGTGTGCCGATCCACGCCGCCTGCCCGCGGCAGGGGGCGGGGCTTAACGGGACACGATCCTGGACGGATAGATCCGTCCAAGGTCGTGAAGGGGTTAAAAACAAATAATAATATTTAAACAAAACATTAAAACATTAATACTTTACATTTTTTCAGTTATTGAAATTTTTTCATATCCTGGGTTGCTTTCACAGTAGGTTATGAGTCATTGTTGATTTGTACGTGACGCGCTAGCCAACCAACCTTGTTGCATTTGGTTGAATCTGAGCAGAAAGTATAGCCCTGTAGACGTCAGAATTCATCCGGCTGCTTATGTCTTCAGTCATATCATCAATAAATACTAGTTTGAAGCCATGCATGCCCATACCATTACACTGTCTGCACCATGTTTTACAGAGGATGTGGTGTGCTTTGGTTCATGAGTAGTGATGGAGGAACCCGAACTGTAAAGTTCGAGGTCTATACCGAACACATAGTGTTTCTGCACACAATCCCGAACACGAGTTTTCCTGGAAAACTCATGTTACAGTTCAGGTCCAGTTCGGGTCCAAGGGCTCTAAAAAAAAAAGCACATTAGTAAAAAACATTGTTATTATACTTAACAGTCCAGCTACGCATCCTGTAGACCTGCTATCTCCCGGGCGCTTCTACTTCCGGGTCCGATCATTAACTTCCAGTGGTATTCACTGCACTGCTCGTCACTCGGCAGTTTTCTGCTTTTTTCGGCCGTGTTCACGGAGACGTTAGGGTTCACCTGAGTCCATGAGCCATGGACTTGATTGAACATTGACTGTCACTGTGTAAGTCTCACATCGGTATCACCCGGCACGGCGCAGACTCTCCTGACAGGAGCGGGTCAGCTGCATGTATTTCCATGCAGCTGTCGTGCTCCTGTCAGGAGAGTGTGCACCATGCTGAGTGATACCGATGCGAGACTCGCAGGAGTCATACGCAAGTGGAATCATACCCTCAGTGTCAGCCTGCTTCTCGCTCTGTAGAGACGCCTGTCTGTACAGAGCGATGAAGCAGAGCTGACATTGATCTCCCTGCTTCTCACTCTGTATAGACTACATCTATGGACTATGTCGTACTAAGGATTTTGGTATAATAAAGATGGAGAAAAAAATGTCTAAGTGTTGTGGGTTTTTTTAACTTTTTACTAGAAATTCATGGTGACCATGTCTAATTTGGCGTGACACTATGAATTTCGGGGTTAGTACCAGCTGAGAATACAAAACTGGTAATAACTAGAGTTGAGCGTGGTTCGCGGTTCGAGGTTCTCCAGTTCGCGGCTCGAGTGATTTTGGGGGCTGTTCTAGATAGAACTAGAACTCGAGCTTTTTGCTAAAGCTCGATAATTCTAGATACGTTCGAGAACGGTTCTAGCAGCAAAAAGACCAGCTAATTCCTAGCTAGCTTTCCGCTGTAATAGTGTAACTCACTCTGTGACTCACACTATTATGACATTTCAGCGTATAGTGTGCGGGAACAGCGCATTCAGATCACTGCTGTATGGATAATGGCGATCGCCATTTTTTTTTTTCCTTGTCTTCCTTCCCTAAGCGCGCGCGTGTAGTGGGGCGGGCCAGCATGTCAGCCAATCCCAGACACACACACAGCTAAGTGGACTTTTAGCCAGAGAAGCAACGGCATGTGTGATAGGATGTCCATGTCACATGTCCCTGCACTATAAAACCGGACATTTTCCTCCAGCACGCCATTATCTGCCTTCTGCGTCCTTGGTGTCAGTCATCACTGGCGCAGCGCCTATCTCTGATACTGCTGTGTACGCTCTATACACAGCGCTGTACAGCATAGGGATAGCACTTTCTATCAGTCCTTTTAAGGGCTCTTACTGGCAGGGTCAGAGCCATAGGTGACAGGTTCGTGAAAACAGAGTTTAACAGCTACACAAGATGACAGCGTCTGTGTAGCTAAGGTCAGGGATTTCCTCGCTGCATTTCCCCATTAGGAGGGATAGAAAGACAGGCTTCCTTTCCTCTACCCTGAGACCCACAACCCTGGCACTGTACCCTCCTGCCCTTTGCACACTCAAACTCATTGTTACCAAGCCATTATACTAGCAAACACTGAGTGAACTTAGTGGCATCCTAAGCGTGGCTGTTGGACTTCTGTATTGTCCTAGTAGTGCAAAGATATTTGCAGCACGTCTGCCTGCATTGCACACTCAAACTCATTATAACTAAGCCATTATACTAGCAAACACTGAGTGAACTTAGTGGCATCCTAAACGTGGCTATTGGACTTCTGTATAGTTCCAGTAGTGCAAAGATATTTGCAGCACGTCTGCCTGCATTGCACACTCAAACTCATTGTAACTAAGCCATTATACTAGCAAACACTGAGTGAACTTAGTGGCATCCTAAACGTGGCTATTGGACTTCTGTATAAAACTGCTGCAACTTAGTGGCATACAAAAAGTGGCTGTTGGACTTCTGTATTGTCCCACTAGTGCAAAGATATTTGCAGCACGTCTGCCTGCATTGCACACTCAAACTCATTGTTACTAAGCCATTATACTAGCAAACACTGAGTGAACTTAGTGGCATCCTAAACGTGGCTATTGGACTTCTGTATAGTCCCAGTAGTGCAAAGATATTTGCAGCACGTCTGCCTGCATTGCACACTCAAACTCATTGTTACTAAGCTATTATACTAGCAAAAACTGCTGCAACTTAGTGGCATACAAAAAGTGGCTGTTGGACTTCTGTATTGTCCCACTAGTGCAAAGATATTTGCAGCACGTCTGCCTGCATTGCACACTCAAACTCATTGTTACTAAGCCATTATACTAGCAAACACTGAGTGAACTTAGTGGCATCCTAAACGTGGCTATTGGA
The DNA here is from genome assembly GCF_048569485.1 of Anomaloglossus baeobatrachus. Classification (NCBI taxonomy): domain Eukaryota; kingdom Metazoa; phylum Chordata; class Amphibia; order Anura; family Aromobatidae; genus Anomaloglossus; species Anomaloglossus baeobatrachus. Next base: position 347,857,347 of record NC_134354.1, read on the forward strand.
CTTCTGTATAGTCCCAGTAGTGCAAAGATATTTGCAGCACGGCTGCCTGCATTGCACACTCAAACTCATTGTAACTAAGCCATTATACTAGCAAAAACTGCTGCAACTTAGTGGCATACAAAAAGTGGCTGTTGTACTCCATTAGTGCCCCACAGGTGCCAAGCTATTTACAGCACCTCTGCATGACACCCTCCTGCTCTGTTTTTAAAAGCTATAATAATAGCTAAAACTGCTGCAACTTAGTGGCATACAAGAAGTGGCTGTTGTACTCCATTTTTGTCCCACTGGTGCAAATCTATGTGCAGCACCTGTGCATGACACCCACCTGCCCTGTTTTTAATAAGCTATAATGATAGCAAAAAATACTGCCATTTAGTGGCATCATAGAACTGGCTGTTGTATTTCATTATTGTCCCACTGGTGCCAAGCTATTTCTAGCACCTGTGCAGGACACCCTCCTGCTCTGTTTTTAATAAGCTATAATGATAGCAAAAAATACTGCCATTTAGTGGCATCATAGAACTGCCTGTTGGACTTCCATTAGTGTACCACTGGTGCAAATCTATTTGCAGCACCACTGCATGACACCCTCATGCACATTTTGCTACGCTAATTTTATAGCAAACTCAGGGAATTCATTGCTACATTTGATAATTCGGAGGGATAGAAAGTGATGCTTCCTTTATCTTTTCCTTCTGTTCATAGACAGCATCTCCAAGTGCACACCCGAAGAGCAATTTCTCCTCCACGTCTAAGTGTGGAGAGGCAGCTAGTGCGCATGCGTGTGCCGATTTACCCCAGCTGCAGCCTAACTACAGTGTTTCGCATAGTGAGTATGCTCAGCCTGACTGTGCCATTCCTGAGGCTAAGTCTTCATTTCGGGATACAGCGCATGCTCCCACACTTAGTGCGAAAAGCCTCTTTGCACAGGTACTTGCATTCCGTGCCGGGTCTAAGTCCTGTTTTGTGCCGAGACACCATGCTAAAGCTGATAGTCTTTTTTCAGAGACTGTATTTCATGCAACTGAGCATGCTCAGGCACTTACTGCATCCGAGACTAGGTCCGGTAATGAATTCTTTGGCCCTGCCCCTGATGTGGGGGGCCCATATAGACCACAGGGCATCAGGTGTCCTGACGATGTGGCTAGGCCACTCCCAAATGGCTTGCAGAGGCCCGCCCCTATGACTTGTCACCTCATTATTGATGGTCAGACGATAACTGGTGAGGTGTTTGTGTCGCGGCAGCCATGAGGTCATTATTAAAGTTTCGGTTCCAAATAGGACGCTAGTTATGCCACTCATGACGTGTCACTCTGCTTTTGTCTCCAGGAGGTGCATTGTGGTCCACCCTGGTTTGGGGCGGACCAAGGTTATAAAACGGGCTGGAGCCAACAAGGAGGTGCGCAGTCTTCTATTATGCTCCGAAAGAGCACACCTCCATGTGTTGAACCCATTGCGGCTTTAGGCCAGAGGTAGGCAGGGATAGGGCGTCGATGCAGGCCGCCACCACAGTTGGTAACGCAGAACGGTTAAGACCAGCTCCTGTCCTACCAGTCCTGCTTGTGCAGCCCAGTGGCATTAACAGGCCTGCTGCTGCTGATGCGCCTTCTGTCCACAGGTGTGGCCCCAATGCACACGGTCAGCGTACTGAATGGCCCCTGTGATGTTAACAGGGAGTTCCTGGGCTGGGTGGGCGTGTGGACCCTGTGACGCTAACAGGGCTCCCAGTCTCCAGATCCAAGTGGCGTCTAACTCGGTTCAGGCAACTATTAGTTTCATAGCCACACAGATCAGAAGGGCAGTGAGCCCCATAGGGGTGAATGGACCCCATGACGATCGGGAGGGTGCAAGGTTAGGAAAGGGTTAATGGGTTTGCATGGGATGGGGGATATGTGGGAGTACAGGATTGGTAGAAGGGAGCTGTAAGGGGATTGGGGGGGAGCAAGGATGGGGTGGGGTGTTGTGAGAGGTATAAGAGAGGGGGATGTACTGATCACCTCCCCTTTCGTCGCTTGATCTCTGTGTCCCAGGACGTACTGCTGCCTCCTGCCATGGCTGCCCTTGCTGAACTGCTGGAGATGGTGCGGGGGGCCTCCGAGGTATTAGGAGTGGATGCCCTGAGGCAGCAGCTGGCAGCGGTCTGTGGGGCTGGAGCGGCGCCGCCTGCTGTTCCAGCGCCCGGGCCGATGCTACGTGCTCGGCGGGCGCGACCGCCGGAGCGCTACTCCCCCAGCTGGAGGGGGAGAATACGATCAAGGAGCCCCTGCGGGGACCCTCCGGAGCAGCGGCAGAGCCCTTCCACTCACCTAGGGGAGCAGCCGGCCACCGGGAGGAATCCGCGTCGGAGATCCCGTGGGTCGGGGGTGGGCGGAGCCTCGGCGAGGCCCACTTCCGGTCTGCGGCCTGCGCAGCATCGGACCGGAGCATGGATGACGGCAGCCCCCAGTGATGTGCCGGCTGGGGGTGGCGCTCGGCGTGCCGGATTGCCGGAGGAGACTCCCTGCAGGCCGCAGGGGAGAGCTACAGGACGGAGGACGGGAGCGGATGCGCGCGGCGAGGTCAGGAGATCGGAGGAGGGGTACGGTGGCCCGCAGGCACAGAGGAGATCGGTAGTCACGGTCCCCCCCGGCGAGGATCGTGCTGGGGGAGGGTCCCGGCGAGGAGCAAGCTCGGCACGGCCTTCCTGCAGTCGGCAGGGAGAGAGCCCTCTGAGGACGGCAGGAGAAGTGGCGGCGCAGCGGGATGGCACGACTACAGCGAGGACAGACGGCGGCAGGGCGCCACGGCGGGAGAAACGGAAGAGGTCAAGCAGGAGTCGCCCGGACGAGCAGGGTGCGGTGACCGTGGGGGTCGACGGCCGCCAGGTGCGGGCTGTCCCCTCGCTGGTCCCCCCTGAGGATTTCGGCAGCGCATCTGACTCCAGCGAGGAAGAAGGAGCAGCGGCGGGTCGGACGGAGCGGCAGCAGGAAGATCGTGGCACGGCTGTTCCGGGGTCGGTGCAAAGGCAGCCTGGTGAGCAGACAACAGAAATGTTTCATGCTGTGGGTAGCGCGAGCGGGGGCGGGATTCCGTCGCGGGACGCGTTGCGCTGGGGGCGAGTGCGGTCGGGCAGTCTGGTTTACCGGGTCCGGAGTTTTGGGGGCAGCTTATGGGGGTGTTGCAGGGGTTGTCTGCGGAACGGGTTAGTCGGACTGGGCCTGGGGCTCCGGTGGGGGCGTGGGTGGGCCCCACGGAGGTGGTGCGGACAGAGGCGCCGGTGCGCGAGGTTGCGGCGGGGGACCCGACCTCGGCGGCAGGTACGGGACAGGAGGCAGGTGGGGTGGCTTCCGGGGGCGCAAGTAAGGAGGCGGAAAAGGAAAAAGAAAAGGAGGATGAGGTTGTGCGCTTGGATGATAGGGCGAGGAGTGAAATTTATGTGTGTTTTGAAGGTCAGTTAGGGGTTCATTTGAAAAAGGAGGTGAGGGAAAAGATTTGGAAAGGGGAGTATGTGGAAATTTTTTCCCTGCTTCCCTTGGAAAAGTTTAATTTGGATAAGGTAAAGCCCAGTGATACAAAAAAGGAGAAGGAGGATGAGGAAAAACGGAGGTATAGGTTGATCCCGAGGACGTTTACTAACTGGCTACAGGCCTTTGCGATCTTAGCCAGCGTGATCGGGGAAAAGGAGCCGGAGCATTGTTCTGCCCTATTTGGATATATGGATGCGATAGGGGAAGCGTATAGAGTATACGGCGGTTTAGGGTGGTTGAGATATGATGAGCAGTTCCGGCAACGGAAGGCTCTGCGGCCGGGAGTCCAGTGGGGCCACAAGGATATTTCTTTGTGGATGCGGTTAATGACGGCGCCGGTTCAGCCCTTTCGAGGGGGTGCCGGGAGCCCGGGTGCGAGCGGCGGGTCCTCGGCTGGACAGAAAAAGGGAGCTTGTTGGCAGTATAACGAGGGACAGTGTAAGTTCGGGGCCTCTTGTCGGTTCAAACACGAGTGTTCCGGATGTGGAGGGTCCCACCCTCTGGCCAGGTGCTTCAAGAAAGGGAAAGGAAAGGCGGGGGATGGGTCTGGAAAAAGGGAGGACGCCAGTGAGGGTCGAGGCGATGCTTCCCTATTTAAGTAGATACCCAGATGTTCGGGCGGCGGAGTTGTTGGAACGGGGTTTTACGGAGGGCTTTCGGATTCCGTTTGAATCTGAGGCGCCGGTGTTTCGCCCGGGAAACCTGAGGACCGCAAAAGAACATCCGGCGGTGGTGAAGGAAAAGCTGCAGAAGGAGGTGGAGTTGGGAAGGATGGCGGGCCCATTCCAGGACCCGCCATTCTCCAATTTACGGATTTCCCCCCTTGGGGTGGTTCCTAAGAAGGAGCCGAACAAATTTCGGCTCATTCATCATTTATCTTATCCGGCGGGATTGTCGGTGAATGATGGGATATCACCGGAATTGTCGGCGGTATGTTATGTATCGTTCGATAGGGCCTTGGAGCTGGTAAGGGTAGCGGGGCGGGGGGCCCTGATGGCAAAGGCGGATGTGGAAGCAGCTTTTCGTTTACTCCCGGTGCATTCAGAGAGCTTTCATCTCTTGGGGTGTATGTGGGATGGTGAATACTATGTGGATCGTGCTTGCCGATGGGCTGTTCCATTTCGTGTGCTTATTTTGAGGCATTCAGTACGTTTGTGGAATGGGTAGTCAAGGAGGTGGCAGGAGTCCATTCGGTGATTCACTATTTGGATGACTTCTTTTGCGTGGGTCCGGCGGGCTCTTCGGTTTGCTCCTTGTTGTTGTTCACGTTAGAGCGGATCGCGCGTAGCCTGGGTATTCCGTTGGCAAAAGACAAAACAGAAGGGCCGGTGACGGTTTTATGTTTCTTAGGTATCGAAATTGATACACTGGCAATGGAATGCCGGTTGCCGGAGGGGAAGCTGTTGGATTTGAAGGCGTCGGTGCGGTTTTTGTCTCAGGCCAAGAAGGTGCGGTTGCGCGAGTTGCAGTCAGTGCTCGGAAAATTGAATTTCGCTTGTCGCATTATGCCGATGGGGCGGATATTTAATAGGAGACTGGCGGGCGCAACCGCGGGGGTAAAAGCTCCAAATCACTTTGTCCGAGTGACAAAAATGATGAAAGGGGATTTGTTGGTGTGGGAGGAGTTCTTGGACCGGTACAACGGTCGGACCCTTTGGATGAGCGAGGCAGTGTCCAATAGCCAGCTGGAATTGTACACTGATGCTGCTGGGGCGACGGGTTTTGGAGCAATTTTTCAAACGCGCTGGTGCGTGGGAAAGTGGCCGCAGCGTTGGGTGGAAGCAGGTTTGGTGAGGAATTTGGCGCTGTTGGAATTGTTTCCCATTATTGTGGCGGTGGAGTTGTGGGGCCCTGTTTTTGCTGGAAGAAGGGTTTGCATGCATTGTGACAACATGGCGGTGGTGCATTCCATCAACGCACTGTCGGCAAAATCCCCGCCGGTTGTGGGGTATTTAAGGCATCTCGTGTTGCGTTGCTTGGAGTTAAACATTTGCGTGGTGGCTCGGCATGTGCCTGGGATTCACAACGAGGTGGCTGATGCGCTATCACGGTTTCAGTTTTGCAGGTTCAGGAAGCTGGTGCCGGAAGCGGACGCGGAGGGAGAACCTTGCCCGAACTGGCTGTGGGACCTGGCATCGGTATAGCATTTGAGGGAATTCGGAGATCGGTGTCTGAGGCTACTTGGTGCCGATATCAGGCGGTGTGGAAGGAATGGGCAGAGTTGGAAAGTAGGGAGTTCATGGAGTCGGGTTACAAGGGTCGAGTATTGGGGGTACTGATGTTAATAAGTGGGGATTTTTCGGAAGGCAGGTCGGTTTCGGTGATTGGTTGCAAGTTGGCGGCGTTGGCCTTTTTGTTCCAGATGCAAGGGGTTCGGGACGCAACTAAGGATTTTCTGGTGCGACAGGCAATGAAGGGTTTTCGGAAAGGGGCTCAGTCGCGTGACTCTAGGCGGCCGGTGTCATTGCCATTGTTGGTGCGTTTAGTGGGGTGTTTAGGGGAGTTATGTTCATCTCCTTATGAGCGGGTGTTGTTTTCAGTAGCTTTTGTACTGGCGTTTTTTGGGGCCTTTCGTATTGGCGAATTGGTCAGCTCGACTAAGCAAGCGATGGGTGGTTTGCTGTTGGGTGATGTAATGCTGGGGGAGGATAGAGTGGAATGTCGGCTTCGCTTTTCTAAGACGGATCAGAGGGGCCGGGGGCGCTTAGTAGTGTTGTTCGCTTTATCGGGGCACCAGTTGTGCCCAGTGTTACATGTGTCAGAGTTTTTAAAAGTGCGCGGCGGTTACCCTGGTGTTTTTCTTAGACATGCGGACGGATTGGCTTTGTCGCGGTATCAATTCAATGCGGTGCTGAAGATGGCTCTAGCAAGGGTGGGGGAGGAGCCACGTGAGTACGGGTCTCACTCTTTCCGGATTGGGGCGGCAATGGAGGCCGCCAGGTGGGGTTTGAGTGAGGACTGTATCCGGCGGATTGGGAGGTGGGAGTCTTCCAGGTTCCGTTTGTACATTAGGCCTCACTTGGTCAGGTGATGGTCAGGGGTGGGGGATTCAAGGTTGGTGTTTGATGCCGGTTTTGTGGGGCAATTTCTTGTTCTGTTGCTGTTTTTATTCGTGGTCTTTGTATTTTAGGTCCATGTCTTGTGTGGATCCTCGGGCACTCCTATGTGTATTGGGGAGCGTTACGGGCGGATGTGCGACGTGACGGTCGGCAGCTTGGAGTGTCGGTGTCGGAAGCTCGAGTAAAGTGGCTCGGAATTCGGGGCATGACCTGGGGTAGAGTGCGCCCTGAGGTGGCTTATTATAGCCGGATGGATCGGGTCCCTGATGTGTTAATTTTGCATGTGGGGGGGAACGATTTGGGAGTGAGGTCGGTGAGGGAATTGAAAAGGGATATTAAGCTGGACCTGTTGCATTTGTGGAGGGCGTTCCCGGGCATAGTTATCGTTTGGTCAGACATTATAGCTCGGACGCAGTGGCGTTTTGGGAGGTCGGTAGACCGTATTAATAGGGCCCGGAGCAAGCTGAACCGCGCTATTGGCAGGTTTGTGGCGAGAAATGGGGGGTTAGTGGTGCGGCATAGAGAATTGGAGGAGTCCACGGAGCAGTATCTGAGGAGAGATGGGGTTCATCTGACTGATGTGGGTCTGGATTTATGGATGTTGGGTTTGAGGGATGGCCTAGAGCAAGCACTGGGGGTGTGGGGGGCTCGGGCCAAGTAAGGGTGTCACTTGGCCGGCCTGTGGCGGGGTGATAGGTCCGTCTGAGAGGTTGGGAGTACCGACAGTCGGTTGTTTGGTACGAAGTCGCTCAAGGGGAGTGGCTTCGGAGTGGATGGGAACTTGTGGGCGGAGGTCCCGCAGGTTCTGGGTAGGGGTAATTAACGATGGAACGTTGTTACCCCTCACCTTGGGCCGGGTGATCACGGCCGAGGTGGTCCTCTGGGCCGGTTTGGAGGTTACAGCCGGGGGGTTAGGAATGATGGTTTGCCTCTCGGACGGATCTATCGGTGTTTCTGGTTATACGGGTATATATGTATAAGGTTAAGTTGAACAATTGAGTGGCATGTTGGGCCACGAGTTTTGGTATACATATATACGGTAAAATAAAACTGTGGCCATTCCTGCAATAAAGTCGTGGTTCTCGTCTTTATTTAGGGAGATATAGTACGGGGGGTGTTTCTGCAGGATAACCTGCTTATCCCTTATAGATGCGTCAAGAAGGGCAGTGAGCCCCATAGGGGTGAATGGACCCCATGACGATCGGGAGGGTGCAAGGTTAGGAAAGGGTTAATGGGTTTGCATGGGATGGGGGATATGTGGGAGTACAGGATTGGTAGAAGGGAGCTGTAAGGGGATTGGGGGGGAGCAAGGATGGGGTGGGGTGTTGTGAGAGGTATAAGAGAGGGGGGTGTACTGATCACCTCCCCTTTCGTCGCTTGATCTCTGTGTCCCACCCGCCCGCCCTGATATATAATTTTTATGTATATGTTTATAAAAAAAAAAAAAGTGAAACGGTGATGGTTTTTTCAAAAAAAAAAAAAAAAAAAAAGGAATAAAGGGAATACAAGGTTGAGTTGCTAATCTATTGTTGTCACAGCGGGGTGATAGGTCCGTCTGAGAGGTTGGGAGTACCGACAGTCGGTTGTTTGGTACGAAGTCGCTCAAGGGGAGTGGCTTCGGAGTGGATGGGAACTTGTGGGCGGAGGTCCCGCAGGTTCTGGGTAGGGGTAATTAACGATGGAACGTTGTTACCCCTCACCTTGGGCCGGGTGATCACGGCCGAGGTGGTCCTCTGGGCCGGTTTGGAGGTTACGGCCGGGGGGTTAGGAATGATGGTTTGCCTCTCGGACGGATCTATCGGTGTTTCTGGTTATACGGGTATATATGTATAAGGTTAAGTTGAACAATTGAGTGGCATGTTGGGCCACGAGTTTTGGTATACATATATACGGTAAAATAAAACTGTGGCCATTCCTGCAATAAAGTCGTGGTTCTCGTCTTTATTTAGGGAGATATAGTACGGGGGGTGTTTCTGCAGGATAACCTGCTTATCCCTTATAGATGCGTCATGTATCCTCCATCTAACCTTCCAGTTGCCAACCTCTCCTTTTCCATCTGGGAGCACGGTGGACATTGACTGCTGATGGGGATATATACCTTTCTCTTTCTTTCCTTATTAATTTTCGTTATATACCGGTAACATAGTATATACCACCTTATCCAAATCTGCCAGTTCCACCGTAACAGATGGTGTTTCTTCATCAAATGTTACTTTTGCTTAACCAACAAACCCACGGACAAAAACTTTTTTCCCCTTTCCAACACACCTGTTCCCCTTTCCACCAGCATCTGTCCTTTTTGAACTCATTTGGTATATGACCAAAAGTGCAACTCTGCAGGGACACCGTACTCAATGCCATCTCAGCACAGCAGCCAGCCCTCGGTCCCTCAGATGTGGACAAGTAAAAGACCATTTCCTCCTATCCATGACAAAGCGTTGAGATTCACTCTGTGCAGCACTGGTGTTTAGTGGAAAAGCAGATCTAAGAATCCGTACCACCTTCTGCAGATACTCCTGTATACGTGCGTCCCTTTCTATGGCAGGAATTATTTCACCAAATTTTGTCTTGTACCGGGGATCTAACAGTGTGGCAACCCAGTAGTCAGGATTACTTTGAATTCGTACAATCCGAGGGTCATGTTGTAGGTAGTTCAGCAAGAAGGCGCTCATGTGTCTTGTGCATCCAGGAGGACCAAGTCCTTGGTGTGTTGGTGGCAGAGAGGTGAGAATCATGCCTCCTTCCTCTGCCCTCTCCCCCCAACCTCGCACAACCTAAATGTGAGCAAGCTCTCACTCATCTGCTGAGTCTTCCATGCCCATCGCCAGTTCGTCCTCCATTTCTTCATGGGCTCCTGCACCTTCCTCAACAATTTTTGCAGATACTATGCGCCCTTGTTAATCCCTCTCCCCCACCGTCCCTTGACTTCTGCCTAGGTGCCGCTCACCGTCTGGACCTTGTAGATCTTATTATCCCTTCTGCATATGACTCCTCCTGTACTTCCTCCCCTTCCTCTTGGACCAACACCTGACTCCGAATAATGCATACAGTGTGCTCCATCTTGTAGATGACCAGAATTGTCACGCTGAGAATGGCATCGCCAGTGCTAAAGATCTTCGTCGATATTTGTAAACTGTGTAGAAGGGTGCATAGGTCCTTGATCTGACACCACTCCAGCAGCGTGATCTGCACCACCTCTGGATCAAGTTAACCCAGGGTATACGTCATACCGTATTTCAGCAGGGCTCTGCGGTGCTGCCACAGACGCTGAAACATGTGCAGTTTCAAATTCATGCATGTCGGAACATCGTATTTCAGGCGTTTAACTGCCAGACCCTAAGACTTCAGGAGCGATGAAAGTTGTTGAGCTGCTGGGTGCGAAGGATGAAAGTGAGCACATAGCAGCGTGCCCGCTGCACAAGGCCATGTAGGCCGGGATGGTATTTTAAAAATTGCTGGAGAATCAGATTCAACACGTGAGCCATACAAGGCACGTGTGTAACTTGCCCTGACGAAGGGCCGCAGACAGGTTTGCATCATTGCCGCACACGGCTGTTAAGTCACCAACGTAGTCCACTCAATCAATTTGTACTCCGGTCGCCAGGTGACAACGTGTTCCTTTCGTGCATAGTGCTGATGATGGGAAAGGAGTCGATGCCAGCGGCGCAGGTGGACGCAGGTTATGCTCACCCACTGGGCTGCGTTACCTTGATAGATGCAGAACCACAGGCTGAATGTAGGTGGTGGGTATCTCACAGATGAAGTACCATCATTCAGCTACAACCAATGGGAATACACCGCACCCTTTTTTAGGCCCCTCCTGTCTGCAGACCACTGCCAGACAAAGCTATGAACCTCTTGTTACTGTTACCCCCAGTTCAGTTTTATGATTTTGTGTGCTTGTTACCTGTGACTACTTTTCCTGCTTGCTGTTTATGTACCTCGTTGGCCGATCCGCATTTCATCTCTGCTTGTTTTCTGATTAAGTCCTGGCCATCCCATTCTGTTCCTCTTCCTCAATTAATGTTTTGACCCTGCATGACTACTATTCTCTGGAACTGCAGCCTTCCACAGGTATTGATCAACTTGGGCCCTGTGTAATTCCAAATCACTGTATAGGGGTTAAAGGGTTTCAGGGTTCTGGGTGTCCAGCTCGGTGAGTGGCTTCCCTCTAGCCTATCCTTTACAGCCCATCTGAGTGTGTCGATCCAGGCAGGTGTTACACCGTGCCCTGGTCAGAAGGCCATGTAGGCCGGGATAGTGTTTTAAAAATTGCTGGACAACCAGGTTCAACACGTGAGCCATACAAGGCACGTGTGTCACATTGCCCTGAAGAAGGGTCGCAGACTGGTTTGCATCATTGTCGCACCCGACCTTCCCTGGCTGCTGGTTGAGTGGAGACAACCATTGATGAAACTCGGTCTCACTCTCCAGAGCTAACCGTCCACAATTCCTCAGCGGTGTCTCACATTTCCCCTACATTTCAAAGTAAACATTTGACCGCCTGATGGCCTTGAGATCTGCTGCCAGCATAGTAAGGAGGTGTGTGGGATTCCTTGGGCGCAGTTACAAGGAAGGGTGGACTGACCACACAGGGTTTGGGCCGAGGTGGAGGACCCACACGAGGTTGAGGAGGCAGAAGCAGTGGAGGAACTTGTACATACAGAGGAAGGATTGACACACAAGTCGTGGGGACGGCAAGACTTGTACAGCAAACCCTTCTCCATCTCTCACCATAGTTACCCAGTGCCCAGTCAGCAACATGTAACTCCCCTGTCCATGCTTACTGGTCCAAGTATCGGTGGTGAAATGCACCCTGTCACACACAGAGTTTCTCAAGGAATCGGTGAGGTTGTGTGCGACCTGCTGTGGTAGCGCGGGCACGCCTTTCTTGGAGAAGGAGTGACGACTGTCCATCAGCTCTTGGGGCACTGCAATGGGCATAAGGTCTCGAAAATCCTCGGTCTCAAAAGGGTGAAAAGGCAGCCTTTCTGTTGCCAACAAGTTGCAGATGATGAAACTCAACCTCTTAGGCATGTCATGCCCTTCGAAAATCATGTAAAACACAGCGAGGGGACTCCAACCACAGTCTCCCTCGTTTCCACTAATTGGGCCACACACACCCCACTTGACTGGCATCACTTGATCCCCCTTTTCAAAATGAAACAGATGCTTTGCATGAAGCACTCTCAAAAATACGCGTGCCTTTCGCCTCCCCTGGCTGACCCAGGGGAAGAAAAGTCCTCTGAGAGCCATGTCCACATTGTCAGTGGACAGACACGTGTGCTTATCTGCCAGCAGACCCCCAGCAGCACTGAAGACAGGTTCCGAGAGAACGCTGGCTGCAGGACACGACAAGATCCCCAAGGCGTACGTGGCAAGCTCAGGCAATTTATCCAGATTGGAAGCCTAAAATGAGCAGGGCTCAAGTTGCACAATAATGGCATCAACGTTTCCTTGCATATACTCATATATCTGTGTGTCCTCCTCTTTTTTTCTTGTCCAGCTCTTTTGTTTTCGCATGAGTATATGTCCTTGTCACTTTCCCATGTGTTTGTGTTGTGTTGTGAGTTGTTTGTCACCTTTTGGACACCTTTGAGGGTGTTTTCTAGGTGTTTTTATGTGTTTGTGAATGCCTGCCATTGTTTCCTATGCGGTTCGAGCTCGGTTCGTCGAACGTTCGACGAACCGAACTCGAACGAGACCTCCGTTCGACGAACAGAACTCGAGCCGAACCACGATCGGTTTGCTCATCTCTAGTAATAACCCCTTTATTACCCAGTGTGCCACCGCCCTCAGAGTCGCTGGACGAGCCGGGAAAATGCCTAGAAATGGCGCTAAGAAACAATACATCGTTTCCGGTGGCTGCGGGCTGCTATTTTTAGCATGATGGCCTAGAACGCTTGGGCCTTACCACACTGGGAATCCCAGCCCCCAGCTGCCTGGTTTTACCTGACTGGTGATCAAAATACGGCGGGAGACCACACATTTTTTTTTTATTTTTTATTTATTTTTTTTTAAATAATTAGAAAAAAATAATGGGCTTCCCTATATTTTGATTGCCAGCCATGGTAAAGCAAGGCAGAGAGGGGTGGTAGCCCTTAGCCGCCTGCTTTATCTGCGCTGAGAATTAAAAGTACCGCGGAGCGCGATGTCATTTTTTTTAAATTATTTATTTTTACACTACTATATGTGTGAGGGACCCAACAGCCAATCACAGACGCTGTCACGCAGACTGGGAGTCTGTGATTGGCTGTTGGAGTAACCTGGAATCTGCCCATACATTCTACATCCTAGATTGGTTTCAGGTTACGCCAGCATCAAATCACAGACGTCCACTCTGTGACAGCATCTGTGATTGTCTATTATTTTAACGGTAAAATAAAACAACAACACAGAGAAAACAATGTTTTATTACAAATACAAAGACATTTAGGACTCCAACCAAAGGCAGGCAAGCATCTTTAGCTCTGCTACATCTGTACGAGGAGACTTGAAAGTATAATGACAATGTTTATTATTAACTATATTCTTTATTTTACAGACCCCCCGCCCCATCCCATACCTGTAAAGTCCAAGCTCGGGGTTCAGACACAAGTTTGCATTATCTCCGATCCCGAACAAGGAGTTTGGGAGAAGGTCGGGGGGTTCGCCCATCACTAATCATGAGTCGTTCCAAGCCCTCTTCAGACTTTCTTTTTACCATCATTTTGGCACAGGTTGATCCAGAACTGGGCTGACTTCTTTAGATGTTTTTTGGCAAAGTCTAATCTGGCCTTTCTATTTTTAAGGCTGACTAATCATTTGTATCTTGTGGAGAACCCTCTGTATTTGTTCTCATGAAGCCTTTCCTTTATAGTGGACTTAGATACTGGAGCGTCTACTACCTGGAGAATGTTCTTCACTTGGGTTTTTCTTCAACATGGATTCTGCGATCATTAATCACTGTAGGAACAGCCCGTACTGCTGCCCCAAAGGGGCTCAAGGGAGGGCAGCATGACTAGGAGGGATGTTAGGCACTGGGTCAGCATAGGGTTAATGGGGACAAAGCAGTTAAGTACTAAAATTACAAGGTGAAGTTGTAGTGTCATTTAGGGCAAAGGGGGTCTGGATTGGTCCTGGACACTCAGGGGGGGGATGGGGTCCTATATAGGTCAGAGGTGAGGTATGGTCCTTTCTTACCTGGACAGCGTCCTGAATCGTCTTAATCTGGATCCCGAAGATTGCCAGGATGGAGGGCCTCATGGAAGAAATGAAGAGGATGGCTGAGCAGCGGGGACAGCGATGGCTGCAGAAGCAGCTATAGCAGTGGTCCGTGGATATCGGCAGTAAGAACAATCCTGCAACCACCCTGCCTCCCAAGCGGCAAAGAAGATCCAGACCACCCAAACGCCTCAGCCCGGAGTCGACACCCAGGAGCCAGCGGCGGAACCGAAGCAGCAGGATACCATCGGTGGCAGCGGGAGATCCTGGAGCGACAGCATCCGGAAGCAGACTACAGAAGGCGGGCCGCAGGCAGCAGAGCCCATGTGCGGTGAGTGACGCTGCTCTCCCCTCCCCTCCCGGATTGTGACGCAAGCCGGTGACGTGTTCGTTGCGGCCGCGTGACCCGGTGGCGCGGTCATGTGGTCCGGTGGCGCGGTCATGTGACTCAGCGTCAGCTGACCCGGAAGTGGCGTCGCGGAGTTCCGGCCCGTCCTCGGGTGAACCAGAAGTGACGTCGCGGAATCCCAGGACGTCCTCTGGTGAACCAGAAGTGACGTCGCGGAGTCCTGGGACGTCCTCTGGTGACCCGAAAGTGACGTCGCGGGATCCCAACGCATCCTCTGATGACCCGGAAATTACATCGCAGGGCTCCAACGCTTCCTCCGGTAACCCGGAAGTGATGCCGCGAGGTCCCAGTGCGTCCTCCATTGAACCGGAAGTGACGTTACAGGATACTAGAACGTCCTACGGTGACCCGAGGGTGGCGTCACGGGATCCCGGGGCGTTCTTCAGGGACCCAGAGGTGGGGAGGTGGGGCTCATCCCAGGCCTTGCGTGCATCGGCGGGGCCTGGACACTGGAGATAGCGGAGATATGGACCGGATGGAGACATGACAGCATCGGGGGCAGGAGGATCTAGCGGGGATGCTGCCCAGCATGCCCCCCTCGGCATCAAAACAAGTGGAGAAAGGACCATGGAATAGGGCGACGCGGACGTCACTGGGACATAAAGTAGTGGGCGGACCATTTCGCAGGTTGAGCTGGCAGAATGGCGGGCTTCCTGGTCCTGGGTCCTGTCTGGAGAGCGACATCAACGATAAAGATTCCGGTGGGGAGGAACCGACTAGAGCACCATGCAAGGAGTACGTAACAGCTGTTCCGGGACCTGCTCAGAGTCAGCCTGGTAAGAGCACAGTTTCCCCTTTCTCTAACTCTACTCGTACAGATACGGAAGCTGTAAGTGGCATGTCTGGTGGCATGAGTGGCGTGAAGGGTGTGATTACGGTTCCAGGTGAGGGCAGTGTTGCATCCGAATTATTGTGATTGGTCAGGGGTCTGATTGCCCCGGTGGGGGGGCCCTAGTACGGTATGGTAGGGTACGTCTGGGGGAATGTCTGGCGTGGCAGGACAGGGTGTCTGGTGTCATGGTGTTTCGGGTGGCGCGTCGGTATCTAGCGATAACGTGACCAGTGCGCCGGTTGTGGCAGCACCGATTCCAACATCGGCGATTGCAGTGGATGGCATTCGGCTGGATGACAAGGCGAGAGGAGAAGTTTATGTCTGTTTTGAGGGGCCGTTAGGGGCGCTCTTGAAGCAGGAGGTTAGAGAAAAAAATATGGAAAGACGAGTATGTGGAGATTTTTTCTTTGCTCCCGCTCGAGAAATGTAACCTTGATCGGGTTAAACCCGATGAGAGTAAGAAAGATGAGGAAGAATGGCGCCGTTATCGACCCATTCCTCGCACGTTTCAAAACTGGCTGCAAGCCTTTGTGATCTTGGCTAGCGTAGTAGGGGAAAAGGCCCCTGACAACTGTTCGGCGCTTTTTTTTTCATTTAGATTCAATAAGTGAGGCATACAGACTTATGGGGAGACGGCGTCGCTAAGCTACGACGAACAGTTTCATCAGCGGAAGGCAGTTAGGACTAGTCTGAGGTGGGATCACAAGGACATTAGTTTGTGGATGCGGCTGATGTCTGCGCCGAAATCAGCCATGCAGTCCTTTCCCGGGAATTCTGGCGGGGGCCATCTGTCGCTTCGCCGGGACCCAAAAAAGGGGTATGTTGGCAGTTCAATGAGAAGGAATGCCGTTTCGGGTCCAATTGCCGGTTTAGGCACGATTGTTCAGGCTGTGGCGGCACCCACAGTTACCTTAAGTGCTTCAAGAAGGGTAAAGGAAGGGACGCAGAGTCTTTCTCAAAAAGGGAGGACCCCGGTGAGGGTAGATCGGATGGTGCCATTTTTAAGTAGATACCCCAACCAGGAGGCGGCGGCGTTTTTGCGGAAAGGTTTTCGTTTCGGTTTTAAAATTCCATCGCTTGTTCAACCTGGCGAGATCCGTTTACAAAATTCACAGTCAACCCACTCACATGAAGAAGTAATTTCAGAGAAGTTAAGAAAGGAAGTAGAACTAAGGCGTATGGCAGGCCCATTTGATGCCGTTGCCCAACTTGATAGTTTCCCCGTTGGGTCTTGTCCCGAAAAAGGAAGCTAATACAGTTAGGTCCAGAAATATTTGGACAGTGACACAAGTTTTGTTATTTTAGCTGTTTAGAAAAACATGTTCAGAAATACAATTATATATATAATATGGGCTGAAAGTGCACACTCCCAGCTGCAATATGAGAGTTTTCACATCCAAATCGGAGAAAGGGTTCAGGAATCATAGCTCTGTAATGCATAGTCTCCTCTTTTTCAAGGGACCAAAAGTAATTGGACAAGGGACTCTAAGGGCTGCAATTAACTCTGAAGGCGTCTCCCTCGTTAACCTGTAATCAATGAAGTAGTTAAAAGGTCTGGGGTTGATTACAGGTGTGTGGTTTTGCATTTGGAAGCTGTTGCTGTGACCAGACAACATGCGGTCTAAGGAACTCTCAATTGAGGTGAAGCAGAACATCCTGAGGCTGAAAAAAAAGAAAAAATCCATCAGAGAGATAGCAGACATGCTTGGAGTAGCAAAATCAACAGTCGGGTACATTCTGAGAAAAAAGGAATTGACTGGTGAGCTTGGGAACTCAAAAAGGCCTGGGCGTCCACGGATGACAACAGTGGTGGATGATCGCCGCATACTTTCTTTGGTGAAGAAGAACCCGTTCACAACATCAACTGAAGTCCAGAACACTCTCAGTGAAGTAGGTGTATCTGTCTCTAAGTCAACAGTAAAGAGAAGACTCCATGAAAGTAAATACAAAGGGTTCACATCTAGATGCAAACCATTCATCAATTCCAAAAATAGACAGGCCAGAGTTAAATTTGCTGAAAAACACCTCATGAAGCCAGCTCAGTTCTGGAAAATTATTCTATGGACAGATGAGACCAAGATCAACCTGTACCAGAATGATGGGAAGAAAAAAGTTTGGAGAAGAAAGGGAACGGCACATGATCCAAGGCACACCACATCCTCTGTAAAACATGGTGGAGGCAACGTGATGGCATGGGCATGCATGGCTTTCAATGGCACTGGGTCACTTGTGTTTATTGATGACATAACAGCAGACAAGAGTAGCCGGATGAATTCTGAAGTGTACAGGGATATACTTTCAGCCCAGATTCAGCCAAATGCCGCAAAGTTGATCGGACGGCGCTTCATAGTACAGATGGACAATGACCCCAAGCATACAGCCGAAGCTACCCAGGAGTTCATGAGTGCAAAAAAGTGGAACATTCTGCAATGGCCAAGTCAATCACCAGATCTTAACCCAATTGAGCATGCATTTCACTTGCTCAAATCCAGACTTAAGATGGAAAGACCCACAAACAAGCAAGACCTGAAGGCTGCGGCTGTAAAGGCCTGGCAAAGCATTAAGAAGGAGGAAACCCAGCGTTTGGTGATGTCCATGGGTTCCAGACTTAAGGCAGTGATTGCCTCCAAAGGATTCGCAACAAAATATTTAAAATAAAAAAATTTTTTTTGGGTTTGGTTTATTTGTCCAATTACTTTTGACCTCCTAAAATGTGGAGTGTTTGTAAAGAAATGTGTACAATTCCTACAATTTCTATCAGATATTTTTGTTCAAACCTTCAAATTAAACGTTACAATCTGCACTTGAATTCTGTTGTAGAGGTTTCATTTCAAATCCAATGTGGTGGCATGCAGAGCCCAACTCGCGAAAATTGTGTCACTGTCCAAATATTTCTGGACCTAACTGTAAGTTTCGGCTGATTCACCATTTGTCCTATCCGGCCAGGAATTCGGTGAATGACGGTATTGACCCCGAGCTACTGTCGATATCATATGTCTGTTTTGACATGGCAGTGGAATGGCTGAGGAAGCTGGGCCGGGGTTCACTCCTGGCAAAAATGGACATTGAGGCCGCTTTTCACCTTCTGCCGGTACATCCAGAGAGTTTTTACCTGTTAGGATGTTGGTGAGAAGACAAGTTTTATGTACAGTTAGGTCCAGAAATATTTGGACAGTGACACAATTTTCGCGAGTTGGGCTCTGCATGCCACCACATTGGATTTGAAATGAAACCTCTACAACAGAATTCAAATGCAGATTGTAACGTTTAATTTGAAGGTTTGAACAAAAATATCTGATAGAAATTGTAGGAATTGTACACATTTCTTTACAAACACTCCACATTTTAGGAGGTCAAAAGTAATTGGACAAATTAACCAAACCCAAACAAAATATTTTTTTTTTTCAATATTTTGTTGCGAATCCTTTGGAGGCAATCACTGCCTTAAGTCTGGAACCCATGGACATCAGCAAACGCTGGGTTTCCTCCTTCTTAATGCTTTGCCAGGCCTTTACAGACGCAGCCTTCAGGTCTTGCTTGTTTGTGGGTCTTTCCGTCTTAAGTCTGGATTTGAGCAAGTGAAATGCATGCTCAATTGGGTTAAGATCTCGTGATTGACTTGGCCATTGCAGAATGTTCCACTTTTTTGCACTCATGAACTACTGGGTAGCTTTGGCTGTATGCTTGGGGTCATTGTCCATCTGTACTATGAAGCGCCGTCCGATCAACTTTGCGGCATTTGGCTGAATCTGGGCTGAAAGTATATCCCTATACACTTCAGAATTCATCCGGCTACTCTTGTCTGCTGTTATGTCATCAATAAACACAAGTGACCCAGTGCCATTGAAAGCCATGCATGCCCATGCCATCACGTTGCCTCCACCATGTTTTACAGAGGATGTGGTGTGCCTTGGATCATGTGCCGTTCCCTTTCTTCTCCAAACATTTTTTTCTTCCCATCATTCTGGTACAGGTTAATCTTTGTCTCATCTGTCCATAGAATACTTTTCCAGAACTGAGCTGGCTTCATGAGGTGTTTTTCAGCAAATTTAACTCTGGCCTGTCTATTTTTGGAATTGATGAATGGTTTGCATCTAGATGTGAACCCTTTGTATTTACTTTCATGGAGTCTTCTCTTTACTGTTGACTTAGTGACAGATACACCTACTTCACTGAGAGTGTTCTGGACTTCAGTTGATGTTGTGAACGGGTTCTTCTTCCCCAAAGAAAGTATGCGGCGATCATCCACCACTGTTGTCATCCGTGGACGCCCAGGCCTTTTTGAGTTCCCAAGCTCACCAGTCAATTCCTTTTTTCTCAGAATGTACACGACTGTTGATTTTGCTACTCCAAGCATGTCTGCTATCTCTCTGATGGATTTTTTCTTTTTTTTCAGCCTCAGGATGTTCTGCTTAACCTCAATTGAGAGTTCCTTAGGCCGCATGTTGTCTGGTCACAGCAACAGCTTCCAAATGCAAAACCACACACCTGTAATCAACCCCAGACCTTTTAACTACTTCATTGATTACAGGTTAACGAGGGAGACGCCTTCAGAGTTAATTGCAGCCCTTAGAGTCCCTTTTCCAATTACTTTTGGTCCCTTTAAAAAGAGGAGGCTATGCATTACAGAGCTATGATTCCTAAACCCTTTCGCCAATTTGGATGTGAAAACTCTCATATTGCAGCTGGGAGTGTGCACTTTCAGCCCATATTATATATATAATTGTATTTCTGAACATGTTTTTGTAAACAGCTAAAATAACAAAACTTGTGTCACTGTCCAAATATTTCTGGCCCTGACTGTAGATTGCTGCTTGCCTATGGGATGTCCCATTTCCTGTTATTACTTCGAAAAGTTCAGTTGTTTCTTGGAATGGGTGACAAAGAAGGAGGTGGGCTTGGATTCAGTGTTGCATTACCGGGACGGTTTTTTGTGCATGGGGCCAGGGCTGGCTCCAGGTTTTTGAGGGCCCCGGGCGGAAGAGTCCCAGTGGGCCCCATAAACACGCAGACACACACACATACACAGATACGTACATATACATATTTAAAGACAAACTCACAAAATACATATAAACAGACAAATCTATGCAGTCATATACACTGACATACATAGATACACATCATACATGCCTACAGACAGACACACACAGCTCTGCTGCATACAGACACACACACTGCTCTGCTGCATACATACAGAGACACACACACTGCTCTGCTGCATACATACGGACAGACACACACACACTGCTGCTGCATACATACATACAGACACACACATACTGCTCTGCTGCATACATACCTACAGACACAGCTCTGCTGCATATATAGACACACACACAGCTCTGCTGCATACATACAGACACACACACACAGCTCTGCTGCATACATATAGACACACAATGCTCTGCTACATACATACAGACACACACTGCTCCGGCAGTTTTTCCTCTTTTGAAAAAACCGGACGCCCATTATTCAATCTCGTATTTACTGCTTCCCCTGCCCACCGGCGCCTATGATTGGTTGCAGTCAGACCCGCCCCCACGCTGAGTTACAGCTCTCTCACTGCAACCAATCACAGCCGTCGGTGGGTGGGTCTATATCAAGCAGTTCAATAAATAAATAATTTTAAAAAAATGGCGTGCAGTCCCCCCCAATTTTGATACCACCCAAGGTAAAGCCACACGGCTGAAGGCTGCTATTCTCAGGATGGGGAGCCCCACATTATGGGGAGCCTCCCAGCTTAAAAATATCAGCCAGTAGCCGCCCGGAGTTGCCGCATCCATTAGATGCGACAGTCCCTGGACTCAACCCGGCTCATCCCGAATTGCCCTGGTGCGGTGGCAATCGAGGTAATAAGGAGTTAATGGCAGCAGCCCATAGCTGCCACTAAGTCCTAGGTTAATCATGGCAGGCGTCTCCCCGAGATACCTTCCATGATTAACCTGTAAGTGAAAGTAAATAAACACATACACCCGAAAAAATCCTTTATTTGGAATAAAAGACAAAAAAACCCACCCTCTTTCTCCACTTTATTAAAATCCCCAAATACCCCTCCAGGTCCGGCGTAATCCACACGAGGTCCCGCATCCAGCTCTGCTACATGAAGCTGACAGGAGCAGCAGTAGAACACCGCCGCTCCTGTGAGCTCCACGCAGCAACTGAAGTGAATCGCGCTGTCAGCGGGGACGTCACTGAGGTAATGCCGGTGTGTGTGCAGTGAAGATGTGGGCGGTAATGTCGCAATGTGTGCGGTGAAGATGTGGGCGATAATGTCGGGATGTGTGCGGTGAAGATGTGTGCAGTAATGTTGGGATGTGTGCGGTGAAGATGTGGGCGGTAATGTCGGGATGTGTGCGGTGAAGATGTGGGCAGTAATGTCGGGATGTGTGCAGTGAAGATGTGGGCAGTAATGTCGGTATGTGTGCGGTAATGTCGGGATGTGTGCGGTAATGTCGGGATGTGTGCGGTGATGTCGGGATATGTGCGGAGAAGATGTGTGCGGTGATGTCGGGATGTTTGCGGTGATGTCGGGATATGTGCGGTGATGTTGGGATGTGTGCGGTAATGTCGGGATGTGTGCGGTGATGTCGGGATGTGTGCGGTAATGTCGAGATGTGAGCGGTGATGTCGGAATGTGTGCGGTAATGTCGGGATGTGTGCGGTGATGTCGGGATGTGTGCGGTAATGTCGGGATGTGTGCGGTGATGTCGGGATGTGTGCGGTAATGTCGGGATGTGTGCGGTAATGTCGGGATGTGTGCGGTAATGTCAGGATGTGTGCGGTAATGTCAGGATGTGTGCAGTGATGTTGGGACATGTGCGGTGATGATGAGGGCTCTCTCTCTCTCTTGGCTAAAGAAAACTTAACGCAATGCGTTAGTTCACTGGAATCCGTGGCCTTTATTATCACACTTTTTGCAACGCAAGTGTGAAACTAGCTAAGGAATGGCAGCCACAGTTTCCTGCCAAGGACTGCGGTCCCCGGAACTCGGCCCGGGGGCAGCAGAACTGAAGGAGAGTGGGCAGGGCCCTGGGGCAGCTGAAGTGACAAGCCCCCCCCAGCTTTCCAGGGCCTGGGCATTTGAACGGGTATGCCGGGTGCGGACGCCGGCCCTGCATGGGGCCTGCGGGATCCACGCAATGTTCCCTTTTGCTGCGAACAGTGGAGCAGGTAACAAGCCGCTTTGGTGTCCCGTTAGCACCAGAGAAGACGGAAGGGCCGGTGACAGTATTGAAGTTTTTGGGAATAGAACTGGATACTGTTGCTATGGAGTGCCGTCTGCCAGACGATAAGCTGCTAGACTTGAGAGATTGTGTTCAAAGAGCCTTGATGGCAAAAAAGGTTCGCTTGCTTGACTTACAATCGCTTTTAGGAAAGCTTAATTTTGCATGCAGGATTCTGCCCATGGGAAGAGTTATTTCCCATCACAAGTGTGTCACACCATCTACATTTTGTGCGTTTAAAGGTCGAGCACAAGGCGGACCTCAGAGTACGGTCCCAGTTTTTGCAACTGTATAACGGACGGTCATTGTGGATTTAGGAGGCGGTGTCTAATGATGACCTGGTCCTTTATACGGATGCAGCTGGGTCTACTAGCTTTGGGGCATACTTCGGGGGTAAGTGGTGTGCTGGTGTGACCCCCTGGACTAGTCAGGTAGTCACAGACATACCAACATACACACCCCCCACCCTAGACAGTTACAACAGTCAGACTAAAACCCTTGTTGCCTCCCTCCAGGGCCTGATGTCCACACCAGGTGGGGTGGAGCCAGGAGGTTGGCCCCACCCACCGAGGAGTTCACAGGCCTGGAGGCGGGAAAAGGAGTCAGATGAGTTTTGGAGGTGGAAGTGAGAGGAGTAAAACGTCTGCGTGTGCCTGGGTAGGAGCCCAGGCACTGACAGCAAGGTTGGCAGATGATGGTGGCCATTTGCAGGAGTTGGTGGAACTCTGCAAAGCCGTAAGGACCGGGGCTGGGCGGTGGCCCACCGGTACCGAACCGGGGAGCGGAGTGAAGCTAGCACACAGGCAGGGTCATCGGACCCCGACCAGGCTTGGAGCCACCGTCAATAGTCAAATCCGAGTGTGACAGGAATCCCAGGGGTTCCCCAACAACCAAGTCCCGACAGAAGGCAACAGTCCACACCGTGAGGATATACAGCCACCGCCACAGGCTAGAGATCCAAGGGCCAGCGCCTGCGGGCAAAACGGGCTCCTACGGCACCTATACGCCGGGGAGCGGACTACCGGTGGGCAACCACAGGAGTCAGAACATTTCTAACAGGTGCAGGGAAAGACAGCCACCATCAGCCATCCGGGGAGAGCACAACAACACTGCAGCCGGCTGCGGGACCCGTCCATCCGGCCGTTTTGGTTTACCAGAGACTCTGTCAGTGATTGTCTGAGTGAGTACACCAGTGCCGTCCGACACCGCGCCGCGCTGTCCCTGCAACCCTGCACCCCAGCCATCCAGCCTCCCCGTTACACCACCGGGCCCCGGGATCACCAACCCCCTACCCACGGAGGGGACAAAATCCTAGCTGCTCCCTACCATCTCTCCCGGGATCCCCGTCACCAGCAGCGGTGGTGCCATCATCACCACGTCCCGTGGGTGGCGTCACGAACAATCTCCCCCACCCAAACTATCCCTTTTCACTCACGGGTGAGGAGCGCTGCTCGAGCCCCCGGGTCCGGCCCACCGCTCGAGTAGCAGCAGAAGCCCCGGATCCGAGCGTGGCGAGTGCGTCCCCTCCGCCCGCGACACTGGCAAGTGGCCAGAGGTCTGGCGGTCTTCAGGCTTGACCAGAAATTTAGCGTTGTTAGAACTTTTCCCTATCGTCGTGGCCATTGAGGTTTGGGGACAGGACTTGAGAAATAGGAAGGTGCGTTTTATGTGTGACAATCTGGGAGTAGTTCAGTGTGTCAGTAAGCTGACGGCGGATTCTCCCCCGGTGGTGGACCTTTTAAGGCATATGGTGTTGCAGTGTCTTAACCTTAATCTGTGGATTTGTGCAGTGCATGTCCCAGGTGTGTCGAATTCTGTGGCTGATGCATTATCTCGCTTCCAGTGGGACTGTTTTCGGATGCTGGCTCCGGATGCGGATGCATGGTTGTGGTACCTAGTTTGCGTCCTGCCTGGGAATTGATTTGAGAATCGGTGGCGCCCAGTACTTGGCAAAGTCATACAGCAGCATGGAACCAATGGCTCCAGCTGGTTGACGACGTTGGTGGTAACGTACCTGAGGGCGAAAGAGGTTATCTGCTGTTGTTCATGTTGGGCCGAGCGAGAGCAAATGGTCTGTCGTGGTTGGCGGTTGCTAACAGGATAGCCAGCATAGCCTTCTTTTTCAAATTACTCGGCTGGAGGGACGTCACTAAAGATTTTATGGTGCGCCAGGCGTTAAAAGGCTATCACAGAAAAGCGGCACGGCAAGATGGGAGGCGCCCGGTGTCTTTCCAGCTACTAGGTAAACTGCTTGAGGTCTTGGCTCGGGTGTGTTTCTCAGAATACGAGTGTCGATAGTTTAGCACGGCTTTTGCTTTGGCCTTTTTCGGTGCATTTAGGATCAGCGAGCTAGTCAGCAAAAACACAAAATGTCACGGTGGCTTGGGGTTGAATGAGGTTGAGTGTGGGATGGATGAAGTATGCTGCCATTTGAAGCGGTCCAAGACGGATCAGCTTGGTAGAGGTCACGTGGTCGAACTCTGGGGGGTACCGGGCTTGGTAGAGTGCCCGGTTAAACACGTTTCGGCATTCCTGGAGGTGAGGGGAACCCGCGCGAGGTCCTTTTTGTCGCACCAACATGGGTCTGCCTTGTCTAACTATCAATTTGTCTGCACCTTTCGGAGATGCCTGCAGCAATGCGGTCTTAGCGAGGCAGATTTTGCATCCCATTCCTTCAGGATTGGGGCAGCGACCCAGGCTGCTCATTTTGGACTGAGTGCGCAGGCTGTCTGGAAGATTGGACGCTGGGAGTCCGCAGGTACAGATCTTACGTGCGGGCTGCTCTACTGTGAAGGTGCTATGGAGGGGGGGAAGGTTACTGGTTATTTACATTGTACTTGTTCCTGACTGCCCCTTTTCCTCTCCCCTCCTTCCCCCCACCCCTCCATCATGTCACCTTTTGTTTTGTAGGTTGTCCTTTGCTGGTATGGGTAGTTGGCCATACGTTCGTCTTCTGGGGCGCCCTTTGGGCTCATGTAAGGCCCAATGGGCGCCAGTTGCGGGTCCCAAGGGATACAGCGACAGTGCGCTGGATCAGGGTAAGAGGCATGCTGTGAAGTGAGGTGTTGCCCACCTGGCGTCGTCACTTCGAGCTGGACAGACCACCAGATGTTCTGGTACTGCACGTAGGGGGAACGACTTCGGTATCCAGGCATCCAGGGACTTGATAAGTGATATCAAGTACGACTGCCTCCAGCTCCTGTCATCCCACCCGGGTCTAGTACTAGTGTGGTCAGACATTGTTGCGCGTTAGGAATGGAGGTGCGCTAGATCCGTCGAGGGTGAAAACAGGGCGCGGGTAAGGTTAACCGGGAGGTCGCCCCCTTTTTATTTACCGTGTGGGGGGTCGCGATACGACACATTGAATAGGAGTCTCCATGATCAGAGTTGTTGCGTGAGTATGGCGTTCATTTGAACTCTGTGGGCATTGATATCTGGGCCCTAGGGCTCATGGACGGGGTGGAAAAAGCTTTGTTGTTGAGGGAGGACTTGCATGCACAAGGGGTCATGCGTGCTCACGGTGGTGGAAAGGAGGGGGGTATCTGAAGGTGGCGCCTGCACAAAAGAGAGGGGGGGAACCCTGTGCAGGAGCGGGTTACCCCTGGTGGTGCAAGTAATTGGTGATTCGGATCCTTCCTGGGTTGAGTCTCAGCGGGACATTGGGTGAGCAACATTTGGACAGGTACCCTCGAACCGGTATGGTGCGGCTGAGGATAGGTGATGGAGCCGGTGTTGCATCGTATGGTTTTCTCAGCCTTCACTTACCCCCTCCTTTCGGATATTCTTCAATGGATGTTTGAAATGTTTGAAATATTTGTATATTGTTTATGTTTGGGCTGTTGTGACCTTTATTATCCATCACGCAGTCTTGGTGTTCATTTTTAGGTAAGACCCACTGGTGGATGGGGGGATGGTGGGTTGGTCAAAGGAAGGCCTATAGTCAGCCTTTCCGGAGTCATGTCTTCCTTGGACGTTCAGGGCTTTTTGAGTTCCCAAACTCAACAATGTGCTCTTTTTTGCATAATGTGCAAAACTGTTGTTTTGGCAATTCCCAACATTTCTGCTATCTCTCTGTTGGATTTCTTCTTTTTTTTTTCTTTTTAAGCTCAGTGATGATCTGTTCCTTTTCCACTGAGAGCTCTATGACCACATGTTGTGGTTTCACCCAACAGCTTCCAAATGTAAATGCCACACCTGGAATCAGCTCTAAACTTTCCACCTGCTTAATTGATGGATATTATGATTGTGTAGTAAACTAAAGCAAGATAAATAGGTAAAACCCTGAAAATACTGCAACTAACCTACCTGGTTCCTGTACAGACTAGAGATTCGAGTCACCAGCAGCATATAACAGCAGGGGGAAGTTGTTTATAGCAAAACCTGAAAGGTGACTGGACAGACAAATAAGTAAATAAAAATATCTGTTAACTAAATATGAGTGGACCCGTAAAAGTTTGGGTTCGCCGGGTTCAGCTGAACTTTAGATAAAGTTCATTTTGGGACCTGGACTTGACCTGAACCCCAATGGAATTCAGTGGTTGGGCAGTTCGGCCCTCTGCCCACATACAGCCAGCCATAAAAAGAGCAATTCCAGGGATATTTTTGTTTTTTTGACACACTACATCCGAAAACTTTGTTTTTATCCCCAGTGAGGGCCATTCAGAGACTGCAAGTGACTCACACTGGACTGAGCATACCCGAGCACCCCGACACTTGATGGAGTGGTTAGCATATGTACAGCACCTGAACTCCGAACTCGGACACTATTTTTTTTTTTAAAAGTCCATATTCAGTATGAACTCCGAACTTTACAGTTCAGGTTTACTCATATCTACTGTTAAAGGGGTGGTTCACCCATTTTTTTTATTTTCTGTAGGAGTTCTACTTACCTTTCTTGGCGTTTTCTCCATTGGCTTCTGTTTCCAGTTCTGGCACTGAGCGGCGCTATCCTGCACGCTCAGTGCCTGTCACATGACCCCCTGGAGCTGTGGCCGCCAGCATCCTCTGACGTCCCGGCATTTCCGGGCTCTCAAACTCGTCGGATACGTCAGAGGAGGCTGGCACCACTCAGATTGAGTGACAGGGCTGTGGGCGGTGACTACCGCACATCACAGCCCAGCATCGAGGGGAGGAGCCGGAGGACGTGTGGAGCCAGCAAAGCGTCCTGCAGATGGTGAGGCACGGGGCGCCAGTGTGCAGTACAGGGGGGGGGGTTCTGCAGCTGAATCCCCCCCTGCATGTAAGTATCTGATCACACTCCCCACCCGCCCGCTCTGCTGCGATGTCAGGAGAGCGGCCGGTGTCGGGCAGTGTGATCATCTGCTCCTCCCAGCAGCACTGCAGGACGCAGCAAGACACTGACAGGCATATCACCGCTGTGCTCTGCCACCTGTCCTGCTGCATGGGACCAACTGTCTGCACTCTGTCACCTGCACCACAAGTCACAGAGTGGAGACAGTTGGTGACAGAGCACCTCTGCCCCCTCCTTCTTTCCCCACTCTCTTCTCTCCCCCCACTCTTCTCCCCCTCCCCTCTTCTCTGCCACCCTCTTATCCCTCTCTCCTCTCCCCTCTCTTTTCCCTCGCTCTCTTCCCCCCTCGCTCTCTCTCTCTTCCCCCCCTCGCTCTATTCCCCCCCTCGCTCTCTTCCCCCCCTCGCTCTCTTCCCCCCCTCGCTCTCTTCCCCCCTCGCTCTCTTCCCCCCCTCGCTCTCTTCCCCCCTCGCTCTCTTCCCCCTCGCTCTCTTCCCCCTCGCTCTCTTCCCCCCCGCGCTCTCTTCCCCCCCGCGCTCTCTTCCCCCCGCGCTCTCTTTTCCTCCCCCCGCGCTCTCTTTTCCTCCCCCCGCGCTCTCTTTTCCACCCCCCGCACTCTCTATTCCTCCCCCCGCGCTCTCTATTCCTCCCCCCGCGCTCTCTTTTCCTCCCCCCGCGCTCTCTTTTCCTCCCCCCCTCGCTCTCTTTTCCTCCCCCCCTCGCTTTCTTTTCCTCCCCCCCTCGCTCTCTCTCTCTTTTCCCTCGCTCTCTCCTGGCATGGTCAGTACAGAAATCTCTCCATCATGGAGGGGTGAGAGGGAGTAATAAACATGGAGTCCCTACTGTGTCTGTGTATTTATTTCTAATAAAGTATTTTTCTCTGTGTGGTCTTTTTTTTTTTTAAACCCTTTATTGGAGATTCTTAATGGCCAGGTCAAACTTGGCCTGACATTAAGAATCTTGGGCTTTATACCAGCTGGTAAAACATAGCTGGTATTAACCCCTTATTACCCAGCGTGCCACCTGCCACCAGGGCCACTGGAAGAGTTGGATACAGCGCCAGAAGATGGCACTTCTATGAAAGCGCCATTTTCTGGGGCGGCTGTGGACTGCAATTCGCAGCGGGGGGCCCAGAAAGTTTGGGCACCCTTCACTGTGGATTCCAATCCCCAGCTGCCTAGTTTTACCTGGCTGGACTCAAAAATTCGGCGAAGCCCATGTCATTTTTTTTTTTTTAATTATTTCATGAAATTCATGAAATAAAAAAAAAAAAGTGCTTCTCTATATTTTTGGTTCCCAGCCGGGTACAAATAGGCAGCTGGGGTTGGGGGCAGCCCGTAGCTGCCTGCTGTACCTGGCTAGCATACAAAAATATGGCGAAGCCCACTTCATTTTTTTAAAAAAGTTTTCAGGCAAAAACCTTTATAAAAAAAAATGCTTCCCTGGATTTCTATTGCCAGTGAAAGTAACACCAAGCAGCGGGGGTTAGCAGCCAGTAGCTGCTTGGGTTACCTTTAACAATAGAAAATGCAGCGGGTGCCCACAAACAATGTGATTTTTTTTTTATTTTTTATTTTTAATGAATTTTTTTAAAAAAAAAAAATTGACATGGGCTTCGCCCATCGAGCCCCAGTGCATTTTACTGCTCAATTCATCCCAAGTAATCAGATGACTGCAGTGTCTGCCAATTACTTGTTCTGTGTCCCCCTGCATCCATTGCAGCGTGTACGGGCTGTGAGATCAGCGGAGTTCACTCCAGCACTGGAGTCAGCTGATCTGAACTCAGCTGAACTCCAGCCTGCACACGCTGCGATGGATGCAGGGGGACATAGAACAAGTAAGGTCTAAGCCACACGGCGAGAAAAACAGTGCGAGTGCAGTGCGATAAAACATCGCATTCCACTCGGGCCAATATTAGACTGTGTGTTAGCGCACGAGTGATTATTTTCTCAGCCCTAATTGGACCGAGAAAACAATAGCAGCATGCTGCGACTGTAATGCAAGACTCTCTCTTTTACCCATTCAAGTGTATGTGGTGAGAGAAAAATCGCACTGCACTTGCGGTACATCGGTGGACTACAGAGGAGAGAGGGAGAGAAATCCTTCCCACCACTCCTCAGTGCTGGCCCACCCCTCGAGTGGCGGACCGCCCCCCCGCAGCTGAGGTCTGCTCGCAGAGTCGGACCTCAGTCGCAGGGACACACGCTTGACACTCAGCTCTGCTGTACTGAGCGTGAGCCGAGTGTAATGCGAGGGGATCGCAGTAATCCCCGTGTGGCCCCAGCCTGATCGGCCGACACTTGAGTCAGCTGATCTGAACTCAGCTGAACTCCTGTACACACAGCCCGCACACGGTCACATGTGACCGGCAGCAGGCAGTGACTGCTGTTAAGGCTACATTCACATGACCGTTCCGTTTTTGCGGGCCACAAAAAACGGTCCTTTTTTTCATGGATGCATCCTAGTGGCATCCGTGTGACATCTGCGTGCCTTCCGTTTTTTTTGCAGACCGCAAAAAACGGAAGCAGCAAGAAAGATAAATAGATGAGTAGATATAGAGATGAATAGATAGATATAGAGACAGAGGGATAGAGGGATGAATGAATGAATAGAGGGCTGGATAGATAGATAGATAGATAGATAGATAGATAGATAGATAGATAGATAGATAGATAGATAGATAGATAGATAAGAAATACATATATAATGTCTTACCCCCTGCATATTCTAAGCTGGCACCCTTTTGTGACTTTCATGTGGCACTAAGGGGTGCTTAGCCTTGTATTTAGCCAAAAAATAAATAAATAATAAAAAAAAATTACATGCGGTCTCCCTATCTTTTGTAGCCAGCTAGGGTAAAGCAAACGGCTGCAGCCTGCAAACCACAGCTGGCAGCTTCACCTTGGCTGGTAATCCAAAACAGAGGGCACCCCACGCCGTTATTTTAAATTAAATAAATAATTTAAAACAAAAAACACGGGGTCCCCCCCCAAATTGGATCACCAGCCAAGGTAAAGCGGACAGCTGTGGTCTGGTATTCTCAGACTAGGGAGGTTCACAGTTATTGGACACTCCCCAGCCTAAAAATAGCAGGTTGCAGCCGCCCCAGAAGTAGCGCATCCATTAGATGTGCCAGTCCTGGTGCTTCGCGCCATCTCATCCCGTTGCCCTGGTGCGGTGGCAAACGGGGTAATAGATGGGGTTAATACCAGATGTGTAATGTCACCTGGCATCAAGCCCTGGAGTTAGTGATGTCAGGCGTGTATCAGATATCCGACATCACCAACCAAGGCAGTAATAAAAAAAAAAAAAGACAACAAACACATTTTTATTTGAAAAAACACTCCCCAACACATTCCCTCTTTCACCAATTTCTTAGAAAGAAAAACAAATCCAGGTCTGGTGTAATACAAGGGGGTCCCACGATGATCCATACCATAGTCAATGAAGAACAGAATGTTCCCCATTGGCTGGGAGAGCCGTGCAGTGACCTGAGCTAACATCAATAGGTCAGCCCAGGTCACTGCAGGGCATGACGAGTGCTGCTATCAGGAGGTTAGTGAGATATATTACCTGCGATGATCGCTGAACTCCTGACAGCAGCGCTGTCACCGAGTTCAATGACCGCCGCCTTCACAAACCAAGTATTGCGAGCGGCCCATGACGTCACCACTAGTCACAGTATCGGGTCAACAGCGAGAGGTGATGTGACAAGCGGCGGGCATAGAAGGCAGTGACGACCGCTGACCTCAGGAGGGCAGGACTTCACCACCGTAGGTAATGAACTTACTAACCTCTTGACGGTAGCGCTGGTCATCCCCGCGGCTGCTGACACTGCAGTGCGGGCCGCTGCTGACACTGCTGAGCGGGCAGCCACGGGGCTGGGGCTGGAGCGAGACACTGACTGCACGGGCACCCAACGGAAGTCACATGGAAGTGCTTCCGTGTTGCTTCCGGGAATTTTGCGGACCCATTGACTTGTATTGAGTCACGGTTCGTTCTACGGAACAGAATAGGACATGTTCCATAATAACGGAGCGGACATACGGCATCCGATGTGTTTTTTTTTTTTGTAGGATCGGATGCACATGGAAGTGCTACCGTGTACTGTTACATCTCGTGGCTCTCCTCTTGCAAGGAATGAGGTGGTCCCCCATTCCTTGTCTGCCGCGAACCTTCCTGCTCAGCAGTGCCAAAGGCCTGGGAGACTGCAGGAGTTTCCTCCTCCTAGATGCAGCAGAAGGGTGACACCTAGTGGTTTACTCCTTGTAAGGAATGGAGTGGTCTCCCATCCCTTGCCTGCCACATGTCCTCCTGCTCAGCATCGCAGAGGGTCGGAGTGGTTGCACAGTGTGCAAAGGATAGATGCTCAGGGAAGCAGCAAGACTTCCCTTAGCTCTGCACATTGTGAAACCGAAGATCCCGCCTTTATGCCCCAGAGGCAGGAGGTTGAGCATGTGCCCCACGTGACGTCTTCTGATTCGCTCACTGGTATCACACGGCCAGATAACGAGGCTGGTGATGTGCTGAATCCTGACTGGCCGGGCCAGGACGTCACAGATCATGATTGGGTCACATCCGTCTCGCGCCCGCCCTTGGCTGGAGCTACATCTCCTTAAAAACCCCTCCTGCCATCATGGCGGCGCGTGACCGTCCTTCTATGTTTGGATGTCTGGCAGCGTGCTGCCACGCCACTGCTCAGGCATTACTGTCTCTTGTGGGCTTGGCCCTTGCTGCTCCGGCAGTACCTCGTTTGCAGGCTGTGTTCCTGCCTTGCTGCTCCGGCAGTATCCCCTTCAACAGGCCGTGTTCCTGTCCCAGGTGAGCTCCTCGAGTCTCCACCGGACTCACCTGGTTATTGAAAGCACACGTGCGTGGGCACCTCTGTGCTACCCTCGTGCCATATTCTCGTGACTTCCACTGGCACACGTGCGTGGGCACCTCTGTGCTTCCCTGTGCAACAGGTACACCGAGCTGTGAGATCCGTGCCATACAACCCTCATGGGTTAGGGCAGATCGGTGTACATAGATCGTCTGTGACATTCCAGACGATCGCTAGCAGCAACCCGCTCACTCTTCACCCACCATAGCGGCGGTCCCTTACACCGTACAGTGGACCTTGACCGGCGGAAGCTGTCCATTTCCCATCTTGGCACGCTTCCCCGGGTCCCCCTCGTAACAGTGTACCATCCGATCCTACACAAAAGACATTGAAAATATGGTCCTGTCTGTGGGGCCGCAAAAAAACAGGAACTGACCAGGACAAACGGAACGGTCATGTGAATGAGCCCACCTGCAGCCATTGCAGCGTGTGCGGGCTGTGAGATCAGGAGTCATCTGACTCCAGCGCCGGCCGATAAATTCTGTGTCCCGCTGCAGAAGGATCCGGTAAAATAACGGTTGCATGCGCTGCACATTTAATCCACAGGATCCGGTCACATGCGGTTTGCGGATGATACGGACGACACACAGACTAGGCAAGAGGGAAAAAAGCAATCTCATCACCCCGTCACTTTTTTTTCCCCAATTATTTTTTTCACATGTTGCGCAGACTAATAATCATAATTTCTGTACACACACACACACACACACTGTATATACACACACACACTGTATATACACACACTGTATATACACACACACACTTTATATACGCGCACACACACACACTGTATATATACACACACTCACACACTGTATATACACACACTGTATATACGCACACACACACTGTATATACGCACACACACTGTATATATACACACACACACACACACACTGTATATACACACACACACTTACACACTGTATATACACACACTGTACATACACACACACACTGTACATACACACACACACTGTATATACACACACACTGTATATACACACATACACACACTGTATATACACACACACTGTATATACACACACACTGACACACTGTATATACACACACACTCACACACTGTATATACGCGCACACACTGTATATACACACACACACACTCACACACTGTATATACACACACACTGTATATACACACAAACACACACACTATATATACACACACACTGTATACACACACACACACACACACACACTGTATATACACACACACTGTATATACACACACACTGTATATACACACACACACTGTATATACGCACACACATACACATTCACACACACACACTGTATATATACACACACACTCACACTGTATATACACACACACTGTATATACGCACACACACACACTGTATATATACACACACACACACACACACACACACTGTATATACGCGCACACATACACACACACTGTATATACACACACACACTGTATATACGCGCACACATACACACACACTGTATATACGTGCACACACACACACTGTATATACGCGCACACACACTTTCTTCCCCTGGCTGTGCAGAGCTGCTGCTGTCTCTGTAATTTCTCTCAGTGCATCCACTGGGAAGAGGCAGGGAGGAGACTTTGGGTGGGAGCAGAGTGGGTGTATTAGACACAATGGGTGTGTTAGATAAGCTAGACACCGCCCTAGAGCCACAAAGAATTCTGGGACTTGTAGGAACTGAACACAGGAAGTCAGAGGAGAGATTAACCCCATCAGAGCTGTAGCCAGCAATGAGCATGTGCTGCTGGTGCACAATAAAAGGTAATTTTGCTGAAAAAATATAATAGATGTGTTGAGGGGCACATATTAGCAAGATTTATCAAAAAAAAAATCAGTTTTGGTAACTGGACAACTTCTTTAACCTAAAAGACTAAACCAAGGATAACAGATGATAAACACCCAGGGAAAAAGCTCAGTGAACAGATAAGCTAACCACAAAGCAAAGCCTCACAGGTTTGAACATTGACGCATGACAATGGATTAACGAGGGCATAGGCCATGCAGCTCATTAAAGAGTTTTTGAGCTAATTGTCCAATTACTTTTGGTACCTTGGAAAAAAAAGAGGCAGCTACATATTAACCCCTTCCCATGTGGCGATTTTTCCGTTTCCATTTTTTCCTCCCCTTTTTCCAAGAGAGAATTTTTTTTTTTATTTTTCTTCAATGTAGCCATATGAAGGCTTGTTTTTTGGGGGACTAGTTGTACTTTTGAACGATGCTATTGATTCTGCCCCATATTGTACTGGAAAACGTGAAAAAAATTCCAAGTGCGGTGAAATTGCAAAAAATTGCAAAAACAGTGCAATTACATGATTGTTTTGGGTGTTCTTACCGTTTTCACTATTTGGAAAAAAATGACCTGGCATTAGGTCAGTGGTCAGTACAAGTTTGTAGACACCAAACATGTATAGTTTTACTTTTATCTAAGTGGTGAAAAAAAATTCAGAAACTTGTAAAAGAAAAAAAAAAAAAAGATTAGCGCTTTTGTCGCCATTTGCCAAGACCTGTAGTGTTCTAATTTGGGGCTCAGCGATGGCTGATTTATTTGCAGGGAATCAAATTTTCCAGAAAAATTAGCTGGAGATGGAGAATAAGGGGTACTTTACACGCTGCGATATCGGTATCGATATCGCTAGCGAGCGTACCCGCCCCCGTCGGTTGTGCGTCACGGGCAAATCGCTGCCCGTGGCACACAACATTGCTTACTCCCGTCACATGGACTTACCTGCCTAGCGATGTCGCTGTTGCCGGCGAACCGCCTCCTTTCTAAGGGGGCGGTCCGTGTGGCGTCACAGCGACGTCACACGGCAGCCGTCCAATAGCAGAGGAGGGGCAGAGATGAGCAGCCGAAACATGCCACCCACCGCCTTCCTTCCTCATTGCCAGTGGACGCAGGTAAGGAGATGTTCGTCGCTCCTGCGGTATCACACATAGCAATGTGTGATGCCACAGAAACGAGGAACAACAAGCGGTAAGCCCCACCAACGATATTTGGTAAAGGAGCGACGTTTCAACGATCCACAATTTTTGACGTTTTTGCGATCGTTGAGCGTCGCTCCTTGGTGTCACACGCTGCAATGTCACTAATGGCACCGGATGTGCGTCACTAATGACGTGACCCCAATGATATATCGTTAGCGATGTTGCAGCGTGTGAAGCACCCTTTAGAATTTCAAAATATGCAATCATCTCTCATGTTTAGGTTTGTTTTTTAAATATATTTTTATTTGGGTGTTTTTTTGTTTTTTTTTTTTTAAATAGCGGTACAAGTATTGATCCAATAAAACAAACATTTCCAAACTTTTACAAACATATAAATTTAAACAATGTAGTCATTTACAGAAAGTATGTATGTATACGCTGAAATATACTGTACATCTCACTAAAGGCCCCGTCACACTAAACAACATCGCTAGCAACATCGCTGCTAACGAACAACTTTTGTGACGTTGCTAGCGATGTTGCTGTGTGTGACATCCAGCAACAACCTGGCCCCTGCTGTGAGGTCGTTGGTTGTTGCTGAATGTCCTGGGCCATTTTTTAGTTGTTGCTGTCCTGCTGTGAAGCACAGATTGCTGTGTGTGACAGCGAAACAGCAACAACTAAATGTGCAGGCAGCAGGAGCCGGCTTCTGCGGAGGCTGGTAACCACAGTAAACATCGGGTAACCAAGAAGCCCTGTCCTTGGTTACCCGATATTTACCTTTGTTACCAGCCTCAGCCGCTCTCACTGTCAGTGCCGGCTCCTGCTCTGTGCACATGTAGCTGCAGCACACATCGGGTTAATTAACCCGATGTGTGCTGTAGCTAGGAAAGCAAGGAGCCAGCGCTAAGCATTGTGCGCTGCTCCCTGCTCTGTGCACATGTAGCTGCAGCACACATCAGGTAATTAACCCGATGTGTGCTGTAACTAGGAGAGCAAGGAGCCAGCGCTCAGTGTGCGCTGCTCCCTGCTCTCTGCACGTGTGGCTGGTCACTGGTTGCTGGTGAGCTCACCAGCAACTCGTGTAGCCACGCTCCAGTGATCCCTGCCAGGGCAGGTTGCTGGTGGGATCGCTGGAGCGTCGCAGTGTGACATCTCACCAGCAACCTCCTAGCAACTTACCAGCGATCCCTATCGTTGTTGGGATCGCTGGTAAG
Organism: Anomaloglossus baeobatrachus; assembly: GCF_048569485.1. Classification (NCBI taxonomy): domain Eukaryota; kingdom Metazoa; phylum Chordata; class Amphibia; order Anura; family Aromobatidae; genus Anomaloglossus; species Anomaloglossus baeobatrachus. The sequence goes on from NC_134354.1 coordinate 347,893,895, forward strand.
TTGCTTAGTGTGACTGGACCTTAAGTCATTCCATAATGAACATAATGAAAATAATCAACCCAAGAGGCATCAATCTCCAGTTTACCTTGTGATCCACTCAACACCTCCATGTGGTACCATGTTGAATCTTTAAAAGGTGTGACTATGTGAAGTATCTCATCTGTAGTACAATATGTCTCAATAAAGGCATTCCAATTTTTGAAATATTTAGATATCTGATCCTTTCTTTTTTCTGCATCCCAACTCTCCAAGTGCAATAAATGTTTAATTTGTCCTAAGAATTTTTGAGAGGAGCAACACCACATGGAGGAGACGAGGCGGAAAGTGTTGGCCACTTGTTTTCTCGTTATTTTCCGACCAATAATGAAACAGAACCAAGGTATGCGTTAGAGTAAGCTTAAGGGACCATATAGTTTCAATACATTTAGTAATCGCCTCCCAAAATTCTGTTGACCATGGGCACGACCATAGGCATTTAGGTTTGGTTTTATGGAAAAACTACAAGGTGATGTAATCAGTACCATCAAGAGGAACAATGGAGGAGAGATAATCCAGCACCGATGTAGTAAAAATATTTTCTTTATTCAAAATTCATAAAATGAAAAAATCTGACCAAGTGCAGAGTATAAATACGCTTAACGCGTTTCGGAGAAGAACAGACTCCTTATTCATAAGCAATATAATCAGAATGAGTAGCCACGGTGATATATATACCTATACGCCCCTCATCTGAGCCGGATCTATATACATAATCCACAAAATAGTGCTTACTTTATATACAACAAAAAACAATACATTACAAGAGTAATAAAAATACAAACATGCAGGAATATAAAAACAATGTTAGATAAACCACATTTTCATTGTAATATATACGTAATAGATCATAGCATTGATTTAATTCCACTAAATACCATGCACACGGCTTAGAGGTCCAAAGTGCTTGCTTTAAGGCAGATTTCTACGTTTTTGAGGGATAACCAATTTTTTGATAATAGAGGTATAAAATATGACATAAAAACATATATAAATTGCAGTACTGACCATGTGGTCTATATGGCATCTTGTTTCAGCTGCCATGTTTATTATATAGGCTGTACTACACGCAGTATAAAAAAAAGACTTTGCAAACATATATCAGCAGCCACATCTGACCCCCAAAAAAAAAAAATCACACAACCTCGGGTTTATCAAAACATTTCAGGGAGGTGCATGGAGGCGAAGTGAGCTCTCTATAAATTCAAGGGATTGAAAGGGTTAATAGACCCTATAGAGTAGGAGATTGTCAGAAACTTCTTTTTTCAAGGGAAGCATTTTGGATCCTTAGGGCTGCTTCTCACTTGCGAGTTTCTCGCAGTAGAGCAATGCGAGAAAATCTCGCATTGGAATCGGACACATGTTAGTGAATGATTCCGCTCGCATTTGCGATTTTTTTTCTCAGTCCAAATCGGACTGAGAAAAAAATCGCAGCATGCTGCTTTTTTGCGAGTTTCTACTGCGAGTCTCTCCAATGCAAGTCTATGGGAGCGTGTAAAAAATCGGATGTCACAGGACGGCACTCACACCATCCTAGTGACATCCGATTTTATAAATACATTTCTCGCATGTTTCCTAAAACACTGGAAACGAGTGATGTCTCTGTCGCGGGCGGGGAGGAGGGTGTCAGCACTGCGCTCCCCCCTCTGCTCGGGTCCGGCTGCTGCTGCTCAGTGGTGGCTTGAGCGGTGGGCCGGATCCCGGGGGTTCTCGAGCGGCGCTCCTCGCCCGTGAGTGAAAGGGGATTGAGATTTGGGATATAGTCTATTGTCCGTGACGCCACCCACGGTTGTGGTGATCTGTTAGCACCACCGCTGCTCGGTGTGGGGATCCCGGGAGTGATGGTGTGAAGCAGCAAGTTGTTGTGTTGCCCCTCCGTGGGTAGGGGTTGGTGATCCCGGGGCCCAGTGTTGAGGTGGGTAGATGCAGGGCTTGGTGGGCGCAGGGACGCGGGGGCAGCGCTGTGCCTTGCGGCACTGTGGTACTCACTCAGCCTGAGACGTTGACACAGTTCTCGGTAAAACACACGGCTGGAAAGACTGTTCCCACGGATGGCTGCACTTGCTTTCCCCAGTAGGTGACGGTGATGTCCCTTTTCCTGCACCTAATGTTTCTGTGTTGGTAGCGATGGGTTCCCACCGGTAACCCGCTCCCCGGCTTGGATATGGGCCGGAGGAGCCCTACTTTGCCCGCAGGCGCTGGCCCTGAGAAACTGGTGCCCTGGTGGTGGCGGTGTCTCTCTGTAACGGTCGGACTGTTGCCTTCAATCGGGACTTGGTTGTTTGGAGACAGACGTCCCCTTCACTGACGGATTTGGCAAATTATGGCGACTCCTAGCCTTGCCGGGGTCCGAGAGGCCCCTGCCCTGGTGCTGACTGTCCTTTGTACACTGCTCCAGACCACCGGGCCACCACCCGTCCGCGGTCCTTCCAGGAACTTCCAAACGGTCACCCCTCCGGACAATCACCGCCGTTGCTGACCTTGCTGACTCTGTCCTGCACACAGCTGGACCAGCTTCAGGCTTTTCTACTCTCACTTTTACTCCTTTCTTCTTTGCTCCACTACTACTTCACTTTCACTTCACTTAGCTCCTCTACCACTTCACTGTTTACTCCTTCACTTCCCTCACTGTTCTCAAGCTCTTCCCTGAGCTGACTACTCGGTTCCTCCCGCCTCCAGGGCTGTGTACTCCTCGGTGGGCGGAGCCAACCGCCTGGCCCACCCCCTGGTGTGAACATCAGCCCCTGGAGGAAGGCAACAAGGATTTTGGTTTAGCTGTGATGTTCCTAACTGGGGTGTAGGGTGTGGTGGTGTGATGACCTGTGACCCCTGGCTTGCCCAGGGCGTCACATCTCCCAATGTCTGTCAATCACTATTCTCTGTCAATCGGTCCCTCCCTCTCGGTCTCAATTTTCTCTCTGTTGGTCGGTCTGTCGGTCAGTCGGTCACTATCTCTGTCCCTCACTCTCTGTCCATGTCGGTCTATCCCTCCCCCCCTCTCTCATACTCACCGATCCCCTTTCACCAGCGCGGCGCTGCACGGCGTTCATACTGCTCCGGCGGCTTCTCCTCTTTTGAAAAAGCCGGCCGCTCAATATTCAATCTCGTATTCCCTGCTTTACCCGCCCATTGGTTGCAGTCAGATTGGTATGATTGATTGCAGTCAGACACGCCCCCACGCTGAGTGACAGCTGTTTCACTGCAACCAATCACAGCAGCCGGTGGGCGTGTCTATGCTGTGCATTAAAATAAATAAATAAATAATTAAACAAAACGGCGCGCGGTTCCCCCCAATTTTAATACCAGCCAGATAAAGCCATACGACTGAAGGCTGGTATTCTCAGGATGGGGAGCTCCACGTTATGGGGAGCCCCCCAGCCTAACAATATCAGCCAGCAGCCGCCCAGAATGGCCGCTTCAATTAGATGCGACTGTTCTGGGATTGTACCCGGCTCTTCCCGATTTGCCCTGGTGCTTTGGCAATCGGGGTAATAAGGAGTTAATGGCAGCCCATAGCTGTCACTAAATCCTAGATTAATCATTGCAGGCGTCTATGAGACACCCCCAATGATTAACCTGTAAATTAAAGTTAATAAACACACACAGTGAAAAAATCCTTTATTTCAAATAATAAACAATAACAAAGACCCTCGTTCACCACTTTATTAAGTACCCAAAAAACTCATCTTTGTCCGACGTAATCCACGGAGGTCCCGCGTCGCTTCCAGCTCTGCTACATGAAGGTGACAGGAGCTGCAGAAGACACCGCCGCTCCTGTCACCTCCATGCAGCAACTGAGGTGAGCGGCGCGTTCAGCTGCCGTCAGTCAGGTAACTCGTGGCCACCGCTGGATCCTACAACTGTGACAGCAAGTCGCCCGAGTGACAGCGATGAAGTCACAAGTGAGTTGCGGTCACGGGGGGAGGATCCAGCTGGCCGCGGGTAACCTGAGTGACAGCAGCGCTAATCGCGCTGCTCACTTCAGTCACTCAGGGGATTAGCGGTCACCGGTGAGTTCTTCACGGGTGACCGCTAATCAGGACGTGACACAGACAGAGCTGCAGCATGACATCGGGTGAAGTTCACCCGAGTTCATTCTGATCGTGCGGCTCTGTCTGTGTCTGCTGTCATCTGCCATTCAGCTCGGCTACATGGCTACATGTAGCAGAGCTGAATGGCAGATGACAGCTGCTGAGAAAAAAAAGGATCAAATGACAATATAATATTAAAAAATTTTGGAGATTTTTTTTCCCCTTATTAGTTTCTTTCTTGGATCTATATACGTATATATAAAATAGAGGATTGTGCTATCAGGACATGTTCAGATGTGGTCAAGGTTGGAGAAGAAAGAAAACAAAAAAAAAAAGTGATCATGCGCTTTTTACAACTGGACCTGCCATGTGTATGAACTGGATTGCACTTTATATAGTATATCCAAGAAGGAACTTGGTGAAAAAATAGCCACATTCTAATGCCTGCTTTACACGCTTCAATAAATCTTTCAATCCGTCGTCGGGGTCAAGTTGTAAGTGATGCACATCCTGCATCGTTCGTGATGTATTTGCATGTGACACTTACGTGCAATCAAGATTGAACGAAAATACGGTGATCGCATACACGTCGTTTATTCCTCATACATTGGACGTTTTGTTGTATGAACCTAGTGAATTGTAACGTGTGACATCCCTCATACGATTTTGATGTCTGAGGCTATGTGCGCAGGTGTGCGCTCTGCACCGCAGCTTAAAAAAGGTCCGCTTCAGAGCGCAGCTGAAAAGCTGCATTCTGAAGCGCCTCACAATGTCTGTCATTCACTAATCTCTGCCAGTCAGTCACTATCTCTGTCCTTCTCTCTCTGTCCATGTCAGTCTATCCCTCTTACCCCCTCTCTCATACTCACCGATCTCCGATCCCCGGCCCGGCTCTGCACGGCATTCACACTGCTCCGGCGGCTTTTACTGTTTTGAAAAAGCCGGCCGCCCATTAAACAATCTCGTATTCCCTGCTTTCCCCGCCCACCGGCGCCTATGATTGGTTACAGTGAGACACGCCCCCACGCTGAGTGACAGGTGTCACACTGCACCCAATCACAGCAGCCGGTGGGCGTGTCTATACTGTGCAGTGAAATAAATAATTAAATAATTAAAAAAAACGGCGTGCGGTCCCCCCCAATTTTAAAACCAGCCAGATAAAGCCATACGGCTGAAGGCTGGTATTCTCAGGATGGGGAGCTCCACGTTATGGGGAGCCCCCCAGCCTAACAATATCAGTCAGCAGCCGCCCAGAATGGCCGCATACATTAGATGCGACAGTTCTGGGACTGTACCCGCCTCTTCCCGATTTGCCCTGGTGCGTTGGCAAATCGGGGTAATAAGGAGTTATTGGCAGCCCATAGCTGCCAATAAGTCCTAGATTAATCATGTCAGGCGTCTATGAGACACCCTCCATGATTAATCTGTAAATTACAGTAAATAAACACACACCCGAAAAAATCCTTTATTAGAAATAAAAAACACAAACATATACCCTGGTTCACCACTTTAATCAGCCCTAAAAAGCCCTCCATGTCCGGCGTACTCCAGGATGGTCCAGCGTCGCATCCAGCGCTGCTGCATGGAGGTGACCGGAGCTGCAGCAGACACAGCCGCTCCGGTCACCTCCACACAGCAAATGAAGACAGCCGCGCGATCAGCTGAGCTGTCACTGAGGTTACCCGCTGTCACTGGATCCAGCGTTGGATGCAGCGGTGGCCGCGGGTAACCTCAGTGACAGCTCAGCTGATCGCGCTACTCACCTCAGTTGCTGCGTGAAGGTGAGAGGAGCAGCGGTGAGTAGCGCAATTAGCGTGAGTAGCGCTTTTTCAAAACAGTAAAAGCCGCCGGAGCAGTGTGAATGCCGTGCAGAGCCGGGGATCGGTGAGTATGAGAGAGGGCTGCTCAATTCACTTACTCAGGAGTTTAGCGGTCACCGGTGAGTCCTTCACTGGTCCATATGCTTGAGGCATTATACCATTATCTATGTTGGATGTGCAGCCTTATCCTTTGTATAGTATGTATTTTTTGGCTTGCACTCATAATATATATATTAGTGCTCACTTCAGTTATCCTATTCAGTTATATGTCGTTTTTTTCTGAATGTGAACACAGCTCCGCCCCTTTCGGCCATGTTTTTTCCATCTCCTATATATGAAAGTCCTTAGTTACCCCTCTCCACCCACAGCAGTTTTTAATTGCAATGAGATGACACACAGTTAGGGTCACAGAGCTAGGGACCCCAATATAGAGATATACCTTGACGAGGTCTTGGGGCTCAGTTACATTGATCAATGCGATTGCTAAATATCTCCTTTTTCCTAATATTCATGGAAGGTATGCAATTCATTATTCACATGTTCAAATTAGCAAGTAGCATTTTTCATTGTATATTCCAATATTTTTCCATATGCTTGAGGCATTATACCATTATCTAAGTATGATGTGTAGCCTTATTCTTTGTATAGTCCTTCACTGGTGACCGCTAATCAGGACGCAGCACAGACAGAGCCGCAGCATGACCATGAAGTCGGGTGAGGTTCACCCGAGTTCATTCTGACAGTGCGGCTCTGTCTGTGTCTGCTGTCATCTGCCATTCAGCTCTGCTACATGGCTGTCTGTGTCTGCTGTCAGCGGCCATGTAGCAGAGCTGAATGGCAGATGACATAGTAAAAACGCATCCCTACACATTACACACGCTTGGCAAGTCAATAAATAAAAAAAAAAAAAAAAAAAAAAAAAAGGGTGCCCAATGCATACGTCACGGAACACATGATCTAAAGGATCGCACACAAAATTGATCAATTTAACATAGACTACTAACGCACGTGTGACAGCAAATGAACGACCTACGTGCAATCTCATTCAATCGCATATGCGACCTGGGCGTGTCACATCGCATACGAGATCGCACACCTAATTGTAAGGTGTAAAGCTGGCTTTAGATCACATAATTGTAAGATTTTATTTAATGGGGGATTTGTGCTTTTCTTATAATTACCAAGGTATTGAGAGGGTTAATGGATCTTCTCGAGAGGGAGACTGGTAGAAATCTGCCTTAGGCCCGTTTTACACGTTAGTGAAAAACACAGACGTTCTTTACTGACGTGTAAAACACGCACATGTCCCTCCGTGTTCCGTGATTCACAGCACAGGTGGGTTGTCCATGTGCAATCCATGATCCGTGATCCGTGATTGCATATGGACATTACTCACCTGCCTTCACTGCTGCTGTCCATGGTGCTGATCTCCTCGGCTCTGCAGCGTCCGCCCACCGCTCTCAGCACCTACTTCCTGGTCGGCAGTTCCTGCTTCATGAATATTCACGAGCCAGGCAGAAACTGCCGAGAGCAGAGGCTCCAGAGCGAATCGCAGGCAAGGTAAGTTGAAATTATTTAATATTTAATATGTCCGTGATTTTCTGGTACGTGTTTTACTGATCACACACGGATCACACCATAGTGTAGTCCGTGGGTCATCAGTGATGCCAGAAAAAAAACTGACTTGTCTCCGTGCAGAATCACGGCCACGCGTGCACGCTGCACGGAGACACGTTCAGTGAAAAATCACTGATGTGTGAGCAGACCCATTGATTATAATGGGTCTGCGTATGTCAGTGATTCTGGTACATTTTAAAAAAAGCACAAACGTACCAGAATCACTGACGTGTGAAAGGGGCCTTAAAGCAAGCACTTTGGACCTCTAAGCCGTATGCATGTTATTTAGTGGAATTAAATCAATGCTATGATCTATTACGTATATATTACAATGAAAATGTGGTTTATCTAACATTGTTTTTATATTCCTCCATGTTTGTATTTTTATTACTCTTGTAATGTATTGTTTTTTGTTGTATCTAAAGTAAGCACTATTTTGTGGATTATGTATATAGATCCAGCTCAGATGAGGGGCGTATAGGTATATATATCACCGTGGCTATTCATTCTGATTATATTGCTTATGAATAAGGAGTCTGTTCTTCTCCGAAACGCGTTAAGCGTATTTATACTCTGCATTGGTCAGATTTTTTCATTTTATGAATTTTGAATAAAGATAATATTTTTACTACATCGGTGCTGGATTCTCTCTCCTCCCTTGTTCCTCTTGATGGTACTGATTACTCAGCTGTGGAAGCCAAACCACTTGTTCCTTGCACCGGACCAGAGGCTGGAGATACCTGCTCTAGAGTGGTGAGCTTGTAACGGGGTGCCAGGGGGGCCTCGGGGGTTGTAGTCGTGGCCCCTTCTGCTAGGCTTACCCCTGGTGCCGCCGTCACTTTGAGGACAGGAGATGACTTGGTGGTTCACCCGGTTGTAAAAGAAATGGTCACCGGTCTCTTCATCCTCGATGAAACCATAGCCCTCTTTCTGGTTGAACTTTACTACGGTGCCGACGGTACACTGTCGTTCAAACTCGTCACTCAGAGGGCCCGCCATCATCTCGCGGGCCACGGTTTCGGCCAGTAGTCTCTCCTGCACCGGATCAGGTTCAGGCGATGGGGATTTTCGCTGTGTCAGGGGCGTCGGCTTCACCGGCTCCCAAAAGAACCCCCACTCGTCTTCTTCTAGCTCCCGGGCGTGTGGTTCTTCCGGGGCTGGAACTGTTGGGTGTATGGGAGCTCCCAGGACCTTGCTTCCTGTATGCAGCCGCGCCTGATAGGTGGCCCGGACTTCGGTCGCGGTCTCTCCGGTCGCGGCATCCCAGGTAGTAACCCAGGTAACTTTTGTGGGCCGCTCCGGTCCTTCGGGCACGGCCGGTAAGGCGAGGGCAAGTCCTTCTGTATCTGCAGTCTGCATCGGGCGTCCTCTGCCCAGGCTGGCTGCTACCAGCGCGCCCACTGCAGTATGTTGTTTACTCAGAGCCTCCATTTTGCTTGAAGTAGGTCTCTGCGTTGGCGTCTCTTGCAATGGCGCCGGGGACAGTGGAGATGCTGGGGAAGGTGGAGGCGGGCCTTCTTTTCCCGCTCTTTGGTACACTCCACCCCCAGTCTCACACATCACATCAACCCGACCAAGGCGGCTCTTCTTTCTTCCTGTAACACCGCCCGCTTCACATGTCTTTCTCCGCATCCTGGGGCCAGCACCTCCCCTCTTTGAGCGGCGCACTCCGCACTTCTTTTTCTTCACCGGCCAGCCCCAGGCTCTTCTTTTGGCGCCAATTCTTCGCGCGCTCACTGTGTCCATAAAGACGACGGCCATCTTGCCGCCATCTTGTGCCCGGTCCAACGCCTTAGGCACCACTTGTTCTTCCCACCAAGGGATCGGGACTCTTCGCCAATAATCCGGATCCTGTGCCCTAGGCACCACTTGGTCTCCATCTTCTTGAGTCGGGACCCCTTGCATATAATCCGGATCCTGCCGACTACGCCACATGTAACGGGGTGCCAGGGAGGCCTCGGGGGTTGTAGTCGTGCCCCCTTCTGCTAGGCTTACCCCTGGTGCCGCCGTCACTTTGAGGACAGGAGATGACTTGGTGGGGCAGAGTGTGGTGGTGCAGACGCCGTCGTCAGTTGTACAGAGACTCTGCAGACGTGGATCAATTGAACCAGCAGGCATTTTTATTAAACGCTTTTTCTCCACAAAGGCACAACACTTCAGGTGACTTCACACTTTTTGCTAGGAGGGAAAAACCTGTTCCTGACGTCTCCTCCAGTGGGGATGTGCCCGGCTAATCCACTTCACCTGGCTCCCACTACGGCTAACACAGACCGGACCCACACCAGTACTGCTTCACACTTGAGGTTACGCCTTCTCCTCTTCTCTCCGGCTTTCCTATTCACCCAGCTCCCACACTCTGCCCCTTCTGCTTCTTCTCTCCCGTTCCGGACTCGACTGACTCCTGGTTCTCACTTTTTCTTAACAACACTTTTTCCTCCCTCCCCTTTCTCTGCCGGCTCCTCCTTTCCTCTACCCTGTTCCTATGGGGACAGCCGTCCCACCCGGCCACCAGGGGGTCCCACTAAAACAGTGCAATAACAATAAAACATTTTTATTAAATAACATCAACATTCCGGGGGAAACTGTACCTCATTGTAAGGGGTCTGCCCACCCCTTACAAGCTGAACATATATTTATTTGTGTTTTTACAAGGTGATGTGCCTGGGTCCACTATACAGACTCTCCATATAATTTTTTCATATCTTTCTTTTACATATACTAGCGTGAAATAAAATAAAGTGAAGTCTGTCAGCAAAAAAATAATTGAAGAAACCAAGCACAGGCACTGTGTGCAAGCTTGGCAAGACTCAGCAGATTAATGCACTGAATAGATTGGCAACACGAAGGGTGCACCGTTCTAAAGTGATTGGTTTGAACAATGATTTTGTTTTGACAGACTCCTGTTAGGAATATCACAGTATCTAACGAACTTGATCAACCATAAAAAGGAGTCAGTGCAGGTAGAAAAAAGTGCATATGTAAATTAGGGCTAAATCGGCGGTTCAATTCCCACCATCTGCAAGGAGTTTGTATGTTCTCCCCGTATTTGTGTGGGTTTCCTCCGGGTACTCTGGTTTCCTCCCACACTCCAAAGACATACAGATAGGGAATTTAGATTGTGAGCCCCAATGGGGACAGTGTTCCCAATGTATGTAAAGCGCTATGGAATTAATAGCGCTATATAAAATGAATAAATTATTATTATCTAATTTAATGTCCCAATTCAGGAGCACTTTGAATCTGTTTGCCAGTCAAAGACCTTTTCCTGATCAAGAGTAACTAATGCCATGTGCTCACTACAAGTTTTAGTGGCCTGTAACTGTGTTAGGCTGCAGTCACACTTGCGCATGACTCCCATGAGTGCAATATGAGAAAATCTCGCATTGCACTCGGCCCCATGTAAGACAATGCTGCAGCTCAGATCTGTGTGTTTTTCCCCAGCCCTAAAAAGACTAAGGAAAAAAAATCGCAGCATGCTGTGATTGTCTGCGAGAGCCGTATCACTTGCACCCATTCAAGTATATGAGTGCAAGAGAATCATCGGACTGCACTCGGATGTGAAATATGCACAGGCTGACAATGGAGGAGATGGAGGGGATTAAACCCTCCTCTCCTGTATGGTATGTTTAGTCTTTAAGCTGGGTTTACACACTGCAACATCTCAAACGACATCGCTGTAACGTCACCGGTTTTGTGACGCAATAGCGATGTCGTTTGCGATGTTGCAGTGTGTGAAACACATCAGCGACCTGGCCCCTGCTGTGAAGTTGCTGATCGCTACAAATCGTTCAGGACCATTCCTAGGTCCTTTGTTTCCCTCTGTGCAGCATGCATCGCTACAAAGTTTCAGTGTGTGAAAGACTTTGCAGCGACTTTGTTAGCGACTTCCCTTTCAAAAAGCTGCTTATCAACGTCCCCAACAACCAGCTAGGTCGCTCTGCAGGTCCGGATCGCTGTTGCGTTGTTGGCCAGGTTTGCCTGTTTGACAGCTCACCAGTGACTCACCAGAGACTTAGGGAGGTCGCTGTTACGTCACAAAACCGGTGACGTTACAGCGATGTCCTTTGCGATGTTGCAGTGTGTAAACGGAGCTTTAGGGTAGCATGGTGGATCAATGGTTAGCATTGCAGCGCTGCGGTCCTGGGTTCAAATCCCACCCAGGACACATCTGCAAGGAGTTTGTATGTTGTATGTTGTCCCCCTTGTCAGCATGGGCTCTCTGGTTTCCTCCCACACTCCAAAGACATACAGATTGTGAGCCCCAATGGGGATAGTGTTGCTGATGTATGTAAAGCTCTGTGGAATCAATAGTGCTATATAAAGATTATTAATATAACTACAGCACACTTCATATTGGTATAAGAATGTTTCATCATGGTAAACTACTTCTAATTTATCTGCTAATAAGATATAATTTTTTGGAAAATAAGAAGAAACTAGAGAAAAACATGCAAAACTGAATTTAAAAAAAGCATGCTTCACTAAGTATTTGGAGTTGACACGAAAGCAAATACTAAGGGTACCTTCACACTTTAGCGATGCAGCAGCGATCCGACCAGCGATCTGACCTGGTCAGGATCGCTGCTGGATCGCTACATGGTCGCTGGTGAGCTGTCAAACAGGCAGATCTCACCAGCGACCAGTGACCAGCCCCCAGCCAGCAGCGACATGCAAGCAACGCTGCGCTTGCACGGAGCCGGCTTCTGGAAGCTGCGGACACTGGTAACTAAGATAAACATCGGGTATGGTTACCCGATGTTTACCTTAGTTACCAGCGCACACCGCTTAGCTTAGCGTGTGCAGGGAGCAGGAGCCGGCACTGGCAGCGTGAGAGCTGCGGAGGCTGGTAACGAAGGTAAATATCGGGTAACCACCTTGGTTACCCGATGTTTTCCTTGGTTACAGCTTACCGCAGGCTGTCAGATGCCGGCTCCTGCTCCCTTCGCATTCAGGATTGTTGCTCTCTCGCTGTGACACACAGCGATGTGTGCTTATCAGCGGGAGAGCAACAATAAAAAAACGAACCAGCACTGTGTGTAACGAGCAGCGATCTCACAGCAGGGGCCAGATCGCTGCTCAGTGTCACACGCAGCGAGATCGCTAATGAGGTCACAAAAAACGTGACTCAGCAGCGATCTCAGTAGCGATCTCACTGTGTGTGAAGTACCCCTTAAGCTGGGGTCACACTAAACGACAGCGACAACGATGTCGCTGTTACGTCACCATTTTCTGTGACGTAGCAGCGAGCTTGTAAGTCGCTGTTATGATCGCTGCTTAGCTGTCAAACACAGCAGCCGAAGCAGCGATCATAACGACACGCGTCGCTGTGCTGCAACATGTGCAGGGAGCAGGGAGCCGCGCACACTGAGCGCTGGCTCCCTGCTCTCCTAGCTACAGTACACATCGGGTTAATTACACGATGTGTACTGCAGCTACATGTGCAGAGAGCAGGGAGCCGCGCACACTGCTTAGCGCTGGCTCCTTGCTCTCCTAGCTACAGTACACATCGGGTTAATTAACCCGATGTGTACTGCAGCTACATGTGCAGAGAGCAGGAGCCGGCGCTGGCAGCAAGAGCGGCGGAGGCTGGTAACGAAGGTAAATAGGTGGTTACCCGATGTTTACCTTGGTTACAGCTTACCGCAGCTGCCAGATGCCGGCTCCTGCTCGCTTCATTTCGTCGCTCTCTCGCTGTCACACACAGCGATCTGTGCGTCACAGCGGGAGAGCGACGACCAAAAAATGAAGCTGGACATTCAGCAACGAGCGGTGACCTCACAGCAGGGGCAGCTCGTTGCTGGATGTCACACACAGTGACAGCGACGGGACGTCGCTGCAACGTCACAGAAAATGGTGACGTAGCAGCGACGTCGTTGTCGCTGTGTGTGACACCACCTTTAGACACAAGACTGGAGCAGGGACTTCCTAATGCAGAAGATATCCTTATCTGTATAATATAATCCTTTTAATCCTACATAGACCCACTGTGATCAGCAAACAGTTGCCATCTGTTACAGAATCACACCTCCTCCAACATATAAAAGGCCATGATAGAACATTCATTGGCTCTGGCTATTCACACACTCCAAACAATAGAGGGCTTTTTAAGAACAATTCGCAAGATCCTGGGGTGGATGAAAGGCGAGTCTTGTTTCACTGTTGCTCATATACCCTAAAGACTGATTTTTATTGTGCTTCTTTGATTCTTATGGAAGGCTGTGGCTTTAGGGACACGTTTTCTATTCATTAACCGCTGACGTGTGCCCTGCCAGATTTAGAAAGATGCTAAAAAGTCCTTTACTAATTATGTGACAGAAATAGCCCAGAGTGACCATGATATACTGTCTGCAAAGAACTTGCCTAAAACATAGCACACAACATAGTACAAAATAAAATGATATACTGTTGGTCATCATAAGTGTCCTATTAAACTGATTATCTTACATCCTGATCATGTACCAATATGCACTTTCACTACACGGACGTAGCCACATTTTCTATGCAAAATTCTAACACAATCTTAAGCCAGAATTGTGATGCACATGCCATGGGTCACAATTTTTTTTGTCCTTTAGGGTATGTGCGCACGTTGCTTTTTACCTGCTTTTTACCTGCTTTTTTGCTGCTTTTTCTTCTGCGCTGTTTAATGCCAAAATGGATGTGTTCTTCTATTCAAGCAAAGTCTATGGGAATTTGGGTTTCTTGTTCACACTATGTTGTTCAAAATGCTGCCTTTTTGTGGCAGAACTTTGGTCAAAAACTCAGCTTTGCAGTGCAAAACCCAAATGGCAAAAACAATTGACATGTTGCTTCTTTGAAAAGCTGAGTTTTTGACCAAAGTTCTGCCTCCATAAGGCAGCATTTTGAACAACATAGTGTGAACAAGAAACCCAAATTCCCATAGACTTTGCTTGAATAGAAGAACACATCCATTTTGGCATTAAACAGCGCAGAAGAAAAAGCAGCAAAAAAGCAGGTAAAAAGCAGGTAAAAAGCAACGTGCGCACATACCCTAAGCCAGTTTTTGTGCCTTCTCTGAAACCGGTGTGGTTGAAAAGGAAAGGGAGCATGTTTTAATAGGAGCCAATTGGCCTAAAATTTTGGTGCAAAAATGATGTGTCAAGTTTATCATCCAACATGAGCTACTGTGATAAATTTGGCACATCTAGTCTACAAATAAAGGCCCCATACAAGCTTTTCCGGTGGGAGGGCAACACTGTCACAATTAACTAGTTTCAAAGGCAGCAATAAAACTTGAAGCAGTATTACCTTTTGAGAAGTATATGGCATATCAAAGTACAGTATATGCCATAAGTGCCTCAGACATTAAGGTTCCAGGAAACCCTGCACACATATGACGCTCCACTGAATTCTCCATTGGTATAGAGAGCCGTATACTTAGGCAGCCACCACTCTAAAATAGACCAGGTTCAGACAGGTCTATTTCACGGTTCCTCTATGGACTGTAATGCCCAGATTGTCTGCTGGGTCTCTAGATCTGAACTTACAGCCTCATATGTGTCTATGAGGTTGAACGTTTGGGTTGGGAGACCTGCAATCAGTCCGGGCATTGCTGTATGAAGCCTACCTTAAAGGGCATTCACACTGCAAAATAATCATTAATGAGTGTTGACATAATTGCTTGATTCACGATTATCTTGTAGTGTAAACAGGCTGCTGATTTTCTGATGAACAAGCAAAACATTAATCAGGGGAAATTATCTTTGTGCAGCATAAAAGATTACCGTTTTCGGCGGTGCATCGTCCTGTGTAAACACGAGTTCAGTCTTGAAAAGTGCGACAGCTTACTACCAACTGGTAAATATCCATAAGATCAATACACGTAATTGTACCCATACTTGCATACATGTATGCTCTTCTGGAGTGCTAATGTGGTGCCCCTGAGACTCCAGTCGCCACAGAGTATTGCATCTTATTTAAGGTACGATGTTCACCATGGGTAAGGAGAGGGTTAATCACGGGTGTTCCACATTCACACTTTACATATAGCTTAGGAGCCTTCTCACAGGGGGATTTGGCTCAGGGTAGGCAGGGGGCTGGCCATCATGAGGCATGCATCTTCCCCGGTCACTGAAGCCAGCCACCTAGGGGGCGGGTACCACTTGGGGTAGAAGTAGGAGCACACTCACACAATCTTCAGTTAGTCTACCCGGGACACCAGTTCTTGGACACAACACCATCACCTCTTCTTCTCTTCACGGGGCCTGGGGCTTGGAGCTGAGCAGTCAGCCCAGGTTCCTCACAGCTGGAACGGCAACTCTGACAAAGGACTTTCTTCTTTCAAACACCGGTGACTGCTTCTAACTTATCCGAGATCGATGGGGCACATCACAGCGAGTGACCAGTACTACCCGGGAGAGCAGCACAAAGAGTGAGTAAAGACACCTCAAACCGCAGCATCTGACCCGAACTCTTATTACCGGCGGCGCCCCGCGCCTCAGTGCCAAAGGCCATCGCCATCACTACTCCAATCATCATTCTTCCTGGGGCCCGCTCCGCCTGTGGGGAGTGATACCATCTTCGGCTGCTATTACCATCCGCTACAGCAACAGCAGCGACGGCTAATCTCTGGCTGCGTACTACAGGTGGCGTCACGACAATCTTCCTACTACAATCCCCATCATCCTCCCTCCTTATTGATGTACACCTCAGGGCATGAAGCCTGGCAGGCCACCGCAACATCCCAGACCATTACACCAGTCCGGTGACAAGTAACTCAGGTACGAGGCCCTGTGCCTGACTACCCCCTGCCCCTTGGGTGCTACACTAACATGGGCAAAGATATCCTAATTAGTGATGGGCGAGCATTAAAATGCTTGAATGCTCACTATTAGAGTCTAGCGGATCTGCTTAGCTTAATGCGAGTAACGAGCAGTATGGGAAGTCAATGATTGGCATGTTCAGGTCTCTGCCCACATACAGCCAACCATAAACAGAGCATTTCCGGCAGGAGGGAGAGCAGGATTTTTCTGGTTTTGGTCACACATTGTTTTAACCCCAGTGAGAGCCATTCAGAAACTGTGACTGGATCTTCCTAATGTGCTAAGGTGCCTATATGTCGCCCCCGCGTCAGCAGCCTGCTGCTGCTGCTCGGATCCTGATCCGCAGTGGCTCGAGGGGTCTCCGGACCCAGGGGTTGAAGTCGCCCGGCCACTCAGAATAAAGGGGGGATATTTACAGAGGATTGTATGGACAGTTTGTGATGCCACCCGTGGTGCATGGTAAGATGGAGTACCACCGCTGCAATGGGGAGTACCCGGTGGCGATGGTGTGGGCAGCCAGATGTTTAACCCCTCCATGGGTAGGGGGGATGCCCCGGGACTCGGTGTAGATGACAGGGAGGTGCCGTTGGGACGATCAGGGTTCACTTAGGTACTCACTGAGTCCAATAATGCTGACACCGACAACCGTGGTAAACCAAAGTTCTTGATATCGCTGCAGCAGGGAGGGAGCACGCCTGGATCCCGTGCCCCTTGGTGTTGCTTGTTAGCCTGTGGCCTTTTCCATGGCACCTTACTTCTAACTGGTCCCTTTAGCATAGAACTATCGGGTCCCTCTCACCAGTGTGGCTAACTGGATGAACTTGCTCTCAGGGTTCACTCTTGGGATTTTCTGGCCTATGTATTGGGAAAGTCCTATCCCCCTCGTTGCGCTAGTACCCCGATTTTGGAGCGGGTGGAGAACGGATCTTGAAGGCTCCGTCCTTGTCGGGTAAATTGCCAGGACGCCTGAAGCTACTTCCTGAGCTAGGGTCCACGTACCCCGTCGTGTCCTGGCCCCTGCCCGGTGATGGTGCAAGGCCGCCGGCTGTCCTCCCCGACAGTCCGTGCCCCTTGTTATGATCCCCTGCATCCGGGGTCTAGCTCCTACCAGTCCCAGACCAACGTCTGCCACCTAGTAGTCTCAAGGAGCTTGGCTCCTGACCTCCTCTCACTTTCACCTCCAACACTACACCGTTCTGCTGATAACACTCCTGACCTCCCCTTAACCAACCCCCCAAGTGGGCAACCCTATTCCCTTCAGGTCAGCCACTAGTGTGTCTGGTGGGTGTGGTGCAGCGTGTTCCTAGGATTTTGATTAGCTTGTTCTTGGCAACACCAAAGGTCAGGGACCCGTAACCAAGGAGGAGGATACTGTACAGAAGGGCAGATTGCACAATACCCTGTGACGACCTGATATGTGTGCAGGTGTGACGCCCTGGCCTAATACAGTGAAGCGAGCCTGTGCATTGTGGTCGTAGTTTCACAAACAAAATATCCCAGTACCCGCGATACTCGACCGAGCTCCAAAATACCCGAGCACCGTAATGCTCAATCAAGTAACGAGCAGTGCAGAGAACTTTCATCCATATCTAATCCTAAACTCTTGATGTATGGAGGACCAAAATACGAGTACAAAGTTTTGTATTTGTGCTTGCCCATCCAGACTCCTGACACTTCATTTTTCTCACTAACATGGAAACTACTATATAAAGAAAGTTGGGGGCCACACAACAAGGCATGGCAGGCTGTATGAAACTCTTGGGCCACACGTTGTGCACCCCTGGGCTAGACTGAAGTTGGGCAAACCAATCAATATTGTCTTTTGTTCAACAGAGAGATAAGAATTCAATGGCAATGACACTCTCAGAAAACACACGTCTCCCTATAGGCCAGTATGGACTATATTATTTATGTACAGGTGCTCAATACGCTGAAACTAGTGATGGGTAAACTCGCAGGGATCTGGCATTCGCAGGATTAATCGGATTTTAAAAAAAAAATTGATTCCGGCCCGGAATTGATCCCTTATATCTGGCACAATGCTAGTCTATGGGGACCAGAATCCGCTTAAAAATGGTGGTAGAAGGGAAAGGAGGATTAGAGCAAGCGCACTATACTTACCGAGTCTCCGGCGCAGCTGTAACTGCTTTCAAGCCGCTCACTTCTTACATTCATGCATATTCACTGTTTCCCCTGCTCACCGGCAGTTTAGGCATCTGTGATTGGTTGCAGTCAGACAAGCCCCCATCCTGTGTGACAGCGTCTGAGTGCTTGCAATCACAGACCCTGTCTGCAGGTCACTATCGTGGTATAAAAATAAATAAATAAATAAATAAATAAATTGTCATAGGGTTCCCCTGTATTATGATACCCAGTGCAGATAAAGCATATGGCTACAGGCTGCAGCCCCCAGCGATGTGGTTATCTCAGAATAAAAGGAACCGCATGTGGCTTTTTTAAAAAAAAATAAAAAAATAATTAAATAAATGATTTGTAAGAAAAATGGTGTAGTCCCCCTCAATTCTGATACCCAGCCATGATAAAGCCCAGCAGCTGGGGGCTGGTATTCCCAGGCTGTGGAGATCATGCTTATTGAGCACCTCCAGCCTAAAAATAGCAGCCTGCAGCCGCCCAGCATTGTCAATCCATTAGATGTGACAGTCCCGGCACTTTACCTGACTCATCCAGATTGCCCTGGTGCCGTGGCAATCGGGGTAATAAGGGCTAATAACAGCCCACATCTGCCACTAAGCCCTAGTTTAGTAATGGCAGGCATTTGACACATAAGTGAAAAGAAATAAACATAAACACTCAAAAAAATCCTTTATTTGAAATGAAATACAAAAAACCCCACCATTTTTCCCCAATTTATTATCTACAAAGTCCCAGGTCTGCCGTAATCCACAAGAGGTCCCATGACGATTTCAGCTCTGCTACATCTGAAGTGACAGGGGACAGCCATAGAACATGACCGCCTGCTGTAAGTTTCATGTAGAGACTGCACCATGCCATAAGTTATTTGCGGTCCCAGCTGGAGGTTCCCACGGTCTTTCACCTGTGATCACAGGTAATCTGACCTCAGGTGACCTCATTAAACTTAGATGAGGTCACTGAGTTGAGTTGACAGACCTGCCTCTCCCTGCAGAAAACCGCTGTTTTTTTGCCAAGAGATGCAGATTTGGTGCTGAATTTTTTACATTTTATTCCTACACCCAATGTACACTTCCTGGCAAAAAAAAGCATCATTACCGCATCGTATTGTGGCAACTCTGCGCCTTCAGGCGCCACAGGGTACTGCACCCCCATTAGGGTGTAATGCTTATCTTTAATCCAGGGAGGGTCGATGCTGGTTTACACTTACACAAACATACAGTCAGTGGGTTGCCCTCCCCAATGATGACTGGGCCAGGGTTGGATCATGTTGCGGGCAGGGGACGGACCACGGCAGGGGGGCTGCTCGAGACGCTCTGATCCAGGGTCGTGACAGTGGCTCGAGGGGAGTCCGGACCCGGGCCTTGAGCACCCGTCCGTCGCCCGCAAGTGAAAAAGGGGGTTTAGGGGAGGTTTTGTGAGTGACTCCACCCGTGGGTTGCGGTGATTGTTGGTGACACCGCCACTGCCTTGGTATGGGGTGCCCAGGGCTAATGGAGCAGGGCAGCAGGATGGTATCCCCTCCACGGGTAGGGGAGGTGTTGCCCCGGGGCCCAGGTGTCAGTGGGATAGAGTGATCAGGCACAATCTGCGGGGATGGACCGGATGATACCGGTGTATCACTGTTTTGCATAAAATCACACAGAGTCCAGATAGTAAACCAACTGCCGGTAACTGATAGCCTCCGGAGGGGTGTGCTCGGGTCCTGCACACCGGTGGACAGAACAGGGGCCCTTCCTCCTGCACTTTAGGTTGGTGTCTTGTGTGTTGACTGGTCTGCATGAAACGGGGAAGTCCATTCCGGGTGAGTTTTCCATGGGAGCTGTGGGATTTTAGCAGGCACTTGCAGACGCCCTATACCCCTTGTTGGGCTCCCGTCTTGCTCTATCTGTGCTGTTAGTGGGATAAGACTTGGAATCTTGTCCCCTGCTGGTTAATTGGAAAGGTGCTTGCAGCTGTCCTCGCCCTAGGGTCCAGGTACCCCGACTGTGCACGGCCTCCGTACCGGATTCCCGCTGTCGGCACCGGCGGGCTACAACCCTGCCCCGGTCCACTTAAGGTCTCCCGTGACCAGATCTCCATCGCATGTGGCCCTGCTCTGCCGTCTGCCACCTAGTCAGCTCAGCTCAAATAGTCCAGTAGTCAGGGAGCTAAAATCCCTGACTACCACTTCACTCCTCTCACTTCCACTGTCTCCTTTCAACTCCTCTACTTGACTGTCTTGTTCCCTACCCTTGACACCTCAGAACCCCTAGGTGGGCATCACCATCTGCCTGGCCCCGCCCACTGGTGTGTCCCTATCGTCCTGGGGGGTGACTAGGCTTTTGTGGCTGGTGTTATGTACCTGTGTGGGGTTGTGTTGGAAGGCCAAGATGGAGAGAATCCTGCACCTGGAAGATGGATGCAGTTTTCTGTGACAACCTGATTTTGTCACGGCGTCACAATCACAGTAGGGGGTCACTACAGCGGTGGGATTATAGCACGCCACCGCACCAGGGGCTCCCCAATCCACTGGAACCGGAGGCTCAGGGTCAGGGAGAAGCAACCACCAGGGGGAGTCAGAAGGTCAGGAGCACACGGTAGGAAGAGCAGGTTGAGTAGTGAACCAGCCGGTGGCAGTGGCTGGGGGTAACAGCTCAAAACACACAACACAACTACAACAAGGAAAGAACAGCTTCAGACACAGACCAGAGCGGACGTGCCGTGAGCAGGTCTGTGGGCCAAGGCGTTCAACACAGTCGCTGGGGAGAAGCAGTCGGCTGCTTCCACAGGACCAGCACTGTTGTGATACAGAATCCTAAGGCAGATAGATTTTATGTTATTTGCAAGAGTCGCAGGGAACAGCTAGAACAGTCACCGGACACGTCCCACCGAGTGTGCAGCAAATAGCATTTAGGATCCGGGGTTGAGGACCGGCCCCATAATGGAACCGCTATCAGGATACAGAACGGGACACTTTACTGACACCAGGACCCTCAAGTGCTTCAAGCCACGGGGGTCTGATACTTACCGCATCAAAGGAGGAAAGGGCTCACAGGCTGAGACACACACACTGGACTTGACCTTTCACTGATCCGGGATCGGCTGGAGCCCATCGTGGTGGAGACCGGTGCTCTGGGGCAGCGCCTAAAAGACTTGTGAGTAAAAAGACCTAGAACCGCAGCCCCTGTCTAAGCCTCTCCTTTACTGGCGACGGCGCCCAGCGCTGAGGCATCAACGGGGACTGTCACCACTCCCACCATCCTCCCGGGGCCCACTCCACCTGTGGGGAGCGACACCATCCTGGCTGCACCCAACATCTGCCCCGGTGAGAGACCCTGCAGCAGCGGCCCCCATCCCTGGCCGCGTACCACAGGTGGCATCACGATCATCTAATAGACTTGTCTAACTGTCAGTACCACCCCTATCCTCCTGCCTCCCACCATCCTCCAACCCTCCTTTCTGTACACCTCGGGGAAACGGAACCGGTCCAGGCCACCCCGTGATGACGCAGAGGATCTGCACCCCCGGCCTGGCCTGGTAGGTTAAAACACCTGCCCCGTGGAGTGCTACAATTTAGTTGTGCGGTTTTGATGCATTTTTTTTTTTTGTCAGGAGGTGTAGATTGGGTGCATGAATATGGTTTAAAAATGTAATCATCAAATATGCATCTCTTGGCCCAAAAATGCAAAAAAATGGTTTTGACGTTGTTTCAGTGCAGTTTTCTGCCAGAAGGTGCAAATTTGGCACTGAAATGTCTGTACCAGATTTCAGCACCAAATGTGTCCCTCCTGGAAGAAAACCACACCGAAACGGAGTGAAAACTGTTGTTTTTTTTTTTGCATTGTTGGGTCAAGATTTCGTGAATCAATTTTTACACCATATTCCTGTACTGAATCTACATCTCCTGGAAACAAAATCACATCACTACCGCCTTATACCGCATGCGGTAGTGATGCGTTTTTTTGCCAGGAAGTGTAGATTGAGTGCAGGAATATACTGTTGAAATACTGTTGAAATTTCAGCACCAAATCTGCATCTCTTGGCAAAAAAATACGGTTTTCTGCCAGGAGATGCAGGTCTGTGATTTCAGTGACGTGAGGTCATGTTACCTGCAATCACAAGTGGAGGACTGTGGGAACCTCCAGCTACAACCGCAAATCACCTGAGTGATGTCACCGCTCATCCCTTGGCTCAGTCTCTGCTAGAAGCCCATGGCGGGTGGTCATGTTCTACGGCACCCACTGTAACTTCAGATGTAGCAGAGCTGGAATCCTTGTGAGACCTTGTGTGGATTACATTGTAGCTGGGTATTTTTGGGGGTTAACAAATTGATGAAAGAGGTTTTTTTGTATTTCATTTCAAATAAAGAATTTTTTAGGTATTTGTGTTTATTTCTTTTCTCTTACAGATTAGTAATGGGGGGTCATAGACACCTCCCATTACTAATCTAGGGCCTAGTGGCATCTGTGGGCTGTTATTAACCACTTATTACTTCGATTGCCACCACACCAGGGCAATCGGAATGAGCCAGGTGAAGTTCCAGGATTATCACACCTAATGGATGTGGCAATCATGGGCGGCTGCAGGCTCATATTTTTAGGCTGGGGTCTCCCCAGCTTGAGAATACCAGCCCCCAGCTGTCAGTCTTTATTAGAGCTGCGTATTAAAATTAAGGGGGAAACCGCACGCCATTTTTTTAAAATTATTTATTTAAATAATTAAAAAAACACATACGGTTCCTCTTATTTTGATATTTTGATACACAGCAAAGATAGGCACACGGCTGGGGGCTGCAGCCTGTAGCCGTATGCTTTATCATAATATGGGGGTCCTACACCAATTTATTTATTTATTTTTATACCACAATAGTGATACACAGACAGGGCGTGTAATCGCAAGCAGTTAGACATGGATTCACATAGGCTGGGAGCGCAATCAATCACAGACGCCAGGACTGCCGGTGGGCGGGAGAAGTAGTGAATATGGATGAGGCAAATCAACGGCCCTGGAAATAGAGTTAGCGGCACTGGAGAATTGATAAGTATAGCGCGCTTGCTTTATTTTTATTTTTAATTTTTTTTAATTTCCCGACTTGCCAGATCTGGATCATTAGCCGGAGTTCTCTGAGTCGGATTTCCCGGGTCTGACACCCAGATACTTTTAAAACCACATGGATACGGACTTTTACAGTCCGGGTCTGCCCATCATTAGCTGAGACCAATATACAGATATATGCAGACACTATGTGGCAGCACACTGTGATTAATGAATGCAAGAATTACAATATTGCTGTATGAGTAAAAAGTGTGCGGTACATAGGTAAAATGTATTAATTTCTTGAATAAATAATATTAACTTGTACATTAATTTTTAGCTGAAGCTGTACGAGCCCTTTTTTAATCCATTTTTTTACCATAAACTTGTCCAATATGTTGTCCACATTTCTCAACTGATTGGTGCCATAGTTAAAATGATTTTTAATATTGGTCGTAATGTGCGCATAATTATAACCAATGGCCAGCTGAACTTGTAACAACTTGAGTCTTTTTGCCAGGCATTGGGATGGCCTTTTAACCCTGTCTAGATGAAGATGCAAGAGATGAAGATTCTTACGTAATTTGGATGAGACTTGACAATACAAAAACTCAGATGCCATACGGATCAGCCATAAAGCACCTGATTTTTACAGACACTGCCATTATTAAAATTGGAAGCTGTATTTGGTCTTGAAGTTTTATTATCGGCTGATGAATAAAACAAATGCCATGTGGATGTGAAAAATGGACATATGGAATCGGACGATTCTTTATACGATCGAGTGACCTTAGCCGTATATGCAGACAGGTGTTGAATTAAGGTACCAGCTTATTGGAAATGAGAATCAGAAAAAGGCACATAGGACAGCTGGCATGGATGAAAGAGAGCGCTTGTAGAGAGTGCATATAAGCACAGCATCCAGCAGAGGTTTATAAGAGCAGCTGGTATGTTTCAGGAGGTATTAGTGTATGGGGGCAGCTGGTATGTGTGTAACAAAAGGATACTATGCAAATTCATGCCAAGCAGAGCAGTAGCCCAAGATTTTTCATCAGTCTGCAGACAAAGGCGCCATTGTCTTTAAACAGTGTAACCTGTGTTGTCACATGTACAGAACAAGAGCATCACTAAAGTGTGGACACAAAGGACAGTTTGTGATCTGATGACTTCTTATGAGGGCACCACAAGGTCACATGACCCAGAGGAAAGGCGCGGGGAAATATAGCCAGCAGCTTTGTGAGTCTCGCTGTTCCTCCACTGTACTCTTCATTCACAGACTAGGTCATGTGTCCGAGTATATCTTTAGAACACACGGGGCCTGTCATCATTTGTGATATTCTTTAAGTTACTTCTCTTTTTTGATCTGTGGGTCTTGCTGACTTTTTGTGCCACATTTATCAAAATTGTGCACGCTATTCATGATTTTTACACAAAGCTGAACATTTTCTTTTTTCTGGCTTTTTCAACTCGTTATTGGCAAAAGTCTCATGTTTTTCAGAATGTCTCAAAATATGAGCCAAAGTACCGTAACTTGCACACATGAAATCTCTCCATTGGAGTGCAGTAGAAATGCAACAAATTTTGCAACTTTCTTAAAAGGTTGTGTAGCGCCCCTGAGACCATCAGGGAGCTACAAGGTTCAGGCATCCCCACAGGGATGCAGGGCCTACCTCCTCAGGGACCCAGAACCCCAGTGCTGGTAACGCCAAAAACCCAGGTAATCCCAGTTTTCCCCAACATTACCCCATACAATGTGTAACGTCCTGGTGGTGGATTCACTGGGCCGTGCACCGGACTACCCCAGTGAGGCAACCCGGAGCTAACCACATATACAGGGACTATCCGATCACCCCACCAGAGGGCCTAGATGCACGGTAGCCGGAACACTCGGGGTACAAGTCCTTCAGGGATGTGCAGGGTATATCTCTGAGTCCAAAGGCACCGTGGGCAAGACAGATGGTGGGAATCGGGTTCAGGTGCCGGGTAGGAACAGCAGACGGGGTCTGGGTCCAGTGAGCCGTGCAGGCGGATGTACCAGGTAGAGTCGGGGGTCGGTGACGGGAATAGGCTGACGGAAGATGACGGGATCCTCAGCAGATGGTCACCGGGACACTTCCTGGAGAACCGGTAGTCAGGACCAGTGGACGGAGAATGTGGACGAGACAGTGTTAGCGGGGAGACAAGCACAAGGGGACCTGAGCACCTAGCTTAGGGAAGACATTGATCAGGCACCGCCCACCAGAAAAGGGAAGTCTTATATACCCTGTACCTCTCATACAGTCAAACCTGTACCTAGTCATATCCTGTTCCCGGGACGCTGCCCCTTTAAGACAAGGTGAGTGAGCGCGTGCGCCCTAATGCGCATACGCGACACTCGGGTGCCGGAGGCCAGTACAGGACGCTGTGAAGGAGATGCAGGGGAGCCAGACAGCATGTCCTGGATCGCAGGGGGACACCGGAGCCGGCGGGCGGGAGGCATGGAGGACGTAGAGGAGGGGGAGTGAGAGGAGCAGCCGCGGGCAGAGGGACCGGGGACCGGAGCGGTGAGTGGCAGGCGGCGCCAGGGACCGGGAAGCGTGACACAATGGTACCCAGCTAGGGTGGGACCAATGGATGGCCGCCTAGAGGTGGAGCCAATCCAGTCCACTAGTTGACCAGGTGGAAGGGGCAGACCGTGGACAGTAGGGAGTTGAGAGTTGACAGTAGGAGAGTAAAGGTGGAGGTGAAGCAACGTACTGACACGGGTTAGCGGTGACCTGGTACCCAGGAGAAGTGGTTGCCGGAGTACTCCCGGAATTACGCACCGACGGGGTACAAGACCCTAGGACAGGAAAGAGCTTCAAGCTGACCTGTTAACACCTGCACAGCAAGGGGACCATCAAGGACCTTGCTGACCCTAAAGAATCCGAAGACTCAGTAGCAAAGGGAGAACCGGAGACAGGACCAGAGACTCCAACCCCACAGGGTTCACGCTACCGTCAGGCAGACAGAAGTGGACAAACCACTGGCGGGGACCCCCAGTTGTTTTATACCACGGGGACCCACTTACCAGAGACAGGTGCAGGGGAAGAAGGTACCAGAGAACCAAACTGGCACTAGGACGAAGGGGATATGGAGGTGAAACCAGCCGACCTCGGGCAACCAGTTAACATCTACCAGCAGTGAGTAAACCAGTTGCACTGAACACCTGTGCGGACTACCTTCTTCCGACGCCCACTGCACCATACACCCTCTGGGGCAAAACCCTACTTGCGGAGGGTGTACCATTCAAGCTGCCAATAACACCAGCCCCAGTAGTGACATTCTGCAGCGTCGGCTTCCTACACTTAGCCGCAACACCGCAAGTGGCATCACATGTGAACATTATCTTATTCTCCCCTATAAATAACCCCATTACAAAAAGGGCCCAGGGCACGGAACTGGGCAACGGCCAACACTGTGACATTCCCAAGAGAGACACTGCCCGGAACTGTGTACCCCATATCCCTGGGTGCGACAGTTGCATTTCAAGATTCTGTCTAAAAGATCTGGAAAAGCCAAATGGATGCAAAAATCAGAGCACTAACTCACCAAAGACATCCTGAAAAAAGCACAAATCTCTGTATGACTTTGTTACAAGTCAAAAAGTCACTAATTGAGAGGTATTCACGGCAAAAAAACTGGTTAAAATGCAACGATGAATCAAGCCGGTGGTTCAACTACTCACTTAATGTACAATAATGGAAACCTGGTAGTGTAACTCCAAGTGCTGATCTATTAAGCGGACTTAAGGCTGCTTTACACACAACGATATCTCTAGCGATGTGATACGCCCAGATCATTGTTACGATTTGCCAAGATCGCTCATAGGTGGTTTTGTAGCAGTCACACTTACACATCTCATAAACGACGCTACATTGTTCAGCGATATATTGTTTGACCAAGGCGGTCGTGTGGATGTTGTTTGTCATTGGCAATATGTCTGCTGCGTTCCAAACGACGAACAATATTTTGAAACTGAACGACGTGTCAACAATCAACGATTTTCACCCTATTTGCAATCTTTCGGAGTCGCACGTAGGTGTCACACGCAACGATGTCGCTAACGATGTCGGAAGTGCGTCACAAAAACCGTGACCCCGACGACATATTGTCAGATAAATCATAGCGTGTAAAGCGGCCTTAAGAAGTAAGGATAACTTGGCCCATTTGACCATAATGAGTTCAAAAATCAGAATTTTCAAGTCACCAATGTTTGTCTTGATGACCGGCCAACACTCCTGATACTGTATGTCCATTTTAATAAATATAATCAATTCTTTCATTACCTTTAAAGATAACAATTTTGGATATTCTTTTATTTTAACTCTGTATTGTCCATTTCCCTACTATTTGTTCTGCATATCCAGTTGTGTTTTATGTGATCCTCTTCCCTGGCACATTTAAGGCAGTGTGGCGGAGTCTCTCAAAATGTTGCATGTGTTTATGGACCAAGTGCTCGCGTGTGCGGGAGTCAGAGGAGGTAACTAGGCTGACAACTATCACATGTGTATGGCCAGCTTAACACTTAGTTGTCAATGTATTCATACATTTCTAGTAAAATAACAAAGGTACAGCACAATACAGAATTCAAAGAAAAGATGATTTAATATTATTATTTCATAGGGAATAAAGATATTTATTAAAATGGATATGCCAGGACAGACGATGTGGATTTTTACTGTGTAAATGATCAAGGGTTTTTATATCGACAAATAATATAGCATGGGATGTTTCCAGCTTTCTTATATAAAGGGTTTGCCTGGAGTAGGCCTATTTTAGAAGACTAATCAAGGCAACTAAGGAATCTACTGATACTAAGCTTTTTACACTTTGAGTCTCATGGGAACCAAAACTTCTCTCCAGGACCCCAGCAGTCAACTTACCTCCAGGGGATCCAAAGTTTGAAAAGGAACTATCCAAGCTCTTTAATATGTAAACATTCTCCCAGGATCAATGCTCAAGGACCAAACTAGAACAGGCTACATACTGTATAAAAAAAAAGCATACAGATGTTCTAAAAATCTAAAGGGCCCACACTCGGCTAAACTCACTGGTCGGATCAGCTGAGAATCTAATGAGTGTATGGGGTCATCCGACTCTTCAGATAACTTAAATATGCAGAGAGGAGGAGGTCAGAAACTTTTCTACCAACATGACACTCTCCAATAGCAGAAAATGTACCCCTAAAATACCCTGTTAGAGGCATCTTACTCAGCCAATACAGCTCTCCTGCTTTGTACTGATGAGGGAAAACATCCTGAAACATCTGTCTGAAAATGAAGTTTCATATATCAAAGCCCTTTAAAGGGTCAGTATTGACTTTTACATATAGGTAGGAACAGGGCCGGATTATAGGCGGGGCAGGCGGGGCTTCAGCCCCGGGGCCCCCACCAAAAGAGCTTCTAAGGGGGCCCCCACCACCAGGGCCATACTTGCCACCCGTCAGCAATTTTTTTTCTTTTTTTCACACCCGCTCCCCCTCCGTAAAGACAGTCTAAATCAGCTGTGTTTTCGGGGGGGGGGAGCACCTACATTTATTTGTATCTGCGTCTCTAAGACGCAAAAACAGACTGCGGGCGCAGGACGCTGATTGACCTCGGAAGTACCATCGCCTGTACTTCCGGGGTCAGAGGTGTGCCTGCTCCCTGCTCTGCTGCGGCGTCCAGTGCTGCGGACGTCACAGCAGGACGCCGCGAACGTCACAGCAGGACGCCGCGGAGGAGAAGACCCACGCTCGCGGCCGCGGAGGAGAAGACCCACGCGCGCGGCCGCGGAGGAGAAGACCCACGCGCGCGGCCGCGGAGGAAAAGACCCACGCGCGCGGCCGCGGAGGAAAAGACCCACGCGCGCGGCCGCAGAGGAGAAGACCCACGCCACGGCCAGGAGAGGAGACTAACCGGAGCAGGAGGATGGCCGCGGCACCGGAACAGCAGCAGGAGGATGGCGGCCTATACCGGAGC